>NC_056726.1:911742796-912020296 GCF_019279795.1 Protopterus annectens
AGAAGGTGCACAAAATATGGAACAGCCACTATGCCTACAGTTCTCACTTGAACACCTGGACACTGTATGGGCCACCCATACAAATGACAATCATTGCCTGCAACATACACCCACTGAGAGGTCATAAGACAGAAAAACACACACAGGTTTGCAGAAATGGTAAACCTTTATTTGTGTACTATTACCCTTATATATACTATTGCTACTGTAATTGGGATTGTCTACATAGGCATGGTGTGTGTTGGAGGTCACATCTGCTTTCCACATGTGTTCCACTGGCTACTGACAAACATCCTAAGGACATCATAGTAAAGTACCTTTGCTAGCATGTACTGCCCCTGTCAATTGCAGCAGAGGTATTGGCCAATATGTGTGGACATTCTGACACACTTTGTACAGTCCAGAGGTATACACAGTACCCCTCAGTGCAAAACATGTTTACCATGCCTGACAATATGGATGTTAACAGCCATGTAGATGGGTATAACATATAACAACTGGTATACATATGCCACCAATGTTTATGCATTCACACACCCCTGTCTGGCCTGCCATGTAATAACTGCTGGTACAGGGGTGCCATGGCCACATACTACCCACTAGATATTGACATACATCTGTACAGCATCCCACTACTCTGTCTGACATACATGACTGTTAAGGGAGGCCCGGCAGTAGTACATCTGGCAAGTATCTACACATGACATCTCACTGGGTAAGTACACTAAGCTGCTAGGCATGTAACAATGCATTGAGCAGGCTACAGGCAGACTGGCTCAACACTGGGCTACATCTCCTATGGGGGAATGCATATGTACCTGCATATATAGCAGGCTGTACAGGCATGTCACAGCACAGGGTAAGATACACCTGTGTGAAAGTGCATAACCACAACCTATGAGAACACAGCCACAGCCACATATGGCAAGCTAGCATGATTTTGCAGTATATGGACTATTTGTTCGACACCATCCTCATATTTGCCACTCACACACTAACCCTACATATACTGGGCCACTACACAGTTTGGTCTGATGGCTGACTGTGGTATGGGACATGTGTGTGTATGGCCCTACAAAAATGTATGCCAATACAGTAACATACTGTGGAGCAGCATGTAACATCGGATAGGATGGGAACTAGGACGATGACAACTACCACAGTCTGTATACAGCCCAAGGTACATATTAACAATACACACAATGTCGACATTCACCATAAGTACACAGACCTCAGTACTATACAAACAACCACTGTATGTCCAGGTTATGTTATCAAATATAACCCCTACTGTACATAATGTGTAGCAGTCTGATATGTCACTGGCTTGTAATCATTTATGATGACACTAATTATGGTGTACAGAACATATGCACCTCCTAATGCATGACATATGTGCAAAGGTTGACTGAGTTGTGGCTGGAAGCACATACACAGGGCCAATATTGACACATTGCTGTGATAACATCATGCATTTACTGTTGTAACAGGGTTTGTTGCAACATATGTCCTATGAGGGATATGAAGTCAGTAACTGTCATGGCATTCACCATCTACAGACTACAATCCTCACACTACCTTCTGCAGTTCACAGATACATGTTCTGTGGGTAACACATGACACCAAAGGCACCACACACTGCCCAGTCTGCAGATGACCCTACAGATGGGGAGTCCTCATAAACATACAACTGACATGGCAGGTATTCATGCATGTAGGACAGCCATATCCACACACACCCTGTTAAACTAACATTACTCAGAATGGATTATAGCAGCACTTACAGTCGTTAGTCAGGTCAGGCACACCCCCTCCTGTCTGTTGGCCTATTTCCACAGTGTATGTTGTCAGAGGTAAATCCCCACTCCATTTGAGATGCTGTTTGCCAAACAACAGAATGAGTTCCTGCTCACAGTGAATGAAAAGGACCAATACAAACATGATGTTCCTAGATATTGGATTGTTTTTCCTTGCAATTGGCTATGGGAATTTTACCACATCTGTTCCACATGCAATCAGCTAGGGGAGGGCTGCAATTTGTGCAGATGCCATCAGCTGATCATGAGCACTACCTAAAATACACATTCTGCTGCCTAAGAAAAGCAGGTATAGGTCTTCACATCCACTAGTGAGGGAGTGAGAGAGGCAGACAAAGGCATCAACAAGTCAGGAAGGGGTGGGAGAGTAAAACCTAAGCATGTTTGTGTCATACACCTACCAGCACAGGGTATCACACCCTTGATGACTATGTAGTGCTATCATAGTCCTATGCAATTGTTGGATGCGCCACATAGGTAACCTGTTGTGGTGCATGCAGAACATGTATGTGATGGTGAGTGACATCTGCAACAGGGATATGGTAGCTATACAGTAGGTGATGTACATGTGCCTGTCCGCATGAGCAGGTGCCAGCATCAACACAACCACACTCTCACAGGGATGCACACATATTGACACACTTGGCAGGGCCAGGGATACAGCTCATCCTTAGTGAGATGGCCACAACACATTAATGTGCAGTTATCACATGCACCAAATGGGTCATACAGAGGTCATATGGGCAAAGGGTATGGGGAGGTGTCTGACATCAGATGGCATGCTTCAGTATGCCACTGGGGGATGAAGTGAGTGTGGATGTGATCATACACATCATACAGCACACATGAACACACAGGGTGCCAGTACTGACATGCATGGGTGCATTTCTGCACGGGTATGTGGTGGTCAACTGTGCCAGATGGCTATACATGGCTAGGTGATGGGTATACCTTGGCATCAGGCCACATGACAATGGTCTGCATTGTGGCTCAGGCCTGTGGTTTCTGCATTTTCCTACACAGGTGGGTATTGTATCTACCATCTAGTTACCTGGGTGGCTATTGCATGTGGCCAATGATGTGCATCACTTGCCATGTGTGTGTTCCCTAGTCCATGACATGGATGGTGTCTGGGATGTGCACACCTCCCACATGCATGTGACATGTGGAACTGTACCTGGGGTGTTGGGCCCATGTTGTGTACACAGATTATCATCAGATGTGCCAGTCTTGGCAACCTGTGGCAGGAACTGGTAATAAACAGCAGGTTAACCCTGCACCTACATTGATAGCATGCATAATGGCATTTCCTGGCATCAGTGGCATCTGTCCATACAGGGCATGTTTTCAGGAATGGTATGTCCTTTGTGGGTCACATGTGATGGCACCACAGGTGTTGCAGATGTCCAGTGGGGAACATGGGGAAGATGCACTGGCTGCATGTATGTGCCTATTGGACAGAGTGCCATGCCCTATGTAGGCCACTACAATCACTCCATAGTTACTATCAGTCACCAATATGCAGTGCACTACACACATATTGGCTGTTGCCTCGGCATGTGTGTGTGTGTGTGTGTGTGTGTGTGTGTGTATCTGACATAGGTTGAGAGTGTACTCTGGGTAATACTGGGGTTGCTAACTCTGATTGCCTGGCTGTGATGTCACATGTATGGGTATGGACTTGCACCCCAGCCTCTCGGCTATTTCACATCTGTTATCCCTGTCCAGTGGACATTGTGATATAGGGCCACCATAAAAGACATTTGCAAACCCCACTACACATTGGGCCCAGGTGTCACACACTCACCTCCAAACAGGACACACACACATCTGTCATGTCTGGGAGTTGAACCCCTACCTAGCAAGTTTATCATACTGCAAAGTTATAGAATGCGCCACAGAGACTACTGGAGTACTCCTTCCCCAAAGGTGTAATTCACATTGGATGACATCAACAGGACTGTCAAAGTAGGCTATTGGACATTTACTGAGTGTTACTAGCCTAAAATGCATTGTCCCCCACACAGACATTGAAACACACACAACCAACATTTGTGGGTATAGAACCCTTAATAGAGGTCTGTATCACACTACAGCATAGAGTTGTTACAGGATGTACCACAGGGATTACTGGAGTACTCTTTCCCCAAAGGTGTATTTCACATTGGATGACATCAGCAGGACTGCCAAAGTTGGCCATTGGGCATTTACTGAGTGTGGCTAGCCTAAAATGCATTGTTCCTCACACAGACACTGAAACACAAACAAAACATCCATAACCAACATGTTTGGGTATAGAACCCTTAACAGAGGTCTATATCACACTACAGCATGGAGTTGCTATAGGACACACCACAGGGATTACTGGAGGTCTCTTTCCCCAAAGGTGTATTTCACATTGGATGACATAAGCAGGACTGCCAAAGTAGGCCATTGGACATTTACTGAGTGTGACTAGCCTAAAATGCATTGCTCTCCACACAGACCTTGAAACACACACAAAACATCCACAACCAACATGTGTGGGTATAGAATCCTTAACAGAGGTCTATATGACAATACAGCATAGAGCTGTTATAGGATACACCACATGGATTACAGGAGATCTTGTTCCCCAAACGTGTATTTCACATTGGATGACATCAGCAGGCCTGCCAAAGTAGGCCAATGGACATGTCTTGAGTGTGGCTAGCCTAAAATGCAGTGTTTGCTACACAGACATTGAAACACACACACAAAACATCCACAACTGACATGCATGAGTATAGAACCTCTAACAGAGGGTTTACATCACACTACAACAGTATGCAGTTATGGCACACACTTTGGAGATTACTGGGCTACATTGTTCTCAGAGGTGTATTTCTAGGTGGATGACATCAGCAGCCTTGCCAAAGTAGAGCATACAAATTGTATGGAGTGTGACTACCCTAAAACACATTGCTTTTTACACAGACAGGCACACACATGCCATGTCTAGGAGGAGAACAGCTACTTACTTAATTTTTCATACTACAGCAGTATGCAGTTACAGGACGCACTATGGAGATTACAGCTTCCCAGAGATGAATTTCTAGATGGATGACATCATCAGCCTTGCCAAAGATGAGCATTTGAATTGTAGGGAGTGTGACTACCCTAAAAACATTGTGCTCTACACAGACAGACACACACACATACCTACCATGTCTGGGAACAGAACAGCTACCTAACTAATTTATCACACTACAACAGGTCACAGTTACAGGATGCGCTATGGAGCTCACTGAGCTAGAGTTACCCAGAGGTGTATTTCTAGGTGGATGACATCAGCAGCCTTGCCAGAGATGACCATTTGAATTGTAGGGAGTGTGACTACCCTAAAAAGCATTGTTGTCCACACAGGCAGACACACAGTTGCCATGTCTGGAAATTGAACTCCTACCTAATTATTTTATCATACTACAGCAGTACACCATTATGGGATGCTTCACAGAGATTACTGCGATTCATATTTTCCAGGGATGTATTTCTAGGTGGATGATATCAGCAGTCTTACCAAAGTAGAGCATTTAAATTGTAGGGAGTGTGTCCACCTTAAAAATAATTTCTCTCTACACAGACTGACACACACACAGTTGCCAAGGCTGGTGTTAGAACTACTACCTTACTAGTTTAGCACACGACAGTAGTACAAAGTTATGGGGTGTACCACGGAGATGACTGAGATACAGCTCTCCCAAAAGTGTATTTCACGGTAGATGACTTCAGCAGGCTTGTCATACTGGGGCTATGGGGAGGGCAGTGTGTGTGCATGGGACATAACCCATTCATCTAGGGGTTGACACGCCACATGTGGGCACAACCTGGGTCATATTCCACAGGTATGTGTATACAGCTGCTAGATGACTACTTCCTTGAACAGTCATGTTGCACAGCTGGCACATGCACCACATACGCTGTAATGCTGACAGATACCAGTTGCTAGTATCTGCAGTGTGTGACATCAGACCCTCATGTAGTTGTGGCCCTTTGGCTGTGTGCTGGGTGGGAGAGCCCCGGATGGCTCCTTGTCACAGTCACCCTCTTCCACACATCTATGTATGTCTACCTTTGGCTAATTATAGTGTGTTGTCCTTACATATATGCCTGTATTCCTATCTACTGTGTGTGCAAAGCATGTGTGGTGCATACTGAGGAGTGTCTGCACTAACATCTGCGGCTGCCAGATATGTCTGGTCCACTGGTGTTTGCAGACATGGCCTTCATGTGTTTAAGTGTGTGAGCATGCCCAGTATAACCTTTCAGTATGTTGTTAACTGACATTGCCTTCATTACTCTGTGTGTGGGCATGCCCAGTGTGGCCATTTGTATTTAATGTGTGGATCGAGTCCAGGTAGTATGTACTGCAGTGCTGACCTTTGTGTTGTACACCTACAGGTAGCATGCTGTCTCTGCAGGGTATCCGTCAATCATTTGGAATGGACTGTTACTACATTTCTACATAGGATGGGGGGCACACTTGACTATTTCTACATTTCTACACAGGATTGTGTGGGGGGGGCACACCTGACTGTTGCTATATTTCTACGTGGGATGTGGGGGCACAGCTGACTATTTCTACATTTCTACACAGGATTGGGGGGCACACCTCAATGTTACTATATTTCTACATAGGATGGGGAAGGCACACCTGATTATTTCTACATTTCTACACAGGATTGGGGGCAGCACACCTGATTGTTACTATATTTCCACATAGGATGGGGGGGGGCACACCCGACTATTTCTACATTTCCACACAGGATTGAGGGGGCACACCTGACTGTGACTACATTTCTGCGTCGGATGAGGGGGCACACCTGACACTTGTACACATTTGCTAGGACTGTACTAGTATGTCAGGTATGCCATTTCAGTCTGTAGTCTTACCTATCGTGCTGGCTAGAGGCATACCAGTGTACTACAGATCTTAGCTTTTAATTACCTACATATTAGTTTCTGACTTCCTACCCTTCAGAAATGATATCCCACTGCCTGACCTGCTGTAGTCTGTCTGTGTAGGCCTGGGGGGGGGGGGGGTTACCCATAGGCCTCATTCAGAGGCCATAGCACAGCCTTTGTTTTTGTTTGTCTACACCTGTCCTGCTGGCTGTGACTGCTGTTGGGCATGCAATTCCTCCCCCCCAGTTGTGCTAAGCTAGGAGCAAACCCAAGCCACAGGGTTCCAATCCCCTTACAGTATGCTTGACACATACCCCCATGATGTCACCTAATGCCTTGGCTTGCACCAAGCTATTCCTACTCTTACACTGTTGGGACCTGACTCACATGTTGGGGAAAGCTGGGATTTACTATCCTTCCCCTCATTTGCATAGGATGCCTGCTAATGCATAGTTACATGTCTTACACTGATCCTTCCCCCTTAGCAACCACTACTCTCTGGCCAGGTTGTCTTCTGCCTGCCATTGACCTGCATGGCAGAATAGTGATTTTAGTTAGACTGCTCATTTTGGGTTTATATTATTATTTTCCCCCTGATCCTGTTTGTGCGCCGCTACTGTACGCTTAAATAGCAGAGATCAGCTAAAAAAAAAAGTTAATTTTTGCATTATGCCAATGGCCTTATACTTGGCCATTGGCATGCTTACTACATGATATGCAGCCTTTATTTGCTGCTTGCATAGCTCCATTTTGGATTTTACAGCAATGTACTCGGTTACTAACTGAGTACATTTCTGCAGATAGCACTAGTCTTGCACGGACTGTTGCAAGCTTCCTGGATTGCCGTATCACCTCATTTGCATGGATTTCACCTGCAAATGGGGTGATTTGCATACCAGGGCTTAGTCCATGCAGAATTAGTGCAGGAGCACTCGTGCACACCCCTGTAGGCTGTTCTTGGATCGCACAGCAGACATATTGCTTGCTTGAGCTCCTGCACTCTGTGCAAGCTTTTGAGAATCCAGGTCATTGTGTGTGAATAGATCATCTGATGATATCTTTAACATGCAACCTCATAAAATGACACAAGAGTTTTTAGCTACAGGTTATTATCCATTTGAGGTACTCTTAGCAAAGCAAATGTCAGTCAATCAGGTTATGGTTCATTATTTTGAGAATTCACCCATACATCAAGGAATGGTGGTGAGAGCCAGGATAGTAATATAAGGTTCATACTAGCTTATTAATAAATTCAAGTCAAAAGATAAAAAAGGACACATAGGCAAACCATTCAGTAAAACTGTAAGAACAACCCAGCCAAGCTAGAGTTTTCACCATATGATACCTTAAACCTTTTGTAGTGAAGGCTCATGGGGTATATTCAAATGACCCCTTAAGGAATCAAGTGTTTTAAATACAAGGCTTCTGAATGTCCATGACCTTTTAACTTTTTAAGATTAAGGTGTCTGCAAAATATTACAGCTAACTCTTTAATCTTTATGGGCATCTGCTTGGTTTAAAGACCCTGTGTTTCTGAAGTATAATTAAACTATCCACTCATGCTGTGCTGATGAGGTGAATAAAAAGGCCAAAAACATGCATGTCCGCAGCTAGTGGGTTTTGGCTTTATTGGCCTGAATGTTACCATAAAAACTTAAAAAGTAAAAAAGTCATGGACATTCATAAATCATATAGCTGAAACACGTGATATCCTAAAGATCCTTAAGGTTCATTTCTATGCATCCCATGGGCCTGTTCTACAGGAGGTTTAAGGTATCACATAGTGAAAACTCTAGCTTGGTTGCTTTTTCTTCCAGTTTCTAACTTATAATAAATTGTCCAACCAAATGCAAAGTATTGCTATGAAGCACTGCACATTCTCTCGGACATCTGTGTTAAAGGGAGAATTTTGCCACTTGTTCAAGTTTCACTTTTAAGAAAGATCAGTCATTTAAAAAGCTGCAATGGTATAAGGAACAAAAAATACTGTAGACAATATAGTCAAATAAAAGGAACTCATCATTGCTACAAATGTTTCTTTTCCATGTATATATCTAAGATAGCATCTTTTGTCCATTCAGCTATGAAAAGTGTCATTTCTCCTCATGGTTTTTGATGACTGTCATACTCTTAATGTGATTATATAGCTATATGTGATATCTGTCCTGTCGTTTATGTAGACAAGACCAACAGAAAGTTTAAAAGCAGGATATGCCAGCCTCAATCAGATATTAAAAGAGGATGCACTCAAAATGCTCTTGGCAAACTATTACCAAGACGGGCGAACATCATATTTTATTCTGCTGCTTTGCAAGTAATTAAGCAAAACCTAAGAGGGGGTGACATAGCAGCTTTAACTGAAAAAGCTGAATATAAATGGAATCTAAGACTCAGGGTAGTAAGTGTCCTGGTTTAAATGAAAGTGCATCTTTAAAGCCAGTCATAAAATTAAGACATTTTAAAAATTGATTTGTTCTCATTACTTGTTTTAATTGATTACATTTCATTGGACTGTCTGTGACATGGGATTGGTTTATACATGCTCTTATTCATATGGGTATCTTTTAAACTCCAGAGGAACCCCTTGTATGTGCCAAAGCTAATGTTTATTAAACATTTTTATGAGCTTTGGTGGAGTTACTTCAGCCTGATTTTAATCTTTTCTTTGGTACCCAGAATGTAGAACATTTGGTTCCTTCTCATGTAATGAAAAAAAAAACTCTGACATCACCTATTACATGATAAGAAGAAAGTACTGTATGAATTAAAACATTCCAATTATGGTAAACAAGTTTCATGGATTCATACTAGGCTGTTGATCCAGTGGAAAATGTGTATCCTAGCCAATGATCCCAACAATTTAAGAAGATATATTAATACTAGACTCTGATGTACTTTCATCCCATTTCTATAAGGGTTAGTGAGGCCAGACTGAAGTTATACATATGACTGCCCAACCAGTCATACAGGTTACACTTAAAAAGGGTCATGGAACTACGATGTTTTACATTTAAGGGGAGTCTATTCCATAAAAGAGGTATACTGTATGAAATACATCTATTCTGCCAATAGGCTGCATTTCTCTTTCAGTAGTAGTTTACATTTCTTGAGTGTGTGTTTAGTGTGGCATTAGTTTTGTGGATATGTAGAAGGTTACATAGGACCAGAACTTTTAAGGCTCTGTACAAAAGTCCGAGATCAAATTTTCTTATTGGAGAATTTACAAAGACTACAAACTAACATAATGGATGCAAGTTAAAAGTAAAGTAGAGAAAATGTGAATGTCAATTAAAATGGGCAGGAAATTGTTGCATGGCAACATGCATTATAAAATGTTACTTTCATGGGATGATAGACAAAGAGAGAAGAAAGAGAAAGGTACTGTGGTCATACTGTGCAAAAAATGTCAGCGTACATTCAAGCAATACTGCCCAAGTAAGTGGACTTTACAATGACCGTGCAGGAGTGTTGTGAGGTGTGGAGGTCCCCTAACCCTGGAAGATCTACTATTTCCCTATAATGTCTACTCTGTTTGGCATTATTGCCCTTAGATACTGGGCATCTGTTAAATTGCTTTTTATTTGCTTTTTTAGTAGTATGTGCATATTTTATTTTATATTTATTGATATAAAGTAATTCCTTCACTAATGTTTCATAGTTGCTGTTGGATATGCAGCTGTTTGAGGAAGTATTTGAGATCCAAAGTAAATATAAATATTTAATAATGTCCACACACACACACACACACACACAAACACACACACACACACACACACACACACACACACACACACACACACACACACACACACACACACACACACACACACACACACACTCTCACATTGGTGATTGTATATAGTTTCAAAGTCTGGTTGTGATTTAATGGCTAAATGTATTCATAAATAATAGCTGCTATGATGAGTTTTATTTTGATGATGAAAAATGCAATTCAAACCCATACCTTACACACACACACACACACACACACACACACACACACACACACACACACGCACACACACACATACACACACACACACAGTATTAGTTTAAGGGTGTGCACACATGCAACCAGCTTATTGCATGTTTTTTTTATTTTTTATATTTTTTCTACTAACAGATTTGTTTGTTTTCAATTGAATTGTACAGGTTATAGATCACGTTAACAGTGGGAAAAGTTTTGAAATGATTTAGTGTGGTCTCATTTTTTATATCACAAAAACCTGGCATTTTAACTGGGGTATGTAAACTTTTTATATCCACTGTACATACACAGGAACCTGTCCTGTGAGTTTTTCTGTAATCATTTTAACAGTGGCTGAAAAACTTAACCAAGCTCCCTTTCATAGTATGACAAGACTGTACACAAAATAAATCTTTGACTAAAAATGTTAGTAGTTCGTAGCAATTATTCTTTCACTTGCTGCTTTGAATTTATTATTTTGTATTTCTTATAGTTCCTGGCTTTTCTTTTCCAGTCATGCCCTTTTGTATAATTTTCTTGGTGTTTTCTTTTAGTAAATTACTTAAATAATACAAAGGAAAACGAGCCTTCGAATATATCTTAAATTATGCATGCATTATCCATCTCTATATTTCTCTTCATACAAAGGTAATCTCATCTAGGGTAATTAAATGTTTTTTTTTTGTTTGTTTTGTTTTGTTTTTGTAATTTGTATGTTTGTTTCTTTGTTTATTTTCTGTAGGATGAAGAATGGAAAGGCTGTTGGTCCAGATGACATACTTGTGGAAGCATGGAGGTGTTTAGGAGAAATGGCAGTGGAGTTTTTTACCAGATTGTTTAATGAAATATTGGAAAGTGAGAGGATGCATGAGGAGTGGAGAATACGTGTTTGGGTACTGATTTTAAGAATAAGTGTGATGTGCAGAACTGTAGTAACTACAGAGGGATAACATTGATCAATCACAGCATGAAGTTACGGGAAAGAATAATGGAATCTAGGTTAAGAAGGGAGGTGATGATTAATGATCAGCAGTACGGTTTCATGCCAGGAGAGAGCACTACAGATGTGATGTTTGCTCTGAGAGTGTTGATGGAGAAGTACAGAGAAGCTCAGAAGGAGTTGCATTGTGTCTTTGTGGACTTAGGAAAAGCATATGACAGGGCACCGGGAGTATTGTATGAGGAAGTCAGGAGTGGCAAAGAAGTATGTAAGAGTGGTAAAGGATATATATGAGGGCAGTGTGACAGTGGTTAGGTCTATGGCAGGAGTGATGGATGCATTCAAGGTGGAGATGAGATTCATCAAGGATGAGCTCTGAGCCATTTCTTATTTGCAATGGTGATGGAAAGGTTGACAGACGAGATCAGACACAAGTCCCCGTGGACTATGATGTTTGCGGATGACAATGTGATTTGAAGTGAGAGTAGGGAACAGGTTGTGGAGACCCCAGAGAGGTGTAGGTATGCTCTAGAGAGTAAAGGAATGAAGGTCAGCAGGGCTAAGACAGACATATGTGTGTGAATGAGAGGGCGGATAGAGAAATGGTGAGGGTGCAGGGAGTAGAGCTGGCAAAGCTGGATGAGATTAAACACTTGGGATCAACAGTTCAGAGTAACAGTGAGTATGGAAGAGAGGTGAAGAAGAGAGTGCAGGCAGTGGAGTGGGTGGAGAACAGTGTCAGCAGTGATTTGTGAAAGGTGCATACCAGTAATAGTGAAAGGGAATGTCTACAAGCTGGTAGTGAGACCAGCTATGTTATACGCATTGGAGATGGTGGCATTGACAAAAAAGCAGGAGTCAGAGCTGGACGTGGCAGAGTTAAAGATGTTAAGATTTGCACTGGGTGTGACGAGGGTTGACAGGATTAGGAATAAGTATATTAGAGGGTCAGCCCAGGTTGGAAGGTTTGGAGACAAAGCCAGAGAGGCAAGATTATGCTGGTTTGGACATGTGCTGAGGAGGGATGCAGAGTATATCGGGAAAAAGATTCTAAGGATGAAACTGCCAGGTAACAGGAAAAGAGGAAAGCCTAAGATAAGGTTTATGGATGTGGTGAGAGAGGACAGGTGATTGGTGTGACAGAGCAAGATGCAGATGACAGGAGGAAATGGAAAGAGATGATCCACTGTGGTGACCCCTAATTGGAGCAACAGAAAGAAAAAGATTCTTATCACTTCTTATTTCTTGCTTAACTTTTCAAATTGCAGTTACAATGCCCCCAGAGCTATATATCATGTTTATTTACAAAAATTAGATGATTGTATTCCCCAGTTTATATTTGTAGTAAAATAGAAATATAATTGCAGTCATATATCCCTTGTGAAACACCTGTAGGGTAGTTATGAGAACAATTTAAAGAATATTGTTTCTTTACAATCACACTGAGAGGCAGGTAGTTAAGTCCAGTAAAATGTGCTTTTACTTTTGTTTGATAAATTTTCTTGTGACGTGCCATCACTATTCCTCATCAAATAGCCTTATAGGCATACTATAGGAATACTAGTGCAGCTCCTTGTTTTTCTGAAAAAGGGGTTCAAATAGATAATCCCCCGTTAATAATAAACATCATGACAAACTGAGAATGCATATGAGATATAGTAATGACATAGGAGGTATATGCAATAGCATACATAATAACTGGAAAATCATATTGACGGGTGATACCATTAGTAATATTGTCGGTGACAACCCATTTTTTACTTTTAGGTGTAATAAGAGCTTGAAATATATGCTCTGCACTAATAACAAAAATTTGAAAACTACAGGAGCTACTGTCAATAAGAGGATTGGGACATTTCTGTGTAGACACTGTAAAGCTTTTTTCATTTATGTCTAATAGTAACATTTTTATACATCCGATTACCCACAAACAGTATTTTCCTAGGTTGCATGCTGATTGCCAGACTAGTAATGTTATTTATTTGGCTAATTGTATCTAATGCGCCTCATTTTATGTAGGTAAAACTAAATGTAAGCTAAAGCAAAGGATTGCACAAAATTTCTCGGTCATACATTTACGACCTGAACATAATGCTCTATATCAGCATATTAAAGATAGTAACGGACATTTTTTTACATTCTTGGCGCTACAGGTGATTTGAGAGAATCTGAGAGGGGACAACCTTTAAAATCTGCAACATCTATTGCAAGACCAGCAATTATTGGTGGGCCAACATTCTACCACTCAATAGTCATCTTGGGATTTGTGCTTCTGTTTTCTCCTGGTGAGAGAAGGAGCACAAGGACATTATTTCCTGGAGACTGCTGATCACCAGAAAGCCTAATAACTGATTCATAGCTGGCAGCTTGGAATCTGTGCTTATATTCTGCTGTTGGTGAGAGAAGGAGCACAGTGCATTGATTACTGACTGTTTCTGGTTGGGCAGTGCTTGACACTGCTGACTGGTCTGGTTGCTATTCAAGGCATCTACCAGAAAAAGGCTACAACAAGCATACAGTCCCTTACATCATCTGAGACAAAACTGTAGATCACCAAACAGGCTGTGGCGTGGTTCCCATCCTGAGACTGGTGATAATGTTTTGCTTCTGGTGAAATAAGAACCAAAAGAGCATTGTATTCCAGCAGAGTGAAGCTGTGGTGAGACCAGCACTAGTAGTAGCCATCCACTCAACTCCCCTCTTTTAATCATTCTTGACAAGCTAATTCATTGTTTTCAGTAAGCACTACTTGGTTTGTGTCTAACTTCAGAATATCTTCCTGGATACCACATCCTTACATTTTCAGGGTCTACTTATTAGTTTTCCCTCAGGTGTTTGTCAGTGACCTGTATAGACAAAGAAACCTTGAGTGACATTTTCCTGTAAAAGCACAATTGAAATTTCAACAGTACCTAGTTACACACAAGACGACTAGTTTGCAATGACAAACTCTGTCCAGAGGTTGCAAACCAACTGCTCCTGACATTGCTTTATATTCTCATTCCAACTGTCTAATCAATACAAAGGGGTCTGTTGCCATGGATATGAACTTTCCCACTATCTCTGTTACCAGCTTGGTGGATATGCACATCCTGACGCAATGTAGAATTTGCCTCATGTTTATTGGCAACCAGTAAATTCTCAAACAAACTGATATGGTATGTGAGAGATGTATTTACAATGTCACTGGAGGCAAAAGTCTCAAATAAAAGTACTCCTAATGTCAATAAGATTGTCAGTAGCACACTTGCTGTACCCATCACACACAGTTCAAAGCTGAAAAATAGACCCACATATGCTGAGGCACTTAATTGTAAAGTTACTAAACCCTAAAGACCTCCCAGATGAAGTACATGTAAAAAATATCCTCAGCCCGGATTGCACTCCTTCAAAACAACATCCACATCAACACATAGAGCCACATCTCATGGAGCCTCAAATTTTAAGTCCATAAGGCAAGCCACCACACAATCCAACATTCTGGTTATTGGAGACTCCATCATGAGACACACTGATGTCTCTCACCAGGCAGAGTAAGGAGAGAGACACAGTCAGTTGCTATCAGGGGCTAGAATCTGCCACATTATGAACACAGTCAGGTCATGGGATCACAAGTACCAGTATGACTCCATCATAGTCCATTTGGGTATAAATGACATGAGATGTACTTCTTAGACTATATGAAGAGATACATCATGGATGACTTGGAATATGTGTCCTAGGCTGGTGTAAGCATTGAGAGTATTTTCCCCCCTCCAAGGAAGATGGCACAATACAAACAAAATATGACTGACTTTAATAATTGGATTAGTTTCTGGTGTCATTCTAAGGGGGTGCAATATTTCTCAGCATGGAAAGAGATGGTCAACAGACCATGCTGCTTTGTCAGGGGTAGTCTCTACCTCTTCCCCAGGCTTTCAAATATTAGCTAAAGCATTGTTTTCCCACATAGTGCCTTTTTTAGGCAATGCCAGACTGAAAGTACTTCCAACATAGCATATCAAAACAAGACAATCTAAAGCTATTACTGCTCAGTGTTAGGTGTCTAAACAAAAAACTCCACTCCCTAGAAGCTCTTTTCATCCTAGAGAATGCTGATGTCTGTGTGGTCAATGAGACATGGTTTAAAGCCACAGAGAGTACACCAGCAGTGCAAGATTATAATGCCTTCTACACAATTAGACCGGCTACTATACAGACAGAGTCTAAAGGTGGAGGTGTCTCAATTTACATTAGAAATAAATATATTAAAAGCTGGGCAAGCAGGACAATGCACTTGAGATACTCCATGTTCAAATCACCATAGGCAAAATCCAATACCACTTCTTGCAAGTTATAGGCCCCCCTTTATGACCCAGGAAAACCATACCATGCATTTTAACTTATTGGCAACACTCACCATCTAACCTAATACCGTATTCATGGGCAACTTTAATTACCCCACTATTAACTGAAAATCTTATATGACATGAAGCATACAGGCATAGAGATTCCTGGATTTTGTAAACAAAACCTCCCTGGACCAGATTGTTAATACACCAACCAGGGTTGCAACTATACTGGATCTGGTCTGCTAATATGGGAAAGTGCTGCACACCCCCTTGTGTAATGTCTTCCCTGGTAAGGTTAGACCACAAAATGGTCTCCTTTGAAGTAAAAATAAAATCTGGACCCCTAGCTAACCCTGGAATATTCAGGAACTACTCTAAGGCTAACTTCCTGCTATAAGTGATAACTTGGCAAAATGTCAAGCATCCATAAATGCTGAGAACACTGCTGCCTATGCAGAACTGTTCATGGAAACCTATACAAGCATGTTAATATCTGCAAAGAGCCAGCTGTACCCACCAAGAAGATATACAAAACTAACTCAAAAAGCAAGCCACCATGGTGGAATCACAAAATCAATAAGCTGTATAACAGAAGGAAGAAAACCATAGCAAAGATTAGGAGGTGCAGCACCCAGCAGGATAAAAGCACTCTTATCAAACTAAACAAATAACTCAGAGGACAAATAAAGTCTATCAAAGCCAAATATGAGGTAAATTTGGCATCCCAGGCCAAGGAAAAATGCTAAAAAATACTACATTATACATCTAAATAAATAAGGAGCTGTCATTAGTGTTTTAACCTTTTTCTTTTTAGATACATAACAAATTACTCTCTGTCATTTAGTCCTGGTGGGAAGCAGGCATTTAGTCTCACTTGCCATGAGTACTCCAGCCACCCTAACTCTTCCTCAATATTCATACCTTTATTGTCATTAGGGAGAACTTCTAGTACTAAAAATGTGTACTCCCTTTTACAATTTGATACCTTGTAATGCTTACTCATGGCATTTTTCTCATTACCTCTTTGTATGGCATATTTGTGTTCATATATCCTTTTATATAACTCTCTAGTCATTCTGCCTATATAAAACGATTTTTTAGAGTTGGTGATAGGAAGTTTGTTTCTTAAGAATTCAAAAAGGAAGTTTTTCAGGTTTAATATATGTATAACATGAGTGCAATTTTAAAAAACAAAATGCATAAAGCAAAGCAAATCATATGACTATGAAAATCATGTGATGTGGGTGTTTTAAAAATGCTTTAAAATGGAGTATTGTGAATGTAAGCCTCAGTCTGAAGAAGTCTTTGTAATGTTAAGATGAAAGCGCTAACTGGATGCTATTTTATTGTTTTATTGTCTGATTAAAGTGTGGTAACTTAAGAAGACACTGCAATTTTATTTTATCTTCATTTTATCAGTTAATTTGTGGATAGCTGCTTTTAGGGAACTTTATTTTTAAAACAAGACACTTGAGACTGTTAAAACTGGAATATAAAAGAGACTGCTGAAGTTAGTGCTGAGCAGTTAGTTAAGAGCAGCATTTAGTGAAGAGTTGCAGTCAGTTACAGTGCTATGCAGAAGATACCCAGAAAAAGAACTCACCAAAAACTGTAAGCTTGCCTTTGCCTTGCTGTTGTATTAGATCAGGGACAGTATTCTTCAGTTAGATTAGGAAAGTTTAATTATTTAGATATAGTTTTTCTAAGATGATATACTTCTATCCTACAGTTTAATTTTATATTTTGATGATAGAATTCTGGTGTTTATTGAAAGTTATTGATTTATATTCTTGTAATCATTTTGGGTATTATTAAATGTTTTTATTCCTTTGCATTGTGGCTGGACAATCAGTGTGTTCTTTAGAGGTTAGAAAGTGTTTATATGTGTTTGATACTCCCAGGTCACCTCAAATGCCTGGCT
The DNA here is from genome assembly GCF_019279795.1 of Protopterus annectens. NCBI lineage: Eukaryota > Metazoa > Chordata > Ceratodontiformes > Protopteridae > Protopterus > Protopterus annectens. The sequence continues at coordinate 911,760,696 of NC_056726.1, forward strand.
GCTTCTGGTCATAGCTATAATTTATTTCAATATTTAATTAATTAGCTTTAATAGTTGATCACCCTTTGAAGGGCTTGTAGACCTGATAGACTCCAAAGCCAGCATTTACCTTTCGTATTGGGGCGGGGACACAGCTGTAAATCTGTGTCAGGCTTCGCGTAAGTGTTTGAGTGTGCAAGAATTAAATTTATTTTGAGTGTGAGTGAGTCAGAGGCCTTAAACTGGAATGCATTGCTTTGAAGTGTATGATAAGGGATTACATTTGGGTTGGACAGAGGTATATAGTCCAACCCTAAGAAAATAGAGAATGTTCCTATTGTGCTCTTAAGGGAAATTGTGCAATTTTACTCTTGTGTGCTCTGTGCTCTGGTGTTTTCTGTGACGCTCTTACACTGGAGTCAGTGGTGATGATTGAGGTTCCTTAATTACTGACCTGGGTTTTAATTGAGGAACGTCATGTTTATTATTGGCAGTCTGGTGGGATATTAGTCAGACATCACATTTATTGGTGGCAGTCCGGTGGGATATCAACCAGATGTTACAAAAGACACCAAAGCAAAATGGTTAACACTGTCTACCTTGACCTGGCCAAGGCATTTGACACCATACCCCGCTCAGGCATTGTTGACAAACTCAAGAGTTTAGGTAGGAAAACGTATGTCACCCAATGGATAAACATCTGGCTCACAGACAGGACTCACGAGGTCAAAATTGGGGAGTTCACCTCTTCAAAGAGGCCAGTAACAAGTGGAATACCTCAGGGAATGGTACTTCTATGAAGTCAAGGCCAATGTATATGGTCTCTGGCTGACTAAATTTGCAGATGATTGCAAATTAAGAGCTGTCACTGAATCCCACACCAACACAAATGTTCTCCAGCAAGAGCTAACACAGACAAACAACTGATGTTAGAGCCATGGACTAAAACAAAATGCTAAGAAATGCATAATAGTATCCCAGTAGTCAGGGATTTAGATACAGACATGGACAGTAATCTAGCCTTTGATCATCAAGTGTCTACAGTAGTGAGGAAATCATTCTTATAAACAAAGGTATGGCATCTACATCCAAGGAAGTCATTGTTCCACTGAGTACAATGCCCCCTTGGGTATGTACCCTACCAGGCATATCTGGCAAGTGGAATGTCCATAGAGGTTCCTCACCAAAATAACACGGGGCATAAGTAAAATGTCCTGTGAAGACTGCCTCAGGTTTCTATTCCTGCATTCTGTCTCCTACAGACTGTTGAGGCGAGATCTATGCCTGGCATACAGAGCATTGTCACACCTCACTCTGCTGGACCTACTGCATATTCACAAAACAAACAGCACCAAAGTTACCCATTCTAAAGACTTAAACCTTGCCTGTGATATAAATAGGTCCTGCTGGAGAGACAGGTATCCTCGAGACTGTCCCATCTCTGGAACAGGCTCCCTGTCCATATGAAGCATGGTTTCTCCCTAACCCAATTCAAGTGTAACTTTGACAATTGGATGGGGAACAGGAAATTCATCCCTGGCTTGGCACCTATGTCTCTCTAATGGATACAGGCAACCTGCAAATGGTTCATCTTTCTGCTTGTAAATATTGTATCTCACAAGCACCTGCTTACTCTTATCAAGGGTTCCAGAACATGGCAGAGATTTGGGATGCATGACTAGGCTTAAAAAGGCCCTTGTGGTTGTTAGTCTAGCAAACACCCTTGAACATATGAACCTATATCACAAGTGAGACTTTCATATTTTATCTATCAGTCTCTAAAGTATGTTTGCTCAAGTCAGTCTGAGAAGCTTTTATCATGCCTAGTTTTGAGCATTTTTATACTTCTTTTACTAACTGCTTTAGTGACTCCTGCTTTGTAAGGTTTAAATTTTGTCTATGTGTTATGTTTGACTACAGGCATCTGGGAGAATGCTCCTTTAGTTTGTAATAAATATTCTGTCACCACCTACTTTTGAACTTTTGACAAAGATTCCACTATCTACACTTCAGGTAGAGATTTCCCAGCCTTTATTTTATTAACTTTAGCTTGCAAGCTTTCTGCAGAAATCTCCACTTATTTAAATGGCTTTAATATACAAGAATGATGAATTTGTTGTGCATTTCTCTTTCCTGGTCTTCTAACCTTGTAGTCACCTACATTTATTTTTCTATCACATTTAATTACCCATGCTATTCGGCCACAAATTTGTTCTCCCAGGAGGGTATGAGTTCTAGTAGTTAGTTTATCTAAGACAGACATTCTTATTATAAACTTGTTTCACTTCCTGAGCTGTCAGCATGTTATCTCTTATTACAGGCATTATCACACTTAAACTATCGTGCCAACCAACATTATGCTCTATCATGCATTTCAGTAGTGACACAACCTCTTCCTAAGTTTCTCTGCAATGTCAAACAGCTCTCTGAGATACATGCTGTAGAAAAGCTCAAATAGGGTAAACACAGTTGAAGCTTGTGGTGCCTCCATGATTGCAAACAGTAATTAAGGGGGCAACTAGTCCCTGTTTTTACTATATGCATCAACAACTGTCCTCAGGATGGATTTCAGTGTTTTATTAAACCTTTCTCCTAATCTATCAGTCTGTAGACTATCTTCAGCTATTTGGCTTTAAAGCACTGACATTACTGGTGCAGTACCCTTGACATAAAGGGATTGCATGGATTCTAACTATCACCTTAGAGTTACTCAAAATAGAGAACAAAAGTACCTTTTTCCTGACCATAGTCTTAGCATTATCCTTGCACAATGGCACAGCTTCTAGAAATTTGGAGTCCATTACAAGCAGCATCTACAATGCCTTCCACACCTTCAGACTGCAAAACAAATGTGTGAGAACCAAAGTAAGTGGTGTTTCTATCTATATTAGGGATAAATTCACCTCCCTTCTAGTTAGACTGGATAACTCCATGGAGTTACTCCAAGTTCAAGTTACAGTGGGTAAGAACCCCATTCAAGTCAGCCAATTATAGAACCCCCTCCATGGGTCATGATGCACATGAAGCTTACCTGACCAAACTGGAGACAACCCAAATATTACAGAACATTCTAATTATGGGGGATTTCAATTATCCCACCATCAACTGGGAAATCTGTGCTAGCCCTAACTTGCTAGTGCAAAAGTTTCTTGACTTTGTTAATTCAAATGCCTTGGAACAAATTGTTCATATGCCAACAAGAGGAGCAAACATACTAGATCTGGTCCTCACAAACATGCCAAAAAGATGCACTGCTGCAACTGTCAGACCCTCATTAGTTTAATCTGACCAGAAATCAGTCACATTTGAACTGGCACTAACACTGGAACTCACAAAGGGTGAAATCAGACCAAAAATCTTCACCAAGGCAAACTAAAGCCTCTTAGGTGAAGGTATAAATGCATTCCAACCCCCAGCCACAGCTGGAAGTAGTAACTACACTGACGCTTACACTAAAGCCCTGTTCAATGGCATAAATAATTGTATAGACTCGGCTGTACCAGAAAGAATCAAAGCCAGAACCCAAGTGAAAACAAGCCACCATGGTTGACATCCAGCATCAACAAGCTTTACAATAAATGCAAAAATCTGCTGTCCAAGAAAACAAAGAAGAGGCCCCAACAATGGAAAAACACCCTCCTCAGCCTTAACAGACAAATAAGACAACTTGTCAAATCCTTTAAGGGATCATTTGAGAAAAACTTAGCTAGCACAGCCAAGGATAACCATAAGGCCTTTTACAGCTACGTTGTTGTTGTGTCTTTCGGCTTTTCCCGGTTAGAGGTCGCCACAGCGGAACTACGGTCTGCTAATGATTGGCAGTAGATTTTTATGTGCCGAGTTGCCAGCTCTGACGCACAACCTTCAAAGAAGGTACGCCCATTCAAGGATGTCTCCACACAGAAGACACTCTAGCTGAGAATCGAACAGGACAACGTCTTATTGTGAGGTGACAATGCTACCGCAGCACCACCACCACAGTTATACATAGCCTAAAAGGCAGGACACAAATATGTGGCGAACTAGTGACTAATGGTATCACACACACTGACCCCACAGAGATAGCAAACCTGCTAGTGGATAGGTTTTGGTGAAAATTTCCCTCCCTTATCCCCTCCAAACTTGTCACATACCTTCCCCCTGCCTTCCCCCCACCCTACATATCTGAAGAGCAGGTCATTAAAGCCATGTCCAAGGCAAGAAACACAGCCTCTATGGGACCAGATGGCATCCCAGGCTGTCTTCTAAACAGGCTAAAATATGAACTATTGTCACCATTAAGTACTCTTTTCAATTATAGCCTAACCATAGGCTTTGTTCCTATGGATTGGAGAACAGCAACAGTTATTCCCCTCCACAAAGGTGGCCTAACAACAGACCAGGGATATTACAGACCCATTAGGCTAACCAGCCTCATCTGTAAGGCCATGGAACATATCATTATGGACCTCATAAATAAAGACATAAGTGACATCCAGTCCCTGGAGCCAGCCCAATTTGGCTTCATCAAGAGCAGATCCTGCCTGTTAAGCCTGGTGGATTTCTTTGAAAATGTGACCAGCACCATTGACGAAGGCAAATCTGTGCACACAACATACCTCGACTGGCAAAAGCTTTCAACATAATCCCACACTCAGTCATTACCAAAAAACTTAGCAAACTGAATGTAAACCCTTTTGTTTTAGCATGAGTTGCCAACTGGCTCACAATCCAGACACACACTATCAAAGTGGGAGACTCTACACCAACCAGCAGATCTGTCCCCAGTGGGGTGCCACAGGGGTCAGTGCTGGGTCCCCTACTGTTTGGTATATACTTCTCAGAAGTTCAGGTAAAATTGTGGCTGACCAAGTTTGCATATGACTGCAAACTGGTTGCAATTACTGAATCTCCAAATTATGTCAGTATACTCCAGGGGGGTCTTACATAGACCAAAGACTGGTGTCTTAGTCACAGTCTCAAACTTGAATGCAAAGAAATGCATCATCATTCCCTTCAGCACATACAATGCCCTTTCACGTTATCAAATCAACAACAGTACCCTATGTACCCACAAAGGGGTAAGGAATCTGGGATCACAAGTTGACGGTGGCCTTAACTTTGACCGCCATGTGTCTACTGTAGTAATAAGACCTTCTACATAGCACACTTGATTAGTAAAGGCATCACTTTGAGAGCAAAGGAAGTTATAACCCCTCTATACTCAGCACTAATCTGGCCCATAATTGAGTATAATACCCCATTCGGCATGTACTGGACAAAGCATCTGCAGCAATTGGAGAGACCTCATATGTTTCTACTAAAGAAGATCAAGGGACTCCAGCACATGCCTTACACAGACTGACTAAAATCCCTGTCACTATACTCTGTATCATATAAACTTCTTAGGGGAGGCTTATGTCTGGCTTACAGAGCAATCTCAGACATAAATCTAATGAACCTGCTGCATATCCATAAATCAAATGGGACTAGAGATACCTGTTCCAGGAACCTAAATATGGTCTGTGACTTAAATAGGGTATACAGTAACATTGGCAACCTCCAAACACTCAATCTCACACAGTATGGTTTTGTCAAAAGGAGGTCATACCTGTTAAACTTGGTCAACTTCTTTGATACAGTCACCAAAACCATGGACGAGTGGAAGATGGTGCACACCACCTACTTTGACCCGGCCAATGACTTCGATACTATTCCCCACTTGGGTATAATACAGTAGATAAACTGTCTCAACTAGGCATAAATGCATATGTTACCAGATGGGTAGCAAACTGGCTCACTGATAGAACACACCTAGTCAAAATGGAGGAAGCCATCTCAAGCAGTAGACCAGTAACGAGAGGTGTACCCCAGGGATTGGTCTTTGGGCCGCTGTTGTTTGGAATATACTTTTCTGAGGTGCAGTCCAAAATCAGTGGGCTATGGTGAACCAGGTCTGCAGATGACTGCAAGCTGGGTGTTGTCATCAATTCCCCTAGTGATATGGACATCCTCCAAGTGGGTCTCACCCAAACAAATGACTGGTGCCAGAAACATGGCCTCAAACTGAATGCCAAAAAATGCATCATCATCCACTCTGGGGAGAGTGATGTCCCCACAAATTATCACATTAATAACAAGTTCCTAAGCATGCAATCAGTTGCAAGGGACTTGGGCACTCAGGTTGATAGCAAAATGACTTTTGACCACCATATTACCTCCGTTGTATGGAAAGCTTTCTACATGGCCTATCTTATTAGGAAGTGTATCTCATCCAGGGACAAGGAGGTCATAACATCCCTGTATTCTTCCCTTATAAGACCTGTTATTGTGTACAACTCTCCTTTCAGCATGTACCTCACAAAGCACATGCAGCAGCTGGAGAGACTGCAGAGGTTCCTCACCAGTAGAATCTAGGGCCTCAAACATCTACCATACACAGATAGGTTAAACGCCCTGCTGCTCAACTCAGTCTCATACAGACTCCTCAGAGGTGACCTCTGTTTGTCATACAAAGCAATCTCAGACCCCACCTTGGCGGGACTGCTGCTTATCCGCAAGTCAGGCTCCACTCGAGTAACCTGCACATGTGACTTCAGCCTGGTCTGTGACATCAATAAGACTTTTTGGCAGGACAGATTTGTGCTCCAGAGACTCCCCCTTCTGTGGAATAGGCTCCTTCTCCACGTCAAGCAGAGTGACTTGTTAACCCTTTTTAAGCACGACCTGGATAACTGGATGGGAACAGAAAATCCACACCTGGGATTCCACCTCTGTCCCTGCTGGACAGAGGCATCGGGTGCTGACTTGTTGGAACATGGACTAAATTCTTAGCTAGGTTTGTATGGGCCTCAGGGCCACTAGCCTAGTAGCTTCCTATGATCCTATGATCCGATGATCCAGTAGGGAGAGGTTTGTCTCCCAGTGACTGCCGTGTCTTTGAAATAGGCTACCAATTCATGTGAAACAGATCACCTCTATGATGCTGTTCAAGAGGAACTTGGACAAGTGGATGGGACACCATAAATCCTTAGTAGGGATAGTGCCCACAACCATTCTGAACATGGGCAGTCATTACTAAATGCAATCTTGGGTATTGACTAACATTTCTATGGTATTACATTGGGATGAAATGGTTAGGTTTGAAATTACCTCTGGGTCTATAGCCTAGTAATCTCCTATGATCCTATGATCCTAAGACACCTATTGATAGATTATACTAATGCCCCACAATGTCCATAGCAATATAGTCAAAGAGTATTTATATGATAGGTATTAGGATCAAAGGACTTTTATATGCAGAATAAAGTGCTATTTTCCAGCATTCAGGACAACAGGTACAAGCATTCTCCATCTCTTTCATTATGCCTGGCTAGTAATGCTTGTTTAATACCCGTGCTTTACTAGGGCCCTATAAGGTTTTGGCACTAGAAACTGATGCAGAATTTCTTCCCTGTGTTTAATTATGATATATAAGAGGTCATCTTTTAATTCAAAATAGGAGCTTAAATTACTGGGAGCATCATGTTCACTATCTTCCCCTACAATCTTGATGCAGACTGTCTTGACTTACATAAAGCATCATCTTTCCATTGTGATTTTTTAAAGATTGTGTAGCTTATCTGTAAGTCCATTAATACAGGGTTGCATTCTTCAGTAATGTGCTTCAGAGTTCATAGATTCATAGATATACACCAAGCTAATAACCATCAGTGCCTTTATAAGCCTAGCCACACAACCCAACTCAATTGTGCTTGTATGTATTATAAGCATTTATTTTGGGAGGATATATTAGGAAGTTTCTAAAGGTTGGGTGTGGGGGGCGTTGTTTAAACATAATTAGTATCTGTCTCTGTCAGAGACATTGGGACCAGACCTAGGATGATTTTCTGATTTCCTCTCTAATGGTCACGATTACACTTAAATAGGGTTAGGGATGGGCTCTGCTTCACAGGGATGGGGAAGCAGTTCCAAAACATGGGGATCCTCTGAGAAACATATCTGTCTCACCAACATATTTTATTTATGATGCAAACAAAATTTAAATCATTGAGTCTAATGGTTCTGATGCTGTTTGTTTTGCAGATGTGCAAAAGGTCTGTTAGAGCTGGATCTGAGGATGCCTTGCATGCCAGGCAGAGACTACCTCTCACTGACCAGTTGGACACAGAGTATAGAGACAGGGCTTTAAGAAAATCTGTATAGGACAATGTGTTTTTACCCCAGATTCTCCTGGTAAGTAACCTTTGTGGGCATTCCAGCTGCTGCATATGTCTTGTTAAATACATAGCAGCGGGAGCATTATACTGAGAGATGACTCTGATATGGACTGAATAAAGTAGCACTTTATTCAGTTTGAGCTGAATTTGTCAGCCATCAGATTTGTTATGTCACTCACCTGAGTGAAGATGGCACCATTTACCACCAGTTCCGCATACTGCTGTGCTGCTGCCTTTGAGGTTACGGACATATCTGTAGAAAGCGTTGTGGTTGTCATTAGCCAGTGAGGCTATCTTGACCTCATAATTGGCCATGCTGGACTTAATTAGTCCTCTTAATTTCCTGTTTAGTTTAATTAACGAGCTCTTATCATTATGGGCATTGCTCTTCCTGATTTTAACTATGACTTTTTTTTCCTTTTGTTATATACCTTATTAAGTGTTTGTTCTGTTCTTACTTCTAGTAGGTCCAGTAGTCTGTTTACAGCCATTTACATTGTTGAACAGGGTCTCTAAGAACAATTCCACATAGGTTACTGTGAACTCGGGGCAAGGACTGGCAATGGATTTTGACAAACTATCACTTAATAGGATGTAGTTTGCTTTGGAAAAGTTCCTAACTGTTACAGGGTTTGCTGGAGTTACCAATTTTAATTTTTTATTTCAAAGGAGACAGTCTAGTGCTCTGATCATCAGTGAAGACATGACACTGGGAAAGGGTGTAATCCTCTCCCATATTGGTGAGTACCAGGTCTAGTAAGTCTGAACCTCTAGTGGATGTGTGCAATATCTGGTCAAGGGTATTTGAGTTAATAAATTCCTGGAATCATTTTGCTTGCATGTTTGAGGCAGTGTGTGCTTCTCATTCTATTGAGGGGTAGTTAAAGGCTCCCATGAATAGGGTCTTTGGTTAAATGGTGAGTATCACTAGTAAATCTAGGTACAAGCTATGGGATTTTTGGGAGATACAGGGTGTCTTATAGCATGCTAGAAAATGGTATGGGACTTTGTCTATGGTGATTTGCATGTGGATAAACTCCAGGTCATCATCCTATTTAACCAACCTAGAGGTATCATTGTTGCCAATGTATATCAAGACACTTCCGCCTTTTGTCCTTGTCTGGGTAGCTGATGGTCTAAATGTGTGAAAAGCATTAAAGCCTTGTACTGCAGGAGTACTTTCTGTGGATTTACACCATGCCTCTGTAATAGCACAGATGTCTAGATTCTCCACACTAAGGTGAGCTTCTAGGGGCTTCTAGGGTGTGGAGTTTTTTACTTATGCTATTTGCGTTGAGAGCCTTCAGGCTTCTTTGGGTTTTATTTGCTATATCAGTAGGTTTGTCTATTGTGGAATGTGTTGATTCTTCCCCAAAACTCTAATAAAATAGTTTATTTGATATCTCCTCTATAAACGGTAGCTGTAAACAGAAACTACCTTTTGATTTACTTTATGTAAAATCTTGAGTGTTTCCTTTTCTGTTAGGTTGCTCTCCTTCTACCTGTGAATAGATACTACACCCTCTTTCACTCTTTTCTTTGCTTATGTTGTTTTCCTACCTCAAATGTCTCTTTTTTGGTTTACATATTCCTGCTGTTTTAGAGTCTCCCTTCAGTTGCATTCTCAGATTTATACTAGATATATAGACTGTATTTATATAGCATATATCATGGACAGAAGTAGGTTAAAAATTAAAAAAGATGGCTGGGCGCAAAAGACCCTTTATAAAAAGTGTCCAATCCTGGTAGGCACACCGGTGACAGGACTGGAAAAGGTGACAATGTAGAATCCTCCAAATATGGAAACATTCCTACAATGGGTTTAGGCCAGGCCCAGGGTGATGATGCCCCCCCCATTGTAGAAGGAAGTAGTAGTCCACAAAAATCACAAAAGCTGATAGGCCAAAGAAGACAATAAAGTGGACTATTGAGAGTAAGAAAGAAATTATGTATTTGCTGCTATCATGCAAAAAGCCCAGAATTTTCAGACACAAGATTACAAAACAATTAAGAGAGAAATTACAGGAAAGAAAAAAAACTTCCACAAGAAAAGCTATCAGAAACCTCAAATAAAAATGTGTATTCATTAATACAATAGATTTATGAAAAACAGTATATAAATCAAGAAACGTTGATCTGTTTGGAAAAAGAAGCATCTGAGGAAATGTGAAAATATAAACAAAAACTAGAGATTTTTGAAAAGTGTAAAAAAAGAAATATGGACATGGGAAAGAAAGAGATATTTGATATGGTGCAATATTTATGCAAAGGAGAAAGCCAAATTAATCAATATAAAGAAGGCAGCCACAAAGATATTTGAAAAGTAATACAGGCAAAGGCATCCGGATATGGAAAAGTTCACAATTTAAAAAAGACAAAGAGGGAATGTAGAAAAGAAGATTAGTAAAGTAGAAGTTAAAAAATAGAAGTCGAAAGACTCTCCTACCTCAAGGAAGCTTTCCTGCAACTGTGCCCAAAACAATTCACCTGGAGTCCAACCTACATTTGGCTAAGGTTAATACCCTAAACTGTGTTGTAATCCTATATACTCTAGTCTGCTGACCTGGGTCTAAAGGCACCTTTAGTTTGTCCCCCATAGTAAATCTCTATGTTAACTTAGCTGACTCTAACATTCTGTAATATTATTACTAAACTTTTAAAGTACACCCTGAACATAGTATTTTGCAGTCCCATAGCCCTGCAATTTAGTCTCGGAACCCATATACTGCAGCTAACAAAGATCAAGGATTTCACTGATTGTTTTCTCCATACCCCTCGTGGTCCGGCTGACTCACTACATTTGCCCTGCGGGCTCACTCCACTCCCCTACCCTGCCCCCATATCCCACCTGCCCCAGCACGCCTAGCTTTATTCCTCAGTTTCCCCACCTTCCTAGCCTAATTACCCAATAGGAGCTCTTCCCTCATCATTCCTCTCACTTACATCCTTCCCACTTAAACTCATCACTCTGTCTACCGCCCTAACAATTAAAGCTCCCTCCTCTTTTCTATACTTCTAGAAAACCTTTATCTTTTTCTAAACCCTCTCTTCCTCATAGCCATTCTCTCTTCTCCATTTCCACACATACCATTCTCCCTTTGCTCAGATATGCTTTCCTTAAGTCGCCACACCCTCCACACCCCCTGCTTCCTCCTTGTCTTCCTAATTCCCCTATACTATGCCAGTTCATATTCCTCCAATACTTCTCCAATATTACCTACAGAAATAACCACCACACAAACCCACATACTCCTTCAATCTTACTTGCATTACCACTCTATCTCCTCCTTGCTTTTTCAGCCTAACCCTCTGCACCTATTCCACCCTAAAATCTTCTCCTCCACAGTTAAGATACTGACACCTAAACTAATCTTAGATCTACCTAAACTCATACCTTGCAAACCCAAATGGCTAAAGGATATTTCCTTTAACAAACTAGTCCTAGCTGGAGATATCCATCCCAATCCTGGTCCTAGTCCCTTTATTAGCAACACCTACATCTTATCCCATTCCTCCCCCCACAACACCCTAAAAATCTTTACTATCAACGCCCAGAGTCTTAACAACAAAGTTCACCAATTTCAAGCTTGGCTAAGCCATAACCAACCAGACATCTTAGCTATCTCTGAAACGTGGCTCAAACCCAATATCTATGACTCTGAGATCCTGCCCCCAGGATTTCATACTCTCAGAAATGACCAACTAAATAAAAAAGGTGGCGGCTCAGCCTTAGTCTCATCCAACGTTCTTACCTTAATTCCCCATCCAAATTCCAATTCCTCAATTCAAGAACACTGAAATGACTGCTGGACTACTAAAAAAGAATAAACAAAACAATATCTGCATCATAGCCCTATATATCTCACCCCTGGTAACAATATCTCTATCCTTGAAAATATTCTCCTATGGGCTTCTACTGAAATTAACCATGAAACTTACATTCTAGGTGATGTAAATATTGACTGGAATGAAGTCAATAGCCCCTCTCCCTCCCTATCCATCAACCTCTATAAATTTACTCAAATAATCCTCTCCATCACCCGACCTAACAAAATCAATCCCCCTGGATCCACTATAGACTGGATCCTAGTCTCTGATCCAAATAAAATAACCAACTCTGTCACAATTCCTGACAACATTAGTGACCACCTCCCAGCTTTCATTCATCGCTCAACTAGCTCTTCCCCACACCAGCATCAATACATTCTCTCTTGCAACCTTAGTAGCTTCAACCCCACAACTTTCTCAAAAATTCTTAAACAAATGAACTGGTAAATTCTAAACACCTTTCCTGTTGACAATGCTATAGACTACTTCAACTCTGTCTTCCTAGACACTCTAAACTCCCTAGCCCCTCAAAGATACAAAAGGATAAAAACTAATACATTTCCTTGGCTATCTAAAGATACAAAACAAATTATACACCAAAAGGACAAACTATGGAAGCATTACCAAAACAATAAACGGCCCAGTACCTTTATCCAACACAAACAACTCTGTAACCTTGCAACAGCTAATCACCAAGGACAAAAAAATCCTACTATCTCAAGCTTCAGTCCAATAACAATAAATATCCCAAGCAGTCCTGGAAATCAATAAACTCTCTCCTCAGTCCAGGATCCAAGAATAACCCCTGTCCTGACCCAAGCAAATCTGACCTTGAACTAGGCTCTGAATTTAACTCATTTTTCATAGAAACTATTTCTGACCTGACCAAGACTTTTCCCAACAATAACCCACCAGCCCCTCACTCTTCCCCATCTAACTCCCCTAATAACCCTCCCCTTATGTTTGAGCTCAAGCCTGTCTCTGCTAACTTTATTAAAAGACTTCTGTCCAAACTTAAACCTTGCTCTAATGCTCCTGACAATATTCCCTCCTCCTTCCTAAAATGTGCTGCTGATGGCATAGCTCTCCCAATCAGCACCATAATTAACAGATCTATAAAGGAATCATACGTCCCCAAACTCTGGCACTCAGCTTATATTCTTCCTCTTCATAAAGGAGGCAAAAACACAAGCATCTGAAACTTCCACCTAATTGCTCTGCTCTCACCAATCTCCAAAATCCTAGAAAAGTGCATCCATCTCCAACTTATGCCTTTCCTGACACAAAATAATCATCTTACACCTACACAACATGGTTTCCGGCCAGGCCATAGCACTATAACCACTCTACTCTCTTTCCTAGAAACTGTCAATCAAGTCCGAGATTCAGGACACTTGGTTTCTACTGTTTTGCTCGATCTGTCTAAAGCATTCGATACTGTCTCCCATAAACACCTTCTCTATCATTTCTCAAACCTCCATCTCTCACCAAACACTTTATCCTGGTTCTCCAGTTACCTATCAGACAGATCTCAGGCAGTCAAATGGAAAAACTCCACCTCGTCCTTCTTACCTACCCCAACTGGTGTACCACAGGGATCCATCCTTGGACGTTAAATGGAAGAACTCCACCTCTTCCTTCTTACCTACCCCAACTGGCGTACCACAGGGATCCATCCTTGTGCCTATGCTCTTTAATATCTTTATCAATAACTTTCACACTGCTATTCCTGATGCCAAAATCATTCATATGCAGATGATTCAAATTTGGTTTGCTCTGCCTCAAACCTCTCTGAATTGCTGACTAAAACCCAAACTGCTTTTTCAAAAACTGAAAACTGGATGTGCCAAACCACCTCTCACTCAATGCAAATAAATCAAAGATTCTACTATTCCCTCCCACAAAGACATACTCCAATAACAAAAGTGCTTTCAAAGTCCTTAGTCCAACCAACTCACCTATAGAAGTGGTTCCTTCCTCTAAACTACTTGGCATTACTATTGACGAATAGCTCATGTTTGATATCCATATTCAACAGAATATTAAGAAAACCCACCAACAGCTAGGGTATGCTGTACAGGAACAATCACTTTCTCTCCTACTCTACTAGGCATACTTTGGCCACTACTTATCTACTTCCTTCCTTATTATACGAAGCCCCTCTCTTAACTAATCTGTCTTCCTCTATCACGTCCAAACTAGAAAACTGCTACAATAAAATCTCTAAATTTGCCACCAAATCCAAAACTTCTACCCAGCATTGCCTTACCCTATGATCTCTAAATTGGCTTGAATTCCCAGACTACTTAGACTTCCTCCAACTCACCACTGCACACAGACTTGTATTTCACCCAACAAAATGTCCAGCTCTAACCAATATCTTTCCCCCTTACACCACCAACAGAACTCTCAGATCTGAACATCAAAACTTAATTGCTATCCACAAACCCAAACGTCCAGCTGGCCAACTTCTCCTCTCTGTCTCACTAGGCAAAAAATGGAATTCTCTTCCTTCCCCTATAAGAGCCATACCAAACCGAGAAAACTTCAAAACCCAGTTTTTCAAATACCTGTCCATGAAATGGAAATGTACCTGCCTTCTCCCCACCTAATAATTCCTAGTACATGTCCCCAGGGGGTTCTCTTTCAGGTTCCTAAGCTCTCTATAATTTCCCATAGCTATTTTCCTATGAGTGTATCTAAGCTCTCTTCATCTCTTATAGCTACTTATCACAGAACTCAACTTTGTAAATATTGTAAATAGCTTCTTACTTTAAAAGTGTGCAGGTAAAGTGCATCCACATTTACTTAAATGCATGTATCTAAAATGTTTTCACACCTAATACTTGAGTGTTTGCTCAAATGAAACTTTATAATCCATAAGACTGCCCACTATGAATTTTGTTGACTATGCGTGTCATTGAATGTACTTATTTGTAACTGTACTATATAATGTATGCTTTACCCTTTTGTATCTTTGTATCTAAACTGTATAATGTATCTTGGAACTTTTCTCCACAGGCCTCCACTGAAAATGGGTCATTTTGGCCCAGTGGACTTCCCCGGTAATCAAACTGGAAATAAATAAATAAATAATAAATGGAGTGCCAGTTTAGCGAAGGATTTGGTGTAGAAGGTCTAACACAGGTTACATCACAGCATAGTGGAGTGACTATCCAAAGTAAGGAGAAGCAAGAAGATCAGGCGATATCTGAAGAAGAAATATGGACATGGGAAAGAAAAAGAGATTTTATATGGTGTAATATTTATGCAAAGGAGAAAGCAAAACTAACCAATACAAAAAGAGCAGCACCAAAGACATTTGAAGAGAAATACAGGCAAAGAAATCCAGACATGGAAAACTTTACAATACAAAAAATAAGAAGACATAGAGGAAAAGCAGAAAAGGAGATTAGTAATGGAGAAGTTAAAGAAACAGAAACTGAGGTTATAGAATACCTGCAAAGTGAAGGATTCAGTATAAAAAATCTAAATCAGAAAGCACCACAACAGAATAGACCAATGGATATCCAAATTAAGGGTAAACCAGTGGAATGGGAAGCAAATTGTCAGGTGCCATATGACGATATTTTAGAGCCTTCCACAGGAAACCACTATAAACATTCACTTGAGGATGGACAGCAAGGGAAGGAACAGGAAACTGGAAAGTCTGATGCAGGCAATATTGAGGAGTGATAGGCCAGTTAGTTTCCATATGATAGAGCAACAGATGGCACAGAATCAAATTGAAAAGAATATGCCACAGGATGATGCTATAGAACTTTCTACAGAATGCCCAAAGGAAATGAAAAACAAAAAATGTGCCCTCAGTTTAGAAGAGATTGCGTGATTAAATTGACATAGATAGACATATTAAGACCAATGAAAAAAAATAGGCTGCAGAAGATCAATAAAACCCAAAAAGTCAGAAGTTTGATAAAACAAATGAACACAGTAATTAGGACTGTCCATAGAAATCAATACAATATGACAGAAGTAAACAGGATATATTACTGTACAGATAAATTAATAACTGATAAAAGTTCTACCAGATGAACACAGGGAAAGAGAAAGCTATAAAGCAATTAAGAAATGTCACTGTTAGAAGAATATAGAAGAGGGAACAGATAAAAAAAATACTAAGAAAGCTAGATGTGATAAAAGTAATGCACAGTATTAGAACAGACCAGGATCTATCATGTACTATCGCAAATAACAAACTAAAAGTCTCAGCACAGATGGAAAAACCTAGAAGACATGCATATAAATATAAAGGAAAAGTCCTAAATAAGTAATTTACTGATGACCCAAAAAAGTTTTATAGAGAATTGGGAAACAAGGTAAAAGTAATTGATAGACCACCAAAAAAAGAAGAAATAGATACATTTTATAGAAGTATCTATGAAGATCCTGTGGAACATAACAAAGATGCTAAATGGACAGAAGAAGTAAGAGAAGGAATAAGAACTTTAAAGGTACAGGATATGAAATGGGGTATAAAGTAACAGCCAGATAGATTGAAACATAGTTAAGAAAAGCCTCTAACTGGAAAACCCCAGGTCAGGATGCAGTACCTAATGTTTGGTTAAAAGTAGTAGCATCTTTGCATGAAGATTTAGCCATGAGTAAGAACTATTTATATATGCATCATGAACAGACACCAACCAGGCTAACAACAGGAAAAATGAGTCTATGTTAAATCAGAGAACGCTGATTTATCAACCCCATGTAAGCAAAAGCTTGCAATCCCAAACACTCGGAATGGCAATTTTTTTCCCAGGGGAAAAATCGCTGTTCCACAAAAAAAATAAATAAATAAAAATAAAAACTTCAAAACATTACATAAAGTGGGAGGCTTTGCCCCCACATCCCCCTACTTAAATATACCAACTCTGAGATCACACTACAGTGACAAAAACAGCAAAGTAATAGAGGCGGCCAAGCAATTTCTTTCCCAGGGAAAGAAATCGCTTATATGCCATTTCACTATTTTACTGTTTCGTGCTTTCAAGTTCGATCAAGATGCATTCAAAGGATTGCGTCTTCGATTATATAATAGGAACCTGGAAAATAATGCTCCTACTTAAGAGTGAACCTGCAAGCTACCCTAAAAATTATAGACAAATAACTTGCCTTCCGACGACTTATAAACTATACACAGGAATTGATGCTGACAGAGTTTTTAGTCATTTAGAAGAAAATTCAATTATGGCAGTGGAACAAAAGGGCAATAAAAGAAAGTCATATGGAACAAAAGATCATTTGTTGTTAAATAAAGTCATACTGGAGAATTGTAAATAGGGGAAAAGTATGGCATGGATTGACTATAAAAAAGCATTTGATAATATCCCACATTCATGGATAAAAGAGTCCTTAAAATGTATAAGATACACCCTACACTGATTGACTACATTAAGTGACCATGAAACCGTGGCATATCAATTTGCAATTAAGCCATGATAAAGGACAAATTATTATTCCAGGGCTAAAAATTGAAAGGGGGATATTCTGGTGTGACTCTCTGTCTCCGCTGTTACTGTAACCTATTAAGCTGTCTACTTAACAGCTTAGGCCATGGCTATAATTTGGCTCCTAGAAAACAACATTTAAAGACTTCTCATCTTCTCTTTGTTGATGATTTAAAACTGTATAGCTCATCAGATGAGTAACTGAAAGCACAACTGCAAGAAATAAGTACTTCTCAGATGATAAAAGAATGTCATTTGGTCTTGATAAATGTGCAAAAGCAAACTTTAGAGGAGGAAAACTGCAACACCAGGAAAATATCAGTTTGGAACAGGAATGTGATATAAAATAACTTCAGCAAGAGGAATGAAGGATGAACAATAAAACATGAACGAATGCAAACCAAACTTAGAAAGGAATATTTTAGAAGACAAATTAATCCTGAAAACAGGGTTGACATCTAGGAACAAAATTCAAGCTATAAAGCAGTTTGCTCTCTCTTTCATAACTTCCAGTTTTGGAGAGACTGACTGGCCACAAAATTTGTTAGCTAGATTAGACAGGAAAACAGTAAGGATGTTTCATGCTCACAAAATGATTTATACAATCTGTGCATGTCAAGATTATATATTTTCAGTTTTGAAGGAGGGATGGGCCTCCTTGAAACTGATTACATGTATAAGTCTGCAATCGTGGGAATGCACACATATCTGCTGACCTTACAAGACTCAAACATAATGAAAGTTTTGAAACATGAGGAGAATAAATCTAAAATGACTTATCTGCTTAGTCTAGCAGAAGCGCATTGGCATCAAGCAGGAATGGAAATCAAACCAGGAGTAGATAAAAGTCAGGTAGCAAATGAATGTGCCAAAAAACAAAAGAAAGACTATAAGGTGAAGGACCAGATGAGAAGACAAGAAATGTGGAAAATGCATAAATATAGTTGCGAGTATAGAAAACTTCTGGAAGAACCTCATGTTGATCTGGAATGGATGCATGAATGGTTAAGGAGAGGTGAATTCAAACCAAGAGATGAAAGGCTAATATTGCCAGCCCAAAATAGTGGACTACGTACACTTTGGTTTACAAAGTCCATTGAAAATGTGTGAGAAACAGACAAATGTAGGTTTTGTGAAACAGAATTGGAAACAGTTGCACACCTTGTTGTTGGTTGTGACATACTAATGGCAGAAGGACTGTATAATGAAAGGCATAATAATGTGGCAAGAATGTTGCACTGGGGATTGTGCAAAAATTATGGTACTGAAGTGGCTGAAAAACACTGGAAACATAAGCCACAAAGCATCATAGAGAATGACGATGTCTACATCACATGGGATCACCCATTACCAACAGTTCAAAAGATAGATGCTAGAAGACTGGATATAGTGGTCCATGAAAAGAAGACAAAAGTAGCATTGATCATTGAAATCACCACAGCCACTGACTACAGTGTCCTGCATACAGAGAGACACAAAGTCATAAAATATCAGGATCTGTATGCAGAAACCAGAGCAATGTGGAAGAAAGATAGCCAGACAGTTCAAATGGTAATAGGAGCAATGGGTCTTATAAAAAAGAATCTACAATCATATTTAAATATGCAAAGAGTACTTCTGGCTGACATCAAAATATTGAAACAATACTAATTTCATGTACTTTAACTGTACTTTGACTTAGGAATGGGGTCCATTCCCATCATGGTATTAGAAACCCAAAAGACTTGGAGAAATTAAAAACAAAAGAGGAAATGGGCCCAGAGCTTTGCATCTCTTGCGTATATCACATTCTATACCCACTTTCTTCTGAGGTTCTTCACTCAAGTACCTGTTTTCTATTTCTCTTTCAGTTTCTGTGGTATCAATTGTTCTATGTTTCTGTCTTCTGTCTTCCATTGATTTTCACTTTAGAGTTTTCTGATAATCCATCTTGATTTCCTGTTGTTTCGCATTTCTGTTGCTCTGTCACTGGGGAATGCTTTTGAAAACAAAATCAACAGGACCATTTTACTGGCGAAACACAATCAAATGATGTCTCTTTTTGTGTTTTCAGTTCTGACTCCATTTTCATGGTTTTGATTCAAATTTCTATGTGTGTCGCTGCATTGCTGTTCTCCCTCCAATTTTGTAGTCAGAGTTTATGTATAACAATGTTGTTCTATCTGTTTCCTAAGTCTATCACCTGTCTTGTGTCTATAGAGTCTTCATCCTCCTCCCACATTTTGCATATCTTGTTAACTCATTACATTTCAGAGACGCCTCCAGGAGCATCTGCAGTTAACTGCTACTGACGTCACTAGGAGTTAAATACTGCTTGTTCATTTTTGCATCAATAATTCCAAAACCATGCTATGTACATAGTTTTAAAATATTTCATCTTAAAGCTTGCAGAGTTGCAAACTCGACTGCATTAATATTTGACCTCTGTCAGGTACACGTAAATAGATATTAAATGTTTTTATGATATTAATTTATATAGATAGAATTTTCACATTTTTGTAAATATCTCAATAACCAAGTAACACAGATAGAACTCATTAGCCTCAAATGAAAGCTCTAATAAAATGCTGCTGATAGTATATGTGTAACTTGAGTGGTTGCTGAGATATTGTAAGTTGTTTACAAAATATTACAAATATAATAGTTACTCCCCCAGATTTACTAATCTTCCTTGTAAGACTAGATTAGTCTTACACGGAAGCGTCAGTGTAAGAGTATGATGGCAGTGCACTATGCATATTAATGGGGGTGCGCTGTCTCAACTCTAAAGCTTACATGGAGCGTGGATGAGTGTAGGAGGCGTGTTGGACTGCCGAGCAGTCCAAAAATCCACGGTCCTGCAATGAAGAAATGCCGCAATTTCGAGTTACATGAGTGAGTCCGCTGACATGTGTACAATGTAACTACACTCCCCCATATGTTAAACAACTGACAAAATTAAAAATAAAAAGAATTATATATTTTTTTTCTGCCGATATAGCTGCCCGTATTTGCGTGGGTTTGTGCAGGTTTACCCATTGCTTAGCTACAGTTATCAGTTTAGACACCAGAAGAGGATAATAAGAAAAATATATGCACATTAAGCAAAATAGTTATAGCATTGTGGTTAGAGCCTTCGCACAAAAAGGAGGCATTCCCAGTTCAAGTCCCACTACTGCACATTCCATTTTCTGTGGGAAATCTGTATACAAAAATATTTCCTGACATTTTTTATGTATAGGTTTTGTAAAAAGCATTGAAATGTTAAATGTAGTAGTGAACAAATTATATATATATATATATATATATGAAGGTGAAATGGTTATGCAATATAAGCAATATAAAGCACTGCTAAGCACATTTTACCATTACTGAGCATATTTAAATACAATTGCGTGTAGCTGCACACCACGCTAACCAGCGCAATCACAACGTATTTGCGAGTAGCTGCGCACAGGGCTAACCAGCGCAACATCGGGCAACATCAAGCAATGTTGAGCAACATTGGGCAAAGTCGGGCAAAGTTGAGCAAAGTCAGTTAACACACCTCCTTTACTGTACCTTAACCAGTCAGGTCTGGCCAGCAGGAAAATAAAAAGCAGTAACACGGCTCAAACTCAAGATACTGTGCACTATAGTCACAGTACTTAACCACTAAGCCATGACAGCATTTCACAAACATGCACTTTCAAAAGACACATATCTATCAAATGAATTTTAAACATTGCCAACATCAGCTAAGCAGGCATGCCTACAGCTGAAGTTTTTCCAAAACTGGCCAATCACAAATAAGTGCACGAAATGAGGCATATTTAAGCTCCACAAATGGGAATACTTGCTATAACTGGTTGTAGCTTCTTTCTGCATTCAGCATGACTGGTGTTGGTGAAGGTACTCGATTTAGAGTGCAATGCTGGGGCATCCAGGAGTCCAAAGTAATGGTTTGGCTCCTTGTCCACAATCATGAGGAAAGACTCCTGCGGGGCCAGTACCAGGGTACCCAATATAAAACGGAGGCCTTGCCCGTGATCTCACTAGTGCCACTGGTGTTCCTTGGACTGGTGAGCAGGTCAGGCACCATTATTCTGACCTGAAGTGACGTAGGGAGGATCAACTGGACAAGTGGATCCAGGAATCCCATACGATGCCTAATGCCCCAGTACTGAGTAAGCAGCCATTGTATTAAGTAGTTAAGAATTGCTATGCTTGTCTATACTATGGATAGGTATGTCTCAATATCACTGCATTTACTTCACAGCTGCAGGTGTCCAGGCTATGAACCAGCAACCCCATGAAGATAGGCTGTAAAGGCTGCTTCATGAGTCAAGTTAGTAATTATTCTGCATGTACTGTTATATAAAATAAATGAGAGAGCCTTCAAAAAGTCTTTTAACCCAATAAATAAAGGTGTAATAAACCTTTAATAAATGTATGATTCATGGAGTGCATCTGTGTCATTTTCTTTGATATGTTGTTGTACTGTTGCATTCTACAAATAGTAGTGTTGTATTAAGCAGTGTCAATCCACACTTGGGTAGGCCCGTATAACATGGATGAAGGGAGTGCCAGTATCTTGTATGCATATGTACAGCCCTCAACTGTTGGTTTATGGCCAGCATGTAGAGGTTAATCTGGCACATGAGTAGCTTGGTATTGTGTTCCCCAGAAATGTCAGTGTGCTGCCAGAAATGTAGGCAGCTGTTAACATATAACTGATACTTTCACCTGAACATATCTAGATAATTATATGAAAGTAGATCTGTCAGTGTACCATTTTAGCAGTAGTGTGTGTGTGTGAGCAGCTCTCAAAATATGTTGCAGTAACATCTGCATCTTGGACAATTTGTATGTAAGATACAGCTCATGTATATAATGATCTAGCAAAATCCAATTGCACAATATAAGGACATTGGGTAGTGTAATAATACACGTAAGGGACATATAACTGCAGTTAATAGGAATGTAGTGAAAATTAGAAGGATATATAAGTTGATAATTGAGCTATCTTTTCCCACCCTACTGTATGTGCATAAAAAATGCAATTCCACACCTCAGTCGGTATATCTAATCTCAAAACATTTGTTGGGACATATGTCCTATTGGTTTACAAATATTTGCATTTATTTCTATGGATGTGCCCTGTTAAGATACCACAATATTGGTGGCCTGTTGCCATCAATTCAACCTGCATGCTGTTGTAATGTCCACTAATGTTCTATATATGCATGTGTTATGCTTGCTGTTCAACTGTTGAAAATCTGGTGTGTTGGTTTAATGGGAATACTTCTGCATGCTGTTATAACTAATTGGGAATGCTGTTGACTGTTACTAACCCATATCTTTATTAAACTCTCCAAAACATAGTTTGTATGCGAAGGCTGGTCCCAGTGGACCCACCTGTCCCACCTCAGCTGGCCATGGCACCTGGCACCAGCAGATCTGGTGCCCAGCCTGGGACCTCCTCCTCCATTGGCCCTGTGCCACCTTCGGGTGGAAGTGCTGCAGGGGATGGGGCTTGGCCCTCCCATGCAAGCGTGGGTGGAGGGGCATCTATCACCCTTCAAATGGTCCAGGCTGTAGTGCGTAGAGAGATTGAATGTTCTGTTGCAGAACCTCTATGCTAGCTTGAGGCCTGAGTGGTGCAACTCCCGGGTCAGCCTGCCCTCCTACACAGCCCCCAGCACAGCCACCCTCTGGGCCGTGAAGGTGCAGTGGTGACTGTCCATGGGTGGGGACCTCAGTCCCACTGTTTCCATCTGGGGGTTCATGGGCTTGCGATTTCCAAACATCCCTCCCCATCAAAGGTGTTCACCCACCACATGTGTCATATACCGCCCCTGTATGTGTCTTGTTTGTCTTGTCTGTTTACCTCCCCAACCTACCTCCCCAAATATACCTACTTCCCCTACCCCATATTCCACTCTCACCTGAAAAAAAAGGGCAATCTGCTCCCAAAAAAAAAATTACGCCCCATACATAGCTGCCCATTTTACACACATGTCCACTGGACACATGAAATGTTATTTAATTGGCATTATAACATACTTTGTTGTCCTCACCCCTCTCTCAGGGATTGAAGGGTTCATATCTACCTCCAAATTTATTGCATATGCACAGCTGTTGCTGTTGAAGAAATGGGCAGCTATGGACCTTCCCTACATCCATCCTGCACATCCCGAGCTATTTTCCATACTGTCTTTCCCTCTTTGTGCCCCTTTTTCACCACTTTCCTATCTCCCCATTTTTCTTTTCTTTCAAAGAAAGTAGCGCAGGGGTGAGCGGGAGTAAGCACTATTAAGCATTAGTGAGCGGAGTTGCACGGGTTTACTCTTGTTTGCACTTGGCTAAGCAATGCGCAGCAATGCGCAAACCCATGCAAACCTGCTTACAACTGCTTAAAAGTGCCTTAGTCATTCTATATGTGAGGGCCCTGGTTCTGCTCAGGAGCAAAATGAAACACTTCTGTCAGTCTCGAACCCCTGACCTTGCACACACTACACAACATGAAATACCACTAAGCCATGTTAGCTATACATCAAGTTGGTGCTTAAATAATTATATCATGCATCAGAATGAGTGAATGTAAAGGAAAATTAGGAATACCATACCACACAACTTGTTATGTGGATGTTGACCAACAGTTGTGGGATTACATTACATGACTGTGATAAGAGAAGCAGCCATTCTAGCAGAAAATGTTACACCATCACTTTACAACCCCACACAGTATCACAACAGGACAAACACTGGCATATCTGTTTAGGCAGAGGCCATACCTCTCAACTGTCCCTAATTTTCAGGGATCTCCCTGATTTTGACACAAATTTTCGCTCTTTCCCTCTGAATCCCTCCTAAAACTACTAACTTTGGGCAGAAAGGTGGTGAATTACACTTAATGAATAATGACAATAATTAAGAGTTAGACACTTCTTTTACTTCAGAAAAGGTGTATTAATTCATATGCTCTGATTCTCTCAATGTTTCAACTTAATGGCACTAATATTTTAAAGGTGTCCCTGATTGTCCCTGACTTTTTCTTGACTTTTCCCTGAGTCTGTTCAAATATGTACCTGATTGGTTAAGAGGTCTGGCACAGGCAGAAACACAAAGGCATATTAGCCTTTCTGCTGTTACACACTGTGCAAATAGCTTTGGAAGGAGTTTCAGAGGCATACACTTATGTAGGAATCCAACACTGAAATACAAATGGATGTAGCCATGTACTGGTAGCAACCAACTGTAAGAATGCCATTGCTCTATTGCTGAAAAGACCTGTGTGGTGCACAGACAAAAAATAACAGGCTATTCCCTGGCTATCATGTGGATAGGTCCACAGTTGGGAGTTACGCAGACAGACTACTTGCCTTGATAAACTAACATGTACACAGCAACACTGTAAGTCTAGCAAGATAAAATCCACACAATACTCCTTACACTCTCTGTACTTCTGCAACCCTACCAAAATGTAGAATATACCTGTGTGTGGGGTCTACCAAGGATGTAGGTAAGCATACTCACTGTACTGAAATGTGTCCAGTTTTCTTGAGCAGCTTGTGCTAATGTCAACACTAAAAAAGCACAAACTGTTTAGAACTGAGTAAATGAATATTCACAGTATAGCAGTTCACAAACAATTCTTGTGCCAAAGGAATACATCTCTATAACTAGCTTTGTATGGCAGTTAATTGTAACAGTTGAAAAGAAAGTACATCTTTCCATGTATCTTGGGGTAGCATTTTGAGGGGTGAGTACATTTCTACACTGACAAGTGGGTACTGGAAGCAGCAACATTAGGTCTGAGTAGAAAATGTAAATCTCTGGCTACACCCCTGGCTTCTGATATAAGAACTATACCAACCTTTTTTCTTAAACAATGATATCCATACCAAACAAGGATGATCTCCATCTTGGAAAGCTGAAAGGGCCACGCCTACATGAGTCAGCAGTTTATAGTACTGGGTAGCTTAGCACTGGCAACTGCTGTAGCAGTCTAGTATGCTTATTTTGAATCTGTTGGCATATATACCCCCTAATGTTAGTCTGTGTTCATATGTGACACCTGTTTGTGTTGCAGCAAGGCCCAACAGTTCAGTTGTGAGGTCCAGGGACTTACAACAGTGTGGACCATGTGTGCGTATGCCAAACACATACGGAAAAAAATATATATTCACATCTGTATATGTGCATAGAGCAGGGGACATATTGCAACTGTTTGCAAAGGGGGGAGATATACATGTTGGTGAAGGTTAGTATGCACATATTTGTATGTAGGTTTTAGTGTGTGACAAACAAGACAGCATACAGTGCTGGTATATGACATGTGAAGGTTAAACACTGTGGGTGTTTTTTTCAGTTTGCAATGTTAAAGACAGTAAGGCCTGCTAAAGTTACCTGGGCTGTGAACACCTTCAATGCATTTATCCCAAGACTGTGCGATTTTATTACATTACTGTACACCTTACATCCTTTGTATAATTGATATTCTCACTATGAAAGGTGAAATGTATATGTGCCTAGATATATATGTATATGTAGACAAATGGATGTGTATATGTATATATACATACATATATATATATATATATATATATATATATATATATATATATATATATACTCATGCACACCTACATCTACTTGTTGCAATAGATTCTCTGTACTGTTGACTGACTGTGATGGTCAATATGTTTGTGAATACATCAAAGATATGTATCTGCGGGATAACTTAGTGGGAAACTGTTTATGTTATGATATTATGGGTCCTTGCTTTGATCTTAGCAAAAGCTGTGTATTCTGTTGCTAGACAGAACAAGTGCTACTGCATACACTGTGATTAAGTCCCATGGTTTTAACTAGGGTGTGTCATTGGAGGCTAAAGCACTACATCTATGATTATTGATTGGTACCGATGTTAAATGCCAATCCTGTGTATACTGTAGTACTCACTGAAGTTCTGGGCCTGTACAGCAAAGTATGGTGTATGCCCACATTGCTTGCATCCACTGTTTTGTGTGGTCCCTGTATTCATCACAGATTACATTTCTCAAGATTAAGGTTGTGTAAGTAATGACAGACAGTACTGTATAGTACACACTGAAAGCTTATCTGGGTTGTCATACCTTTGTGTCCTGTAATTATGTCTGATGTGTGTGTGGGTATGTCTGTAACATGTCCTTTGACATATGTGTGGTAATACATATAACTGCATATCTAGCAACATTCATAGTGTACTACAGCAGTATGTGACCTATATTCCCAATTGTGCACATATTTTGGCCACGGGTTTGGCATTAACAAGTTGTGTGGTATAATAGTAATACATTTACTGGACCTTACATTGATTGTGATGGATGATATATTTCTTTACCCATCAGCTTGATGTATATCTGCTGTGGCTAGGTGGTGCATTGTGTTGCATACAGTGTGCCAGGTACTCTTGTATAGTATTATATAGTGATTTTATTTTGTTGCTGTGCAGAACATGGTTCACTAGATAGAGAGTGAGCAAGGCACTTTCAAGCAGTTGTGGGATGAGCAGTGATAAGTGGCAGTTACAGTGTTTCACTCTCGGTTAGCTTATATGTTGCTATATATGGCAGTTCAGTGATATCTGTACTGTATAATGTTAAATGTGCCATATGACTTGCTCAGACATATTTTTGTATTTATGTCTTCCAAGGATTATGGCCCACCACAGGAACCTGAGTTACAGTAGTGCTGAAGATGATATCATTACTAGCAGTATGATTCAGCACTACCATCTCATGTTCTCACGAACCAGCCAGGACCAGCAGGAGCATACGGCAATGTGGCAAGATGTTGTCCGCAGGGTCAATGAGGTAGGCCTGCATAACTGGACATATGAGCAGTTACGCCACCACTGCAGTGATCTTCTCAGACATGTCCATCAGCGTGCTGCTGATGTGCGTAGACAACAGCTTGCAACAGGGGGTGGTGTTAATATCCATCCCCCATCACCAGAGTGGAGGAGCTGTTCATGAGCCTGGTGGCACCTGCCCAACAACAACAGCAGCAGACATACACTATGATGGAGGTTGGAGCCACCCAGCAAGCACACATGGAGCATGCAGGTAACATGGTATATCTGTAGACTACTGTTATCTGTATTGGTAGATTATGCATATGTGAGATGTGGAGTGTGTCGTTCAAAGATGTGCAGTACTGATCATTTGGAACATAATCTGTAGCCCTGTGAATGTAAACTGTTGTTGTACTGTAAGACTGCAAACACACAGTAGCAATGCCACAGTTGTTGCCACTGACAAACTGTCTCATCTCTATGTAGGTCCCTCTGGGGTGACATCAAGGCAGCGGACAGATGCTGGTGAGTGTGCTCTACATTTATTATTGTAAATAAAAAGTGCATGTCATAGTTAAGGTGTAGACCATGTACACATGTAACACACCTACCCATAATGCATGCTGTGCATGTTTAGTGTAAGAGCATGCACATCTCACTAATGTGATTAGCTGCCTCAAACACATGCAATACCCAGACCATCTCAAACAAATGTGGCTAGACTGTAGTGACCATTGGATAGGCACAGTTGATACTCAACATACACATAGCATACACATCTATGTCATACACAGAGCATTTTAACATGCTACATATAAAGGATTCCCAAACCCTCTGTAAAGACACACTCCAGTATCCAAAATGTCATCCACACATTACACATAATATACCTGAGGGGTAGAGGCCTATCCCGGGGCATTTAAACACTGTGAAACACACTACACATTCATGTCAGGGAATGCACCTTATTGGCCTCCTTACAAACTCACGTAACAACTGGTTGTGAAATGGTGAATTAGCCAAGGTAGTACAGTTCTGGCACAGCATGATTAGTGCTGGTTTGTGAAACATTTGTAGCTCTGAGTGACCGCCTGATGCTTCATGATGATGGCCTATGGTACTATATCCCATCCAGTTATTGTAACCACAGTACTACACATAGCTGTCATTGCTACACACCATAATGATGTGTGTGTGCACACATATGCACCTCTAAACAGTATGCATACCAATCACCATTTGCACAACTGACACATATATGTCTTGTGATGCTATTGAGTGGCTAGGTCATATGACACATATTGGGTATGTGTAGTGTTTAAATATGCAGTTGTGTTTTAGCATGCCATGTCATGGATGAGACTGGCATGTCCACAATATGATTTACACTCACCATAAGTACCGTACATTGGGTATGTGGCCAAATGGTATTCCATCAATTATCCATGCACCACTGATGATGTGTAAATACTCATCATGCATGTGCTAAAAATGTGTCCACAATTATTTGCTAAAGACACAGAGGCTGTAATCAGCATTGGATACCTATCTGACACACAGCTACACATCCATCAATGGTATGTACACCTGTGAGTTATGGTGCACAGTACATCACAGGGTTAGGAATACCTGCACAACAATGTTGTGTCCATGTATGCATTGTGTTCCAGGGGGAGGGCCATTACTTAATAACAAAACACATGCATCAAAGCCATGTATACTGTTAGTAACAAGGACTGACTACACTTGAACTGCATGCTGTTGAGCAACACATGTCCTGCATGCTGACATGTGTGATATGACTGTTTTGCTTGTGATGCTGTACCCCACCATCACCTGCTATTGTGTATGTTCTGTGATTGCTGGTGTGTGTGTCTGCTTTCGGGAGGAGTGTAGTTTTGTGTGTGTGCATGTGTGCATGTGTGCATGTGCATGTGTGCATGTGTGCATGTACATGTGTACATGTGTGCATGTGTGCATGTGCATATGTGTGTATGTGCGCATGTGTGTATGTATGCATGTGGTCTGAAGTCATGTTCAGGTCTTAAAGTGTGTTTCCTGTTTTCCTCTCACAGTTGGCGAGGTGGGGCTGGTTCAGTACAGCAGGGAACCTGATGTCACTGAGACAGACAGTAATGATGAGGATAGGTGTGTTGAGGCACAGGCAGGTTTGTCAGGGTCTGTTGTTGGGCCACCAATTGACAGTACATAAGTCTCCACCACATCCATGCACATAGTCATACTGCCTGTACATCCATCATCACCATTTCCCTTAGCTGAGGGACAGTGTATGGTTGGCACTGACCAGGACAGTGTGGTATCTATGGCACATGTATCCACATGTATCAGGACACAGCAGCCATAGCCAGATGTCTGGAATGGTACCACATAGGCATATGACCAGGGGTTCTCGTCAGAGCACTGCTGATCATCATGCCTCTGGCAGATGTGCCACACCTCTTTCTACCACACGCATGTTCCAGGCTGTCATGGAGGCACAGACATGAATGTAGTGGTACACCAGACAGAGGCTAAGGGCACAGAGGGCTCATTACACCTCTTTAAATGACAGTATCCATAACCTAGCAGGTGCCATGAATAACTACACTGAGGTCATTGATAGACATTGGGGTGAGACATTGGATGTCCTCCACAATGTCATGCCCATGTGTCAGGACATTGCGGGACAGTTGAGGAGTCTACGTGGATGTATGCCAGCAACATCACCAGCTGGAGGTCACCGTGGACGTCCAGCAAGTCACAGCTGCTCCCATAGTGCCAGTACCAACCCCAGCAATGTTGGGGGGCTATCCATAGACCGTCCTAGCAGACCACGTGCACGTGGCTCTGGCCAGTCCCAGCAGGGACCTGGATCCAGTGTACATATGTCAACCTCTTCGGATAGTACCCAGTCTGGATTAGTACCTGATACTGTCTGTAGCACCCCTGCCAGGCACAGGTTCCGTATCCATGGCCAGAGATGGTGATCTGTAAAGCCTGCCAGGTATAGTCTGTAGCTGTCTCACAAATCCCCGTATATGGCAGCCACATGGTGGAACTGTATGCATGCAAACACACACAGATAATCCAGAAACCTAGGGCAAACACATACCCACACACATGACATCAACATTGCCCCTTAACAGTACTCATGGCCCTCACACACATACTCACACACACATGTCAATTGTATGGCTCAGTGTAGGCCTCTGGCAAACCAACAACACACCCTGTGCATATGATGAAAGCTGTGCCACCTGCTATCATCTGTAACATTGATGCAGGAACAGGCTAACATGGCGCTGATGCACAGGGTGACTTTAATAAAGTATAGCAATGGCTGGATTTGTAGCATGTTGTCAGCAGTAAAGTGTAATAATATCCTTGAAGGTGTAGCTGAGCAGGCATGATGCATTAAAGCTGTAATTAGCAATGTTGTATTGTTTTCACCAATGTTTATTCCAGTTGTGTTTTGTTTGTCCATGTGCCACTTGGCTGATGTGTGTAGTTGTGTCAGCATGCATTATACAGTGGACAGTAAGTGTGGGGTGTGTGCAACACATGTTTGTAGGTGTCCATTTGTGGACATGGTGGAGGTGCACTGTCTGCATGTACATGCATATTGGATACATGGGCAGGGTGTCATGCCCTGTATTGGCCAGTGTTAACACTCCATAGTTTCTATTGGTGGCCAATATGCATTGTATTACACACATTTTGGAACTTGAGTACACATATGTGTGTATGACATGGGTTGACACTGTGCTGTGGGTGATGCTGTTGTTGCTATCTGTCATTGGTTTGCATTACTAAGGTTAACACTGCTGCATAATCCTTTAGTAATGCACACTGTTCACCTACAGGGTTGCATGGACCGTGTAATCAGAAACACAAGAAATTCTCACTTATACAGTAAAAGTGCATTAGTGTCATGGACCCCTGCCATAAACTAAATATATAATAGAAGGTATGAAGTCGTACAAAAAAAGAGTTACATACCAAGAAGGGATAACCTCTCTGATAAGTATCATTGGGAAAATACAAGCCCTCATTAAACATACAAGGCAAGCTTCAAAATACAAAATGGCAAGGATTTCAAAGACAACAATAAAGTGTTCTTTAGTGTTGTTTATAATCTACAGGGGAAATCTCAGATCGGGTCACAGTTAATGTAAATGGTCACAAAGTACACTTATCTGACTGACATTACCAATTTCTTGTCAGACAGTTTGAATGCGGATTTCACCACCCTGTCATTACACAAGGGCCACATTTCCAGACCTGAAGAATGTAAAACCTGATGATTCACAGACACTCTAGTTAAAACATCTCTTTACCAAAGTCCAAACCACAGTGGCAAGGGTACTAGACAGTGTCCCTGGCCGTGTCATACACAAGCTGACATATGAAGTCACCACTCACCTAAACACTCTGTCCAGATGCAGCCTCTATACAGGTTACATACTTGTGGAATGACGCACTGTAATGGTGTTCACAGTCCACAAGGGTTGAGCTACAACGTCTTCTTCTTCTCCTTTCGGATGCTCTCATTAGGGTTGGTTGCAGTAGATCATCTGTTTCCATTTCTTCCTGCCCTCTGCATCTTGCACTGTCACACCATCCACCTGCATGTCCTCTCTCACCACAGCCATAAACCTCATCTTAGCCATTCCTATTTTCCTGTTACCTGGTGGCTTCATCCTTAGCATCTATTTCACAATATACTCTGCATCCCTCCTCAGCACATATACAAACTAACTTAATCCTGCCTATCTGGCTTGGTCTACTAACCTTCAAACCTGGGTTGACCCTTTAATATACTTATTCCTAATCCTGTCCACCTTCGTCACACCCAGTGCAAATGTTAACATAAATTGATTAAGGGTAGAACTACAACAGATCCTGGAAACTCTCACCCTATAAGCCAGACAAATGTTATCTGGAAGGCTATGGAGCACAGCATTATGGAATTCATTAACAGAGACATTATGAAACTGCGAACACTGCACCATACCCACTTAGGTTCTCTAAAGGCCAGATCATGGCTTCTACACCTAGTAGACTTCAAGCCAGTTAACAAAGCTATAGGTGGGGGGGGGGGGTCCACCCAGGCAAGCTATAGCTCACCAGCAATTCATACCAATCCCACATTCTTGTATTATACATAACCTCAGCATACTGACCACAAACAATTGTTAGATGATGGATTGACAACTGACACACAGATGTAGGACACACAGTAACATTTGCCGCCTCCATGTACAATTTTATGCCAGTAACAAGTGGTATTCACCTGCATTCAGTCCTGGGACCACTCCTGTTTGGCATATAGCTTTCTTAGGTACAAGCAAACACAGTAGGGATATGTCTGCCCACGTCTGATGAAAATGCATACTTTGAGCTATACTTTTTTCTCCAGATGACACACACATCCTCCAAAAGGGTATCATAGAGACAGATATCTGGTGTCAAACTCATGCTGTAAAGCTATAAGCCAAAGAAAGCATAGTTATCCACTTTTAGAAAACAAAGTATCCCCAGAGTACCACATAGGTAGTAACCCCCAAAATGTGGAACAAGTATTAATCTATACATAGAGCCATGTGTTTAGTCATCTCTCCTTTGATAATCACATTACCAAAGGGTTTTGGAAATCTCTCTGTGGAGCACATAAGCAATAAAGGGTTTGCATGCAGATCCACAGAGGTTGTTGCACACCTATAATGATTAGTCATCTTTGCCAGACTTTGCTTACTTTGGAACAGGATTCAAATATACCTCAAGCATAAACCCTCACTCACACTCTTCAATAGAAACCGTGATGAGTGGATGTGAAACAGAAGACGTAGCCCAGGGATCACTGCAGTGGCTAAGCTTGTCACAAGCATACAGAAGTGACCTAAGATCTGGAAAGCACCAGCACGCACTGACAAAGATAACAGATGCTTTCATGGAGAAAGCAGAGTACCCACCTATGAAATAATTTAGGTCACATGTATGTATATGGCTTTGCCCCACAGCTACCTTACATGTGTAATGCACATACAGTTGTCATTGTGATATGTCATACACTAGAAAAATCAAAACCCACTCCACATTGACCAATGGTGTCACACACCTGGAACACACACAGTCAGCAAGTGTAAGATTCAAACTCCTTCCTAACTACATTATGATACTACAGCAGTACACATTTACATGATGGGCTATACACATAACTGGGGTTTCCTTTTTCCACAGGTTTATTTGTAGGATGGTGACATCATCAGACTTGACAAAGATGAGTTTACCACTTTTAAGGTGTGTGAGTAGTCTCCAAAAAGGTTGCTCCTCCCCAAGGAAACACACACACTTGCCAAGTGCAGGAATCAAACCCCTACCTACTTACATTATGATATTACAGTGGTATGCATTTACATCACGCACTGTACACATTACTGGGATTTCACTTTTCCACAGGTATATTTGTAGGATGGTGACATCATCAGACTTGACAAAGATGAGTATACCACTTTTAAGGGGTGTGAGTAGTCTCCAGAAAGTTGCTTCTCCCAGGGAGACACACACACTTGGCAAGGGCAGGAATCAAACCTCTACATAATTACATTATAATACTACAGCAGGACACATTTACATGACACACTATACACATTACTGGGATTTCACTTTTCCACAGATATATTTGTAGGATAGTGACATCATCAGACTTGACAAAGATGAGTATACCACTTTTAAGGTGTGTGAGTAGTCTCCAAAAAGGTTGCTCCTCCCCAGGGAAACACACACACTTGGCAAGTGCAGGAATCAAACCCCAACCGAACTACATTATGATATTACAGCAGTATGCATTTACATCATGCACTATACACATTACTGAGATTTCACTTTTTCACAGGTATATTTGTAGGATGGTGACATCATCAGACTTGACAAAGATGAGTATACCACTTTTAAGGGGTGTGAGTAGTCTCTAAAAAGGTTGCTTCTCCCAGGGAGACACACATTTGGCAAGTGCAGGAATCAAACCTCTACCTAATTACATTATGATATTACAGCAGGACACATTTACACAACACACTATACACATTAATGGGACGTCACTTTTCCACAGGTATATTTGTAGGATGGTGACATCATCAGACTTGACAAAGATGAGTATACCACTTTTAACGGGTGTGAGTAGTCTCCAAAAAGGGTGCTTCTCCCCAGGAGAGACACACACACACTTACACTGTTGGCAAGTGCAAGACTCAAATCCCTACCTAACTACATTATGATACTAGAGCAATACACATTTATACGACATGCTACACACATTACTGGGATTTCTCTTTTCCACAGGTATATTTGTAGGATGGTGACATCATCAGACTTGACAAAGATGAGTATACCACTTTTAAGGGGTGTGAGTAGTCACCAAAATGGTTGCTCCTCCCAAGGAGACACACACACTGAAACAGTTAGCAAGGGCAGGAATCAACCCCCTACCTAACTATATTATGATTTTACAGCAGTATACATTTACACAACACACTATACACATTACTGGAATTTCACCTTTCCACAGGTATATTTGTAGGATGGTGACATAATCCGATGAGAAAGATGAGTATACCACTTTTAAGGTGTGTGAGTAGTCTCCAGAAAGGTTGCTCCTCCCCAGGGAAACACACACACTCGCACAGTTAGCAAGTGCAGGAATTAACCCCCTACCTAACTACATTATGATATGGCAGCAGTATGCATTTACACGTCACGCTATACACATTACTGGGATTTCAGCTTTACACACACACACACACACACACACACACACACACACACACACACACACACAATTGGCAAGTGCGGGGTTCTTAATCCAAACTAAGTACGTCTTTACACTTCAGCAAGCAATATGGAGTTACAGGGTGCAATACAGACATTACTTGCTGACAGTTTGCTCAAAGGTTTTTTCCCCATTTGCTAACCTCAGCAGGCTTATCATACTAGGTGTATTGTGAGTTTATTGTATGCATAGGCCATGCCCATATCATATATGGGTTGATGCACCACATGCTGGCACACACAGGGTCAATCCGGTGGCTAAGCTCTGTCAACCCAATACTGGAAAATACAGTCAAAAGGAGTAGGGTCATACAACCACAACACCAACAGACTCACATAGACCTACAATATAAGCACCAGCAAAACACACACATAAATACACATTACCATACTCGGAGAATATTAATCTGCAAAAGAGAGAGTGTCCTCCTAAGCAGACAAGCAAGCAACATGCACCTCCAAGCACATGCCAGAAAACACATAATACACCAAAGCAGTGTGCCTCACAACAGGCCCTAAAGCAAAACAACATACCCAACACACTAGTAATAGGTGACTCCATAGTCAGGCACACAGATGTTCCACTCACTTGGCCGGACAAGGGGAAGGTTACTGTCAGTTGTCTATCAGGTGCTATGATCCGCTACATAACACAAGCACTTACATCACTCCAGAACAGGTACATATATGATGTGTTCTTTGTATATGTCAGTGTGAATGATCTGAGACATACCTCCTAGAACAACATGACAAGAGATATATAGTAGCTGTATGATCATGTAGCCCAGGCTGGTAGGACCCTGACCTTGAGTAGCATCTTGCTTTCACCTACATGATACTGCAATATAACAGAAAGATGATAAACTTCAACAACTGGCATAGCTTCTGGTGTCATTCAAAGGGGATCCAGTCTTTGTCTGCCTGTGATGACATGATAGACAAGCCTCGTTGCTTCGCGACAGATGGTTTGCACCTGTCGCCCCTATGCTTCTGAATACTGGCCAAGGCTCTTGCTGTCCCCATATTACCTTTTTTTAGGCAAGGCTCAAAGGTTCATAGGTTCATAGGTAGGTACTAGGCTATCGGCCCTGGGGCCTATACAAGCCCAGCCAAAAAGGTACCCTGGCTTTTGCCACCCAATGAATTTATTTTCCTGTGCCACTGTTAAGCAGAGACACAGAAGTGATCCCCGGGGTGAATTTCCTATTTCCCATTCAGTCATCAAGATTTTTCTTGAAGAGTGCTAATGAGGAGCTTTGTTTGATATAGATAGGTAGTTTATTCTGGAGTATGGGAAGTCTCTGGGACAGGAATCTATCCCTCCAGCATGTTCTGTTTACTGTGGTGACAAGGTTTAGGTCCCTAGAGAGTGTAGCTTGGAGGGATTGGGATTTCTTTAAGTGGAGCATGTCCAACAGATCTGGGTCTGACATAGCTTTGTATGTTAGGCAGAGATCACCTCTGAGTAGGCGATATGCGATGGAGTAAAGCTGGAGTTTTTTGAGATGGTCTGTGTAGGGCATGTGTTTGAGGCCAGTAATCCTCTTTGTGAGGTATTTCTGCAGCCTTTCTAGATGTTGTAGATGTCTTGTGAGGTACATACCAAAAGGGGCATTGTACTCTATAATGGATCTAATGAGTGATGAGTAGAGGGGAACAATGACCTCTTTTTTCTGCATGAGAAACCTTTTGTGATGAGGTGTGCCATGTAGAAGGATTTCCTGACTACTGTGGCGATGTGATTATAAAAGGAGAGACTACTGTCCACCTGTGTCCCAAGGTCTCTTATCACACTTTCGGTGTTAAGTATACTACTGCCTATGCTGTAGTTCATGGGTACAGTTTTTACCAAAGGGGATGACAATGCACTTTTTGGCATTGAGCTTGAGGCCATGGCTTTGACACCAGGCATCTGTCTCAGTGAGGCCCTTTTGTAGGATGTCCATATCATTAGTAGTTTTGATTATGGCTCCTAGTTTGCAGTCATCTGCGAACTTCATTTGCCAAAGACCTTCTGTGTTAGCTTGTATTTCAGGGAAGTAGATATCAAACAGGACAGGACCCAGGACTGAACCCTGTGGTACTCCACTTGTCACTGGTCTCTGCTACTTTCACAGTGTGGGTTCTGTCAGTGAGCCAGTTGGCAACCCATCTTGTGACATAGGGATTTATACCTAGTTTAGTGAGTTTATCTATAATTCCAGATTGGGGGATGGCATTGAACGCCTTGGCAAGATCTAGATAGGCTGTGTGAACCACCTTACCCTTGTCTACAGCTTTGGTGACTGCTTCAAAGAAGTCTATCAGGTTTAGGAGACATGATCTGCCTTTTACAAACCCGAACTGGTTGAGGTCCAGAGTTTGGAGATTACCAATGTCTTTGTTTATAAGTTCCATGAGGATACATTCCATGGCCTTGCAGACCAGGCTCATCAGGCTAATGGGCCGCTAGTTCCCGGTGTCCGTGGTGGCTCCCCCCTTGTGTAGTGGGATAACCGTCACTGTGCGCCATTCAGCAGGCACAAAGCCTGAGGTGAGGCTATGATTGAACATGGTACTTAGGTGCGGTGCCAGTTTGTTCTGTAGTTCATGTAGAACACAGCCTGGGATGTTGTCTGGTCCCATGGATGCTGTGTTCCTGGCTTTGGAGAGTGTGGTTTTTACCTGTGCAGCCGTGATTACAGGAACTTTGCATTTTTCCAGTATAGAGATGGGCTCTTTAATGGGTGAGAGGGGGGTAAAGTTAGCACTGAACCTATCTGCCAGGATGTTGGCAATATCAGTTGGGTCTGTATATTTAGTGCTATTGTACTGTAACTCAGAGCAGATCTGAGTGTTGCCATTGAGAGTCTTGACATAGCTATAGAATGCTTTGTGGTTGTCTTTAGAATCAGTGGCGATTTTGTTTTCATAACTAGCTTTGAAGGATTTTATCAGGGATCGCAGCTTCTTACTGAGGCTGACCAGGGAGCTCCTCCACTCATGGCATTTTACTCTCTTTTGCAACGGTTTCTTCCTTCTGTTGTACAGTTTGTTTATGGCAGTGGACCACCAGATTGGCTTCCTTTTTTTGGAGGATAGCATCTTGGCACTGTTTTGGATAGCACGATCCATGCACTCGTGTAAGTGCTTATAAAGTGCAATTGTGTAGGATTCAGTAGTCGTATCTGTATTGTCCATCTGCATGGGTGTCACGAAGTTCACCACTTCTGTCTTAAGAAGCATGAAGTTGGCTTTGGAGAAATTTTTTAACATGGTTTCCTTAATGGTGGGTGGGGGCAGAATGTGGATATGTAGGGTAATTAGCTTATAGTCGGATCGGACCAATGAGGCGTTGACTTCAGGTGTGGAACACCGGTCACTCAGGGCAAACCAAATCCTGTTACCAACACAAATAATCACAAAGTGAGCTAAATGCTACTCATTGCCAGAAGTCTCAGCATCCAAATGCACACACTCGAGGCACTTCTCAGCATGGAGAATATTAATATCTGTGCAGTAACAGATACAACTACTGAATCCTACACAATTGCACTTTTCCAAGGCTCCAGAGAGCACACCAGCACTACCAGGATACTACTCATTCCATACCTTCCAGCATCAGAACCTGGATCATAGCACATAGGGTGGGGATGTATCCATATTCATCAAGGATACCTACACCTCTCTCTACATCCTCTCTACAGGATATGTACCCATAGAATGTTGCACAGCAATGTTCTTCCCACTCCACAGGGGTGGGGCCAATAAGACCCTTGGCATTCATGCTCTATGAGCCTGACAAGTCTGATCTGCAAGGCAATGGAGCCAATCATAATGGAAGTCAACAATAAAGACAATGGGAACCTTCACACAGTTGAGCACACCCAGTTTGGCTTTGTCAAATGCAGATCACGCCTCCTGAACTGGGTGGATTTCTTTGAGATATTTGCCCAGGCTACAGATAATTGAAAGAAGCTCCACACAGCCTACCTATACCTTGCTAAGGCCTTTGACACCATTCCCCAGTCTGGTATCATAGATGAACTCACCAACCTGGGCATAAATCACAAGATGGATTGCAAACTGGCTCACAGATAGATCCCACAAATTAAGAGTTGATGGCTACATTTCAGACTCTAAACTGTTAACAACTGGTGTCCCCCAGGGTTCAGTCCTGGGGCACCTCCTGTTTGGTATAGACTTCTCAAAAGTACATGCCAACACAGGAGGGTTGTCTAAATTTGTTGGGAACTGTAAAGTGTTTGCCATAATAGATTCCCCGGATGACACAAATATTCTCCAGAAGGGAATCTATGAGACAGACGTGTGGTGTCAGAATCATGGCCTCAAGCTCATTGTGAAAGAATGCATAGTAATCCCCTTTGGGGAAAACAAAGTACCCACAAACTACCACATAGGTGTTACCCCCTAAAAACTGACAAGGTAATAAGGGATCTAGGGACACAATTCAATAGTCATCTTTCCTTTGACAACCATGTCACCAAAGTGATTAGGAAATCCTATGTCACCCACCTAATCAACAAAGGATTTGCATCAGGATCAAAAGAGGTAGTGGTGGCCCACTACTCTTAAGTCATCAGACCCATCATTGAGTACGATGCACCATTTTGGATGTACTCAACTAAGCATATCCAGCAGCTGGAGAGACCACAGAGGTACCTCACCAAGACGATTACTGGCCTCAAACAGTTGTGTTATGGAACACAACTGGTAAAACTAAATCTGTTCTCCGTTGCATACCGCCTACTCAGAGGCATACTCTGCCTAACATACAGAGCCATGTCCAACACATAACTGTTGAACATGCTCCATGTACGGATAACAAAATTGAGTTGCACTACACACTCCAGGGATATGAACCTCATCACAACAATGAATACAACATGCTGGTGGGATAGAGTACCATCCAAGACACTTGCCTTACTGTGGAACAAGAGTCCCAATGTACATCAGACAGATCCCCTCACTGACACTCTTCAATAGAAACCTTGATGAGTGCATGGGAAACAGACAATTCATGGCAGGCATCACATCAGCAGCTCCACTAGAAAGGGACTTAGGGTACTAACTATTAGAACTAGGGCTTAGGAGACTAACCAATGGGGTTTGAAAGCTGCACAACTTGCCTAGGCTAATATATGCCTTTGTGAAGATAGTCTACTATATACCTATGAACCTATTTTACAGGTACATGTCTACAGATAGTAGATGTGAACTTCATTGTACAGTCATGTTGTACAGCAGGCACATGCACCACATACACTGTAATGCTTACAGATACTGGTGGTTATTATGTACAGTGATGAAATGTGCACCTCATGTCTTTTGTGCCATTTGGATGTGTGCTAGGTGGGACAGTCCTGGATGGCTCCCTGTCATGGTCACCCTCTTACACACATCTCTGTCCATCCATCTTTGGCTTATTATACTGTGCTCCCCCTACATATATATAGGTACATAGGTGGGTAATAGGCTATCTGCCTGAAGGCATCTATTAGTATGGCCAGAGTGTGCAGCTGTCACCACACATGGGGTTAGTTCCCTATGCCTCTGTGTAGTAGAGCTGATGAAGTGATCCATGGTGTGACAGTTCAATTTCACATACACTCATCAAGGCTTCTCTAGAAGAGTGCCAGTGAGGGACTCAGCTTAATGTAGGTTGAGAGCCTGTTCCAAAGCAAAGGAAGTCTGTGAGTTAGTAATGTATCCCTCCAACATGTTCTATTTATTGTTGTGATGATTATATCCCTAGAGCATGTGGCACAGTGAGCTTGGGTTTACTTCAGATAGAGCATGTACATCAGTTCTGCATTGAACATGGATCTGTCTGTTGGGCAGAGATCGCCTGAGTAACCAGTATGCAACAGGGTACAGATTGAGTTACTTCAGTCTTGTTGCATGGGGCAACTGTTTGAGGCCAGTAATCTTCTTATTGAGGTACTTCAGTGGTTTTTCCAGCTGCTGAAGGTGCCTCCTAGTGAGACTCATCACAAGTGTGCCGTGGTACTCTCTGATGGGTCTGATGACTGATGAGTGGAGGTTTGACCTACATGCAAAGACTTTGGCAATTTGTGGGAACACGTAGCATGATTTTCTAACCACTTTGTGAATGTGTTTCTGGAAGTAGAGATGACTATCCATAACATTCCATAGATCCCTTATTATTACCTCCATATTTAGGGTGTTGGCACCTATGTGGTATTTGTATGACTGTAGCTCGAGGCCATAATTTTGACACCACATCTGTCTGACTGAGACCCTTTTTAAGGATGTCTCTGTTGTTCCAAACATCGATTATGACAACCTTTTTGCAGTCATCCACAAACTTTGCTAACCATAGCCCTTGTGTGTTTGACTGTCTTTCTGAAAAGTATACACCAGACAGGAGGGGTCCCAGGACTGAACCATGGGGGACAGCAGTTGTTACCAGCTTACAGTCCAACAGGGAGACCACAATTCTTACCTTGTGGGATCTATCTGTACCCCAGTTGGCAATCCATCAGATGACATATGTGTTTATGCAAAGGTTTTTGATTTTGTGGATATGACATGTGTGTGGGATGATGGAAAAGGGCTTTTCAAGGTCTATGCAGGCCGTGTGGAGTTAATTTCATTCATGTATGTCCTGGGTAACTGCCTTGAAAACTGTCTAGCAGGTTTAGAAACCATGATCTGCCCCTGACCAAACCAAAATGGGTAGGGTTGGGTGTTTGTAGGCTCCCAATAGCTCTGTTTATGAGTTCCATAATGATGGATTCCATGGCCTTGCAGATCAAGCTTATTAGGCTTATAAGACAATATTTCCCATGGTCTGTTGTGCACCAACACTTGTGCAGTGTGCCAAATGTTGCTGTAGCCCATTCGACACTTTCATATCCTGTACAGAGGGTGAGTCTCAACAGACTGTTCAGGTGCAGGGTCTGTTTGTTTTGGAGTTGACATATGACACAGCCAGTGACACTATGTCATCCCATAGACACCGTGTTTTTAGGTTTGGATAGAGCTGTTTAACCATTGTATATGTGATTTCTGGCTTTTCACAATCTCCAGGTATGGTAATGGGCCCTTTTCATACCTCTCAACCTGGAATCATCTAAAATCTGGACAAGGCCCATGAAAAATAGGTACAAATCTGTACACTGATTAACATCTAATTTTCATACATAATTGCGTAACCCCACCCACTCCAATGGAACTCTGGGATACCAACTTTCAAACGCAAACTGAAGAACAGACAACCAAAATATGTAGCCATTCCAGTGTCCCATTACCTGGCAATTTCTCCCCATTTACCATGAACACTAATGTGTGCATAGCATACTGCTTTACTTCTACAATGATTTGGATTTTATTTTTACATTTTGCAGCAAAACAATCCACAAACACTAACAAACATCTCCTAAA
Source organism: Protopterus annectens (assembly GCF_019279795.1). Lineage (NCBI taxonomy): Eukaryota > Metazoa > Chordata > Ceratodontiformes > Protopteridae > Protopterus > Protopterus annectens. The sequence continues at coordinate 911,803,202 of NC_056726.1, forward strand.
CAAAGCAATGCTGTCTCACAATGAAAATAGACTTGTCATTAAAGCTTCTCTGTCCTTGAAACTCACATTCATTGAAATAGCATTGAAACCCGCACACCACATCCAAAGAAAATGCATCTGGCCAGTGGTGGATAAAGATTACCTTTAGGCTGTTTTCAAATCATTGGCCCATTGCACACAAAACAAGAAACATACATGTGTTATTTTCTTTGATACACCTTCCTGACTTTATTTATATTCCTTGTATAATACAGCTGGCCTTACACAAAAATAAGCTTTAAATTACTTTATGACTTGTTTTTCAACAAAGCACCATTCACACAGCTTTTCCCTCACACAGGCACTTCAATCCTTCCCTAATGCTCAGTAACTCACTGAACAGGCATTGGCTGTCTACCTATCTCAGACCATTCCACCCATCTTACCATCTGTTAACTGTCTCTTCAAAATCACATTCTAAAACTCATACAGAAAGGAAGTATCATGATTCTAGCATTTGTTCAACGAAACAGATTTAAAACAAGTTTGTGGTCTATTCTGCATTTTTCATGAACAACATTAATTGCAGCGAGCTATCTTAGTTCTGCAAACCACTTTGTGTGTGCTTATCATGAAGTGAGTTGTGTGCATTTTTTAATTTGTTGGGACTTCCTGTTGCACATTCCATATCCTTCTGCATTCACAGACAGTGATTATGGCATCATATGCCAACCACAGACATATCTGGATGGTGGAGTTGCCATTTTTGAAATACACTAATTGTTTATAGCTCTTAGCAACTGTCTGCAGTACATTTATAATATATCATAACATTTCTGGGTTACTTAGTTCTTGCATTTTACATCTATTTTTGTACTGCATGGCAAACTTATGTAAATTAAATTATTAGAATACTGTTTATTCAAAGCTGCTAACCTCTGCAACCTTCCTGTACCACACACACACACACACACACACACACACACACACACACACACACACACACACACACGTTTTTTCCTGTTATATTTTGGAGCCTTTCTTGTTGTATTATGGTACAGTGAGCCCTTGCTCCCTAGTACTTGTTTATTACCTTGAGGACTTATAATTGGAGGATCACTCAGCATCAACAATATACAATACAGGCAGTCTTCAGCTCTCTGGAAATACATGACATATTTTTGCCCTGCAAGCCATCTACTACTTGTATTGGCATTTCTATATAATTAAGCTGTTTTTTTTTTTGTCTGTATTCATATTGACCTCTAACTGGGGTACTTACATGAGCATTTGTTACAAGCTTCCTAAATAGTAAAACCTCTTCATTTCTTCTTTCTTAAATATTCTTGATATTTATTATTCAGGACACTATTTGGTCCTAGCAATGAGAAGTATATTTACTTGGGCTATTTATATAATCCATTTTAAATTTAAAATTTCATTCTACAACTTTCAATATTTTTTACTTGGTGTTTTCTGACCTTCTGGTCCCACAAAACAGTCTAACATTAATTCATTGTAAGTACATATATGTGGCTATCTGCTAAGCTCAAGGTGGGGCCTTGAGCACTGACCTCTGTGCCTTAACCAAACATATACCTCCTTCTACAGAGATATAAACTTTACCACCAACACAAACAACAAGCACACAAACACCACCAGTCACTCCCCCAACACACACACACACACACACACACACACACACACACACACACACACACACACACACACACACACACACACACACACACACACACACACACACACACACACACACACACGCACCAAACCTGCTTGCCCCAAAATGCGGGATGCGGCTGCTATAAAACAGTCCTTGTTGCTGAAATAAATCCACTCTTGCTTGTTGCTCGCTCCTGCAGCTGCTATATCCAACTCCAAAACGGTCCTGCTCACTGAAATAAATCCACAGCTGCTATAAAACAGTCCTGCAGCTGCCCGCTGAAATAAATCCACTCCTGCTTGTTGTTCACTCTTGCAGCTGCTCTATCCAAATCCAAAACGGTCCGATAAATGCATAATACATGTTGCTGATCTTAGCTGCTGCTAATATGATCCAAATGTTTCCCGCTTGCCAGAAATTATGATGTGAGCTCAAGGAGCTCAATTCTGACTGGCTGATAGCCCTGACAGAGCTGACGTCATTGCGCACATGATGACGTCAGCTCTGACAGCGCGAACTTTGAAAAAATTAATAAAACTAAAAGAAAAAATCGGAAATGAAGGGGTGCCACTTGGGAATCGTGGCACCCCCTCATTTGGACCCCAAAACTCTGTAAAACTGAGTAAATCAGTATGGTTGAGAGGTCTGGCCCTTTTGTCAGTGAGAGGGGGTAAATTTGTATGAACCTGTCTGACAAGATATTGGCAATATCAGTCATGTACATGTATGCATTTACACTTTGCACTGACTCAGAACATATATGAGTTTACACTGATATTTATGACATAGCTAAAGAAAGCTTCATGGTTCTCTATGGACTCTTTGGCAATATTTTTGCCAGAATATGACTTGGATAATGTTAGGAGTGCTCATTGTTTCTTGATGATACTGATCGGAGATTTATTGATCTTTGGATTTTCACTTTCTTTGAACAACTTAAGTACTTGTATTACATAGTTTGATTATGACAGGGGTCCAATATATTATATGGGTCTGTTTTCATATCACTGTGTGCGCAAGGCAGGATTGGTGAATAGTGACATGTGTCTGGAGTAAGAATTCCAACTGCCAAATATGTGTGGCCCACTGCTGTACTCAGACATGGCCTGTGTGTGAGCATGCTCAGTATGACCTTTCAGTATGTTGTTGACTGAAATTTGCTTCGTTTGTTTGTGTGTGAGCATGCCCAGTATGACCTTTCAGTATGTTGTTGACTGACATTTGCTTTGTTTGTTTAAGTGTGTGAGCATGCCCAGTATGACCTTTCAGTATGTTGTTGACTGACATTTGCTAAATTTGTTTAAGTGTGGGAGCATGCCCACTATGGGCATATATACATATATATATATATATATATATATATATATATATATATATATACTATATATGTGTGTGAAAATTCAAGTTGGTTTTTACTTCAGGGCTCACCTTTGTGTTGTACATCAACAGGAAGCACGCTGTGCCTGCAGGGCTTCCATGAGACAATTTGCATAGACTTATCAACATTTCTACATACAGGGAGTACAGCTATTATTTGTACATTTCTACCCAGGGGGCACACCTGCTTATTACTGTGGGTGTACATAGGATGAGGGGTACACCTGACACTTATACACATTTGCTAGGCCTGCACTGCTATGTCAGGTACTCCATTTCAGTCTGTACTGTTTCCTATCATACTGGCTTGAGGCATACCACTGTACTAGAGACATTAGCTTCCAATTACATGCATATTAGTTTGTGACTTCATAGCCTACCCAACCCACATCACACTGCCTGGCCTGCTGTTATCTGTCTGCATAGGCCTGGGGGGAGGTTACTCATATGCCTCTTCAGAGGGCATGATACAGTATTTGTTTATGTTTGCGTTTGTCTACAATTGTCCTGCTGGCTGTGACTGTTAGGTATGTGACCCCCCCCAACTGATATGTGTGAGTGACTTAAGTTGTGTAAGTGCCAGTGAAATGCTGTCATGGCTTAGTGGTTCAGTACTGTGACTACAGTGCACAGTATCCTGAGTTTGAGCCCTGTCACTGCTTTTTATTTTTCTGCTGGGCAGACCTGACTGGTTAAGGAACAGTAAAGCAGGTGTGAGTGTGTTTACCTGACTTTGCTCGACTTTGCCCGACTTTGCCCAACATTGCCCAACATTGCCTAACATTGCCTGACGTTGCCCGACGTTGCACTGGTTAGTGCGGCATGCAGCTACGTGCAACTGGATTTAAATATGCTCAATACTGGTAAAGTGTGCTTAGCAGTGCTTTATATTGCTTAAAATAGGGCACTCATGAATCAGGTGGTGCTGCAGGGCTGCCTATGTCGGATGCACATAGTACACTCCCTATACATGTTTAAAACAGGTAGTGTCATGTTAGGCATTCCTTTTACTGTATGTGTGAGTGAGAGAGAGGTGCCATTTCCAGGGTTCCTACTGAGTCAGTGTATGTGCTATGCGTTGCCTCTTTGCCAAAGCCAGGGCATACTGGGCACGCCTCCTTCTGCCTACTGGGGCAGGCTCAGGTTTTTCCTCCTCCGAGTCACGCTGTGCCTGTGCAGGCCTTGGCAATGGTGGGGGGCTGTTTGGCCCTGCCCCATGCTGTTCCTGCTGCAGCTGTTTCCGCAGGATCATATTGTGTAGTATGGCAGATACCATAACAATTTGGGTACATGTAGTTGGTGAGTACTGCAAGGCTCCACCAGATGTGTCCAGGCACCGGAATCGTGAATTGAGCATCCCAAACACATGCTCAATTATGTTTCTTGTTTGTGCGTGTGCCTCATTATGGAGTTCTTGTTCAGGTGTGTGTGCATTTCTGATGGGTGTCATCAGCCACAGCTCCAGTGCGTATCCAGCATCCCCCACTAGGTGACCATCAAGGATGTCCCCATTGGCAAATCTCTGGTACAACTGTGTCAGATGCCAGATGTGGGAATCATGATAGCTTCCAGGGCAGCCAGCACACACATTCAATATATATGCCCTGGACATCACACACGACCTGGCAGTTGATGGTGGAGAAGCCCTTGTGGTTGATGTAGACCCTACTCAGCTCACTGGGTGGTGCTTTAATGCATATGTGCGTGCAGTCTATTGCACCCACTACCTCATGGCATTCTGCTATTTGCTGGAAAAGACGCATATTGCTGGCCAATGCCTCACGGGAATTGGGGAAATATATGTGGTCACCGACATGTGCTGACATGGCATCCAGGAACTGGTGGAGTAAGCTGGATGCTGATGCCTGTGAAATCCCCATCATATCATCAGTTGGTCTTTGGAAGGTACCTGTAGATAGTATTCTTAGGCCAACACATACCTTGGTATCCACTGGGATGGGTTCCCCTCTGTTGGTTCTATGTGTGAGGCGTGGCCGGCACAGCTCAACAATTTGCTGTAGGAGGTCTCTGGCCACCCTATAGTGCTCCACTATCTCCACTCATGTAGCCCTTGGTAGGTTACCCTGGGTCTGTACACTCTTCTCCGTCTCCTCACTGTGGGTTGCTCAGCAGCATTCACAACATCACCACCCTCAGCACCTTGCTGGTTTATGATAGCAAGAGCAGCACCTAACATTTTGTCTGACTTAAGATTTTTAAGCTTTCCCCTCTTTGTATACTGCAGTGTTGCAGAGTTCTTGGGAAAAAACAGGGGGGAATGCTGTTTGCAGAGTTTAAAGTGCTGGGCTGGGCTAGTCTGCTGCCTGTTTAATTGGCTGATTCTGATATATTTCACCTGGCAGCTCTCCTAATTCTCCTTGGTTAACTTCCTACTACTTCTTTTCCTTACTTTTGCCTTTCTGTTTCTGCCCGGGGGAAGCGCCACACAAACAAGAGCAAATGTGCGCACACGCTGTGTGCATGTTTGCAAGGAGTTTCTTATCTTTTAACATTGTGCACCTTTGGTTTGAGGTTTTCAAATAGGACAGCTGTAGGCATGCCTCTTGCAATCCTGAGCAACTCAAAGCAAACATAAGCCACTGTGCTCCAATTAGCTTACAGCCTGTCTGACACACCCCCTCATGATGTTACCTATGTTCTACTCTAATACTCACCTACTCCTACTCTTACACTCTTGGAACATAGCTCACATGCTGGGGAAAATTGGGATTCACAATCCTTATCCTCATTTGCATAGGATTGCCTACTAATGCATGGTTACATCTCTCACACTGAGCCCCCCCCCCCCACACTTAGCAGCCACTACTCAGTGGCCATGTTGTCTTCAGCCTGCCATTCACCTGCATGGCAGAATAAGCTTTTTAGTGAAAATGCCTATTTTTGGCTTTTTTTAAATTATTTTCTTGTTTTTATAAGCGCCGCACATTTGCACGGTGCTGTGCTATGCTTAAACATCAGAGATCGGGGGAAAAAAAGTTACATTTTTATATTTTTAAACATTTATAAATGCCAATGGCCTTACATTTGGCCATTGGCATGCTTCCTCAACTGTATGCATCCTTTATTTGGAGCTGTCATAGGTCCGTTTAGCTATTTGCAGAACTGTACTCTGTTACCAATGGAGTACATTTCTTCAGCTAACACTAATCTTTCACGGCCAGGTTAGTGTTTCCTGGATCACAAATTTACCTCATTTGCATGGCTTTCACCAGCAAATGAGGTAATCTGCATACCATGACGTTGTCCGTGCAAGAGTAGCTTTAGCAGCTCTCGTGCACACCCCTGCCGGCTGTACATGGATCGCATGGCAGACATATTGTCCGCGTGAGCTCCTACCCTCTTCTTGCACTCTGTGCATGCTTTTGTTAATCTGGCCCACCGTGTTTACTGTGACTTATAAAATTCAGTTTAAGATCTAGAACTCAAGGTATACTACCACTATAAAATAGTTTGTGCTGAAGAATTTGCTGTTTATATTTCTTCCATAATTCCTATGGTTCCAGACATATGAGCATTTGTTTGAAATGTGAGGTCATAATTTGATTCTTTCAAAAGGTTTAGGCTCCGCCATTGGAGGTTACAGTGCAAACTTCCTGAGCTTCATTGAAGTGAATGAGTTAAACTGGGGAAGTTATTTTCCTACTATTACATCATGTTTAAATCAGGGGTTAAAGTCAGAGCCTGTAACAGTTTTACCAGAACTTTCTGAATTTCTACATGTGCAATAGATTACGGTTTTCAGTCAGAATGAATGTAAATTACTTTCACTTTTTTGTTATTACTAAACTTATGCTTATGCATCAGGGAAACACTTGATATATTCCCAGTATTTGAACATCCCTTCCTTGTAAAATATAATACATTTGATTAGCTTGGGTGTAACACGTTGACACTGAACTGATTCGGTTATCTTAGCTGTTGCTTTATCACATTTTGCAGGTATTATTTAATCTAAAGCATCCTTTTCAGTTTTTCACGTGTCTAGCAGCAGCACTTTTAATATTAGCAGCACACAACAGAGTAATATGAATACTCCCATTCACATTTATAACAAATTAGCACTTTATTTGCTGATTTTGTTTTACAGAAGTTATATGCTTTTCAGTGCATTTTTATCATTCAACTCAAACAAATCAATCTTAAACACGGTATCATTAATTAATAAACATTTTACTATAATTACTAGCTTTTCCGAGTTTTTGCCATCACTTTCAGTACCCATTTTCTTATAAAGTTCTTTTAAACATGTCTACTGGCAACATTTTAACAGTTTTACTTTATTTTTGCAAATAGAAGACAAATCTTTAAACTACTTTTTATGGCATGCACATGTGCTCTTAGTATGTTATTTATATTAAAAAATCAAGTCATAACATGTTATTGCATGTACCAGGTCTGATGAAAAGTTCTTTTTTATGTTAATCATCATCCATCCAATTAGTTTCTTCCATGTCCACATAAGTTTGCATAGCTACTCACCCTCACATCAACTAGGATGACAAGATTTTTGCCTAGTCTGACTGCAGTTCTGTCTGATGATATGTATAATGTGCAAATGCCACCAAATATTGCTCTAGGTTGTCATGTCTGTTAAGTTTCTTTATAGACAGCACACTGCTGTAGTTAGAAGCTATGTTAAATTCATAGATTAATAACAGGCAGTCTTGTTGGCCATTTTAAGTCGAGCCAGTTAAATCATGTGAGTCAAACCTTGCACTTTGTGTTTGTACATCAACCTCCCTCCCGGTTGTTGATTTAGTTCATAGGCTCATAGGTAAGTATTAGGGTAAATGCCTTAGTGAGGGCCATTTTAAGCCCAGCCAGTTTTCCTTGGTGAGAATCAAACCCTGTACCTGTTGTCTGTGAGGTAAACAACTGAACCATTCTGACAGCCTCCACCCCAATTTTTGGTCATTCCCACCTATGATTCCACAATTTTGTTTAATAATTCCTACATGGCTGTAATTTCCAGTTAACTCCCAAGAAAAAGCAACAGTTATAGAGTCTTGTAGAGAATTTAATAGTTCAAACATGGTTTGCAATTGGCAACATAGGTATGGTGAATTTATGAACACTGGCAACTCTCTGGGCAAATGCCTGCTTCTTCTACCCATGTAAGTTCAAAGATGAACAGGATGTATACAAAACACAGGTTTATATTCACCTTTCAAAAATAAATAAATAATAGCCCACTTGAACTTAAAGTCTCAAATAAAAATAAACAGCTCCTTAGGTTGCTTTCACAGTCTGCACAACTCCTTCGAGATATTGCACATTTTAAAGGCAAAAAACACATTTTCCAGGCAACACATCCCACCACTAACCTTTTGCCACTATCATGGATCCTAGACTATGTCATACACATTTCGAGAAAAAAATTAAGGACCCTTAAAACCAACTTCTTACAAAGTAATCCCCAAGCTCGGTACAAATTACATGGTATGTATATTTGTAGATGCCCACAAAATATAAATCTTTTTAGCAGAATATACCACAGTGAATTAACAGGTTGAAAGACTAATACTGTGAAGAAACATATTCTGAACTAACACAAAGTGCCAGTCTTAACTGGAGCCATAGAGGCAGAAAAAGCCTTTGAAAAAAACTTCAAATAAAATACTTGCATTTTGTTCTGAAATAACTGAAACTTCCAGACCAGTATATAAATGATCTGCAGAGCAACCATAGGAATGCTATGATAGCAGTCAAGCTAAGGAACAACTTATGTACACTGGAACCCTCATTAGTAGAATAAAAGACCTGAACTCCAAGTAACAGAAGTTCTCCTTTCTGCATCACTGAACCGCAGGTTCAGACTGTGACCAGGATTCATAGATATGCATTCCACACCTGTGCAGTGGTAATTTTCAGGGCAGTGACTATGCAGAAAGAATAACAAATAATTAGGTATATATTTATTTTATTTTTATTTTATGCATATTTTAACATGGTAACCCACTAGACACAAGTATCCATTTAAAGGAGCAACCCAGAAGCACTGTCTATAAGTGCCTTACTTAGAGTACTACGCTAGGCAAACAGAGGTGGAAATAATCAAACTTGCACCACTGACTACAGGAAGGAGCTTCTTAACAGGTCATCACCTTAATCCTATGAACTAACTGCCATACTGAAAAGCACCAGCATACAAAACAAGAACCACATAAGAAAACAGAGGTACAGTGATAATGGAACACACAATGCTGGTCTGTAGCAGGATCAGTGCTACTGTGGGGTGTGAGATCAACATGACAGATTTCACGTCTGTTAGAAACATGCCAATATGTGCTTACACAAACAAATTAGTGATGTACTGTTGCACCTAGTACTAGCCTAGCACAAAAAAGCAGCCTAGTGACTACCGGATAGACCAATGTGAGTGTGCATTGTGAAGTGCCAGTCCTGCTCATCCCTATGAAATGTTGTGGCTAGGAAAGCAGGAAAAGGGGATAACAGTGAGGAGAGGTAAACACACAAGGATTATCATATGGTATGAAAGGTGATGATGGGAAGGAAGGCTCATTTTCATACAGAAAGAGCTCTTTTTTAGATTTACAAAAAAAAAAGGTGGATTTGTAAGGCAGGGGTGGTTGGCTGTGGAAGGGGAAAAAGAGAGAAGGGTAGGTATCAGAGGCAGGCCAGTAAACATAAAACATAGACTCAAACAGATAGAGATAGTGTAAACAACAGGTGGGGGATGAGACTGGATGGCAGAGATATACAGAGAATGGGTAAGTGATGAAAGCTAGGGGTGGACAATAAACAAGAACTAGGGAATGACACATAAGGGAGAAAAAGGCAAAAGGATGGAGATAGGGTGGGTTTCTGGCATGGTTGCATACCAGCCCAGCCCAGAAAGCAACAAATATAGGCATCACTAATTTAAGTGGCCAATGTTATATGATAAATGTTCACTTGATGGCCTGATAGGCAGGGTCAGCCAGGTGTGGAATTAAACTAGTCATGCTGAGGTAGGCATGTATTTGCTGGAACACCAAGCGAGACTCCTTTGGTGCACCTTTCAGGAAAACAATCTTTGATCCCTACTGAGAACCAGACAGAGACAGCAACATAAAATCTCTATGTCACCCCCAACAGGGAGATTGTCATCATCCTCTTGTTTAGAGGCAAACAGATATGTTGGTCATTGGTGATCCGCCTTCAGGGTCATTGATCAGAGCAGCCTGAAATGGCCATTACATCACCTCCTTCCCTTTCCACATCTGAGCCTACAGAAAGACAAGACAATGGGAAAAATATTGCACACTTTCAGTTTGTGCAGAGAACTTAAGATCTGAGTTATTAATGAGATGCTTCCAATGCAGAGCATACAGGGTTTGATTCCTTTCACGTTCATTTGCCTGTCGTATGACTGAGTCAAAGTCAAAGTCAAAGAAAACTTTATCGTCATTCAGAACTACACAGCAGTGTAGCTGAACGAAATTACAATGCTTCGTTCTCAATGCAGGAAACAGCTGCACATATAAACAGATAAAAATTAATAAAATATCACAGTAGAAATTTAATAAGTAGCAATTTGTAAGTAAAGTAGGACAGCAGTGACCCACAACCATCCCAGAACAGGAGACAAGGAAGACAAGGAACACTTAGGTAATATTGTCAAAGTAGAATTGAAACAATAGCAGCATATCTATAATTAGACTGAATTATTGCACAGTTTGTATATTGCACTTTACAGTCCTTCAGTGTGTAGGTGAGCTACCTTAGTATTGCACTTAGTTATTGCACATCCATAAAATAAGCCCCTTGATAGGCTAGTTATGTAACAGACGTCATGGTTCATTTTTCCCAAGAGTTCAACAGTCTAACGGAGAGCAGAAATAAACTGTTTTTTAGTCTGGTAGTCTTATAATGCAAGCTTCTGTATCTTCTGCCAGAGGATAAGTGAGTGTACACACCATTGGCAGGAAGTGTTGGATTGCTGGAAATCTTTTTGGCCCTGTTGATGCACTGGTATTTGTGTAGATATTTCAGAGGTGTAAGGGAGGTGCCAGTGATACTTTATGTTGATCTTACAACTCTCTTGAGAGCCTTCCGATCCTGATTATTACAGTTCCCATACCAGACTGCAATGCTGTTCGTCCGACACTTTTAATGGTGCCCCTATAAAAGGTCTGAAGTATGGAGCTTGGTCATTTTCTCTTCCTAAGTTTCTTTAGAAACTGCAAGCATTGCTGAGATTTTTTGATTGTGCTGGATACATGGACTGACCAGGATAAGTTCTGTGTGAGATGAACACCCAAGAACTTTGTACTCTTGACCCTTTCCACTGTCATCCCTTTCATCACTAGAGGTTTGTGTGGTACATGAGATCTTCTGAAATCAACAATCAACTCCTTTGTCTTGCTGGCATTCAGTGCTAGATTATTGCTGTGACACCAGACCAGTAGTTGGTCAACCTTGTTCCTGTAGGCCTCCTCCTTTCCATCTTTGACCAGGCCTATAACAGTGGTGTCATCCATGAATTTGATGATCCTATTTGTCTCATGTGTGGCCATGCAGTCATGTGTCAGCAGAATGAAAAGGAAAGGGCTTAAGACACACCCCTGTGGTACTCCTGTGTTCAGGATGATACTTCAAAGCTGTTGTCTCCCACGCAAACCTTTTGAGGCCTTTCAGTAAGGAAGTTCAGAATCCAATTGCATAAATGAGAGTCAATTCCTAGTTGAAGTAGCTTCGAGATCAGATTCTAAGGGATGACAGTGTTGAAGCAAGTCATTTAACCAGACAGTGCTCCCTGGTCACCTCTAAAAAAGGAAAATTTGTCCAGTGGGCTTACATGATCAACAAATAAGTAAAATAAAAAATAAAATAAACTAATACACTGTTAACTGTAGAGTGGACCACACTGCTATGAGAGGTGATCCTGCAATGTACTGCACCCAACTCTGCCCAGCAGCTGCTCTTCCACTGCTGGAAACAAGGTATGTATGTATAAGTATACATGTGCAAAAGTAAGACAGTGAGACCGAATGGTACTAAAAAATGTTCACAGTGCATACCAGGCTCCCTCTCCTAATTATTTGACTTCCACTGCTAAAGTAGGTTGAGATGATGCCACTTGATTTCACTGTACTTATTAATGCACTGCTGAACTAGATGAGTGACAATGGAATCACTCGCCATCCTGGTAAGCTTTTACCAGGCAGCCGCCATCTGCAGTGTTTAATCATAATTGCAAAACAGGTGCTCCCTGAAGTTCCTGTGTAGGAAGAAAATGGAAACTGTGGTGTCCTTGGGATACCATGTAGAAATCCTATGTTGCTTAGTGCCTGAAGTACCTATGGCCAGTCACTCAGGGCTGTTTAGAGGACAGAAATGGTAGCTTTGTGCACATGGATGCACATTTTTGGATCGCATGTTCCATAACATTGTGCAAAACCAGTGCATTAAGACATGGTAAAAGTACTACACTTTAGTGGCAAAATATGACTGCACTCCTACACCATGGCTCTGTGGGTATGAGCATAATGACCACATGTTTCAGGGTTAATGTGAGATGTATGCCTAATGCCAGCATGTCTGAGTATTATATTGTGCACTGGTAGCAGTTCAGGGTCATTGGCATTGTCTTCAATAGTACGTCCACTGACCAAACAGGCTGTTGTTAGTTATATAAATTGCCAGCATATGCTTTACAGCACTGATTAGAAACATGCAACTGTAAAACTCAGGAATTTTAACAAAGATTCTGAAGACATGGTGCATCCAGTAGTTAAGGAAAGTGTCATGCATGGAAAAGTACTGCAGCAAGAAAAACAAACAATGTGGAGGATTTCAGTGCCACCTGCCTCTGTCTTAGCAGGTGCCAACTGTGATATTTGAACATCTTGGCAAGAACATGCCACAAAGATAGCCAGGTACATAAAGGGGGAGTGACATGTTTCTCCCACAAGTATACAAGCACTTTTATGCTGACCATAGGAAGGCCTGCTACCCCTGCTCATGGATATTGTCCTTGCAACATACGTGACACCTATAAGAGTAATGCCAGGGCAGCTTGACCCCACAAATGTTTGATATAATACACCACTTCCCACAACCCAGAATATGTGCTTACCATGTTCACCTCTCTGTCTCTGTGCACTGTGGTCCAACTGAGCCACCGATGACAATTGTGTCCTTCTCATATCAAACATATGTGGGTATAGTGAGATCTAATGCACAACATGGTCAGTCCATGCCCAACCCTGCATAGTCTGGGCGTGATCATAGGATCATAAGATCATAAGAGGTTACTAGACTATCATCCAGGAGGTCATTTAAATCCTAGCCATTTCATCCTAATGTAATACCATAGATACTCTAGTCAATACCCAGGACTGCATTTAGTAATGATTGCCCATGTCAAGAAGGGCTGTGGCACTATCCCCAATAAGAATTTACAGTTCCCCATCCACTTGTCCAGGTTCCTTTTGAACAGGGTCATAGAGAGGCTTGCCTTCACATGAATTGGAAGCCTATTCCAAAAATGCAGCAGTCACTGGGAGACAAATCTGTCCCTCCAGCACATCCTATTCAAGTCACAGGCCACATTTAGGTCCCTGGAATGGGTAGCTCTAGTCCTGTTTGATTTATAGATGTGCAGCAAATTTGTTAGGTTTGAGTCAGAGATTGCTCTGTAAGCCAGGCATAAGTCTCCCCCTAAGAAATCTATATGATACTGAGTATAGTGACAAGGACTTTAGTCTGTCTGTGTAAGGCACATGCTAGAGTCCATTGATCTTCTTTGTTAGAAACCTCTGAGGTATCTCCAATTGCTGCAGGTGCTTTGTACAGTACATGCCAAAAGGGACATTATAATCAACTATGGGCCAGATTAGTAACACGTATAGAGGGGTTATAACCTCCTTTGCTCTAGAAGAAATGCCTCTGCTAATCAAGTGTGCTACGTAGAAGGCCTTCCTTACTAGAGTCGACATGTGGTAGTCAAAGTTAAGGTCGCATTATACTTGTGATCCCATATCCCTTACTGCTTCATAGGTACATAGGGTATTGTTAATTTGATAGTGTGATGAAACATTGTATTTACCAAAGGGAATGATGACTGATTAAAAAAAAAAAAAAAAATTAATCTGCTTTTACTGTACTTGTGTTTCTTCCTACTTTATTTTGCTTTTGCATCATCTTAAAAGTACTCAATTGTATTTATTACTGCTTGGTGTAACTCATTCTAAGCCTTTTAGTTTCAACACTTGGGCTTCAGACCAGTTGTTTTACATTGAGAGGGTTTGTGGTCTGCACTGTAGTGGCAGAACAGGTAGCTTACATCCTTCTAAGTTGGGAACTGCTGATTGAGGGCTCAGTGTCTGTTATTACTAAAGTGTATTAGTTCTGGTTTATGCACTTGGGCTTCAGGCCAGTTATTTTACATTAAGAAGGTTCGTGGTCTGCACTCTTGTGGGAGGAGAGGCTGGACTCTGCCCTTCTGAGCTGGGAATTTCTGGTTAAAGGTTTATAGTGCCTGCATATTTGAGCTGTTTCTTACTGAAATTGGTACACCTTGTTTGCTGTAGCATAGACTAGATCCAGGCCTGCTGAATCTAGCTTTGTTTGTATGCTTGTTGTTTGTTTGCTTGTTATTTCCCTGGAACGCTAATTCCACCTAAAACGCGGCTTCTCAGTGCTTCTGTGGATCCCTAGTGATATCTGCATTGCTTACTGTACTTATTTCCTTGTTTCACTGGAAAGAAAATTACTGTTTGTTGTTTTTGCTTTAAGTTACCTGGGACTTGCTCACTAAAGCAATTATATAAGTCAGCACTAAAAATTAAAAGCACTACACACTCGCTCCCCATTGGCCCTTGTTTTCAATTATAAAGGAATTCCCAATATTATTCTAGCATGTCCAAAGGTCAGTTGTCAATCTCCTCTCCGATCCAGCTGGTGAACCTGGGAATCTTGAGGCAATGTTACAACTGCCTCATGTACACAGACAACCCTCTCCTCCTCCCAACAAATTCCAACACATGTGAGAGATGCAACCATATAGCCAAACTGGAGGCTAAGCTCTCTCAACTCAGTACTGGCATAACCAGTCAGGAGGAGAAGGAAACCACACTCACTACAATTCCAGTCTCACATAGACCTACCACGACAGCAAACCAAACACATAATCACACAAAAACATACTCGGAGGCTCTAAATAAAGATCTGCCTAAGCAGCAGAGACCCCCAAAGCAGACACCCAAGCAACCGCTACCCCAAAACAAAACACGTGCAACACATAGCTCACAAAGCCAGTGTGCCGAACAGTCACAGCCCTTAAGGCTAAACAACACACCTGATACACTTGTAATAGGTGACTCTATCATCAGGCACACTGATGTCCCGCTCACCAGGCTGAACAAGGAGAAGGTCATGGTGAGCAGCCTGTCAGGCGCTAGGATCCGCCACATAACACAAGCACTCAGGTCACTCCAAGGCAAGTACAGATATGACTCAGTCATTGTCCATGCTGGTGTGAATGACCTGAGACGTACCTTCCTGGACTTCATGAAAAGAGACATAGAGGAGCTCTCTGAGCATGTAGCCCAGGCCGGTATGACCCTGACCTTGAGTAGCATCTTACCCTCACCAAGAATGATGCCACAATATGAAGACAAGATGATCAATTTCAACAATTGGCTTAAGTACTGGTGTCATTCAAAGGGGATCCAATGCCTGTCAGCCTGGGATGATATGCTCGACAAGCCACGATGCTTCGCTAGGGACAGCTTGCACCTGTCACTCCTGGGCTTTCTTATTTTGGCAAAGGCTCTTGCTACCCCCATAGTACCTTTTTTAGGCAAGGCTCAAAAGACAAACCCACCTCCATAGGTATCACAAGGGATAAGAAACTAAGAGTAATGCTACTCAACGCCAGAAGTCTAAACCTCAAGATGCATGCACTTGAAACTCTCCTTAGCATGGAGAACATCGATATCTGTGCAGTAATAGAAACCTGGTTCAGGGCTCCCGAGAGCACCCCAGCACTACCAGGTTATACCTCATGCCATGCTTTTCGGCCCCAAAACTTGGACCGAACCACAAAAGGAGGGGGAGTATCGATATTCATCAAAGATACCCACACCTCCAGGTTGGTGGCAAAGCATGAAGCATCAGTGACTATCCGTGTGCAACTAACAGTGGGTAAAACTGCCTTCCAGTTTATAGCCTGCTACAGACCACCCTCCCAAACCCAGGAACCCCACTCGGCCTTCCTGAGAACACTGGAAAATATGAAGGTCTCTCCAAACACCATTATATTGGGTGACTTCAACCACCCAAACATAGACTGGGAGCATTACTCTAGCTCCAACACCCTAGCCCAAAGGTTCCTAGAATTCATAAACTCAAATGCTATGGCACAACTTGTTACCACTCCCACAAGAGGGGAAAACATACTGGACCTGATCATCACCAACATGGGGACTCTATGCTCCAGACCAGAAGTGTATCCCTCACTGGTAAGATCAGACCATAAACTGATCTCACTGGATATTCACATCCTGACCCCACCCACTGCCCAGAAAACCACAGTGAAAAACTTCTCTAAAGTAAATTTCACACTCCTCAAACCGAGGTGGAATCCTTCAAAGCCCCTGGGCCTGTGGAAAATACGGCCCAGACCTCAGAATCCTTTATAAATGCATTCTATGAACACCTTTAGGAATGCATGGATCATGCAATCCCAAATAAAACCAAGACCCAATCCTCCAAAGGCAGACGTCCTGTCTGGTAGACCCCAGCCATAAACAAACTATACAATAGAAGGAGGAAGCAACTACATGATAGAGCAAAATCCCAAAAAGGGAAGGCATCTCTGTTCAGTATTAGCAAAAAACTAAGGGCACTCATAAAATCGTCTAAGGCCAGCTTCGAGAGAAAAATTGCACAGGACACTAAGGATAATCACAAGGCTTTCTTTAGTTATGTTAGGAACCTGGGTGGGAATTCCCAGATATGTTCAGAATTAGTCCAAAATGACAAAAAATACACCAAACCCACAGACATTGCCAACATCCTAGCTGACAGGTTCAGCGCTAACTTCTCCCACCAAAAGGGCAAATATCTATCCCAGCAGAGCGCTGCCCCCCTGACATCTCAGATGCTCAGGTAAGAGCCACCCTCTCCAAAGCAAAAAACACAGTATCAATGGGACCAGACGGTGTCCCAGGCTGCGTCCTACATGAACTCCAAGAAGAGCTAAACCCAAACATAAAACTACTGTTCAATCTCAGCCTTACTACAGGATATGTACCCAAAGAGTGGCGTACAGCAACAGTGGTCCCTCTCCACAAAGGTGGTGCCTCAACGGACCCTGGAAACTATTGCCCCATAAGCCTGACTAGCTTGGCCTGCAAAGCTATGGAAAGGATCATCATGGACCTCATAAATAAAGATATTGGAGACCTACAGACACTGGATCCTACCCAGTTCGGCTTTGTTAAGGGCAGATCCTGCCTCTTAAACCTGGTCGACTTCTTTGAAACAGTCACCAAGGCCATTGACGAAGGGAAGGTGGTCCACACAGCCTACCTGGACCTCGCAAAGGCCTTCGATACAATACCCCACTCGGGCATTATAGATAAGCTCACCAGCTTAAATATAAACCCCTATGTCACTAGATGGGTTGCAAACTGGCTCAAGGACAGAACCCACATGGTTAGAATTGCTGGAGCCATGTCAGACTCCAAACCAGTTACAAGTGGCATCCCACAAGGCTCAGTCCTGGGACCTCTCTTGTTTGGTATATAGTTCTCGGAGGTACAGGCCAACACAGAAGGACTGTGGCTGACCAAGTTCACAGATGACTGCAAACTGGGTGCCATAATAGACTCTCCAGCCGACACAAGCATCCTCCAAAAGGGCTTCATAGAAACAGACAACTGGTGCCAGAGCCATGGCCTCAATCTAAATGCCAAAAAGTGCATAGTCATCCCCTTTGGCAAAAACAAAGTGCCCACAAATTACCACATAGGTGGTAATCCATTAAGTACAGAAGAAGTAATTAGGGACCTGGGGACCCAAGTTGATAGCAATCTCTCATTTGACAACCACGTGGCCAAAGTGGTTAGAAAAACATTTTATATAGCCCACCTAATCATGAAGGGATTCACATCTAGATTAGGGGAGGTCATCGTGCCTCTTTACTCATACCTCATCAGGCCCATAATCGAGTACAATGCCCCTTTTGGGATGTACCTTACCAAACACCTGCAGCAACTGGAAAGACCCCAAAAGTACCTCACCAAGAGGATCAAAGGGCTCAAACAGATGCCATATGCTGCCCGGTTAAAGAAACTCCAGCTCTACTCAGTGGCATACCACCTGCTCAGAGGCGACCTGTGCCTGACGTATAAAGCCATGTCCAACCCGGAATTAAGGGACATGCTGCACCTCAAAAAATCCAAATCCCATCGAGCTACACGCTCGAGAGACTTGAACCTCAGCACTGAAATAAATAGGACATGCTGGAGGGACAGATTCATAACCCAGAGGCTCCCTTCACTCTGGAATAAAATCCCAGTCCAGGTTAGGCAGAGTCCCTCATTGACTTTCTTCAAGAGGAATCTTGTTGAGTGGATGGAAGATCGTAGGTTTACCCCGGGTATCACTTCTGTGTCACTGTTAGACAGAGGCACAGTATACTAACCTTGAAAAAGGGCATGGCAAAATTAATTAAAAATGGGTGGCGAAAGCCAAACATACTCTGGCTAGGCTTATAAATGCCCTAGGGCAGATAGCCTAGTATGAACCTATGAACCTATTAGCATTCAGTTTGAGATTGTGACTAAGACACCAGTCGTTGGTCTGTGTAAGATCCTCCTGGAGTATACTGACATCATTTGGGGATTTAGTAATTACACCCAGTTTGCAGTTGTCTGCAAACTTGGTGAGCCACAGCCCCTTAGTTTTGGCTTGAACTTATGAGAAGTATATACTAAGCAGTAGGGGGCCCAGCACTGACCCTTGTTGCACACCATTGGTGATAGGTCTCCTGGTTGATGTGGAGTCAACCACTTCACTTTGATTATGTGTGACGGTTTGTGAGCCAGTTGGCAACTCATCTTACAACAAAAGGGTGGGCCATGCATCATGTTATTCTGTGTTGTCTGTATCACTGCCCATAGATATGGAACAGATGCTACCTCTTTCCCAGTGCTGCAATGCATTGCACTCAGCTCTGCTTCAGCTGTGGTACTGGAAAACAGGAACATAAGAACATTTCAGGCAAGTGATCACTGAGCCATAAGATGCCTAGGCATATATACCTTTAAATAGACAAACTTAAATGTTCTTTCCTCTCTTTCCAAGCACATAATAATGCTCATCTCCAAACTGATGAGGGTCATACAGGATAACTATGTTGTAAATGTGTGTCTACCCATCCAGACATCAAGATTAGCCTTAAAGGTAGTTAAAGTAGTACTTTGACATGTGCTACAAACTTATTCCATAGGCTTGGGATATGTTGAGTTTGGAAACTATTTTTCCAGCAAGTCTCGTATACTAGTTGGTGTAGATTTAAGACCTTAGTGCAAGCTTTTGTAGAGTCACTGGTTTTGAGAAAAAATAGGAGGTCAAATAGGATTAGGTTCATGTATCAAACAGTGAAAGATCACTTCATAGCAATCTGTAAGCTACTGAGTAGAAGAAGAGTTGTGGTAATCTGTCAGGGTAGTTGAAGGAATTAAGAATTTTAATTTTCTTGGTTAAAAATCTTTGAGGCCTTTCCAGTTGAACAATATGCTTGGATTTGTATATACCAAAGGGACATTGTATTCAGTGATAATGGGTCTGATAAGGGAAAATTGACTGGACCAGATAATAGTGTTTAGCAGCATATTCCTTCATGGACTCTCTTGCCTCCTCTTCTGCTGCTGCTATGATGGAAATGGAAGGTCCTACTATGATGTTCAGTAATCTGTCAGGGTAGTTGATGGAATTAAGACTTTTAATTTTCTTGGTTAAAAATCTTTGAGGCCTTTCCAGTTGAACAATATGCTTGGATTTGTATATACCAAAGGGACATTGTATTCAGTGATAATGGGTCTGATAAGGGAAAATTGACTGGACCAGATAATAGTGTTTAGCAGCATATTCCTTCATGGACTCCCTTGCCTCCTCTTCTGCTGCTGCTATGATGGATATGGAAGGTCCTACTATGATGTTCACGTAATGCTCCATTTGTTTGCATAATGCCATATTGCATAACATGGTGCACACATGCACTCACCCACACACACACACACACACACACACACACACACACACACACACACACACAGCAGAGTAACAAAGCTTTTAGTCTACCAGAGTGCATGTCTGGACTGTATTGCAGTGCCCCTGCTGAGATGTCTTGTCACTGAAACCATTGCACTCCACTATATTTTACCTTTCAACATTGGCTGTGCTATAGGCCACTTCATGTATGGTCTGAGGTGGTGAGGGGTTGTGTTCAAGGTTCATCAACCATGGTTGTACAGCATATCTTGCATCAACTCAACACACAACAAATATTTATATTGGCCCGATCCTTGCTTGCAATGGTACTTGGTGTACAGACCTGTCTAGCATATGTGTGCACAAACCAGTCAGATGATCCTGTGAAAAGTTCCTTTATAGGAACCTTTCCTATAGGTTGGAAGTGTAGAAAATGTGTTAGTCATGTGATCTGCCTTGGTAGTGCATTGGCAAATTATAAACAATACCCTGGATATTGCAGACAATCTAGCAGTTCATGGGGTGGAAGCCCCTCCTACTGTTGTATTGCAGGCCCTCTGGACCAAGTCGGGCAAGATGACAACATGTGTGCAATTTATGGCTCCAAGACTGTTTTTCCCTATCTGTCCTGGGAAACCAGCTGAGTTTTTCCATATGCTGTAAAAGGAAGAAATGGTTTAGGATTCGTAGGTTCATTCTTTCTTAAGCTTATGGACAAAGAATACCATCAAGAAGCTTAGCTGCATCAATTAGCACTGCTGGGAGACTAGCAGTGACCCTGTTAAGTGGACATTCTCTACATATCCTGTGTGAAAATTTACAAACACCTTCCAGCCTTCCAGGCTGGTTTTAAAGGTTACTAGGGAAATACTATGTTTGATAGGTGTGGAAGCCTATTCCAGAAATAGAAGATACATTTGGTAAGGTATCTGTCACACTATCTGGTTTTGTTGATGTGATAATTTAGGTTTAGGTCTTTACAAAGGGTGTTTGCTTTACTACTTGTTTTATTTAGCTGAAAGAGTTGTAAAAGTGTTGTGTTATTCATATTACAGAAAGTTAAGCAGACCTCACCCATTAGTACACTGCATGACACAGAGTAGAGTGACAAAGCTTTTAATCTATGAGAGTAGCTAAAGGTACTCAGACCTGAGATATGTTTGGTGAGGAAACAGTGAGATCCATCAAGCTGGTTTAGGTGTATGATAAATTACATGCTGAAGGGTGTATTAAATTCAATGACAGGCCAAATAAGGAATGAAAAAGAAATGTAACTATAACTTTGTTGAACCTTAAGGAGATGCCATGAAGGATAGGCTGTGCAAGACAGAAGGATTTCCCAATGAGCATAGAGATGGGGTGGTCAGAGGAGAGTCTGATATCAATATATGCACCCATGTCCAGTATGATTGGGTCAAATGTAAGTAGAATATTCTCTATATGTTAAGCGGTACTGATGCTGGATTTACCAAAGGAAGGTATGCTGCATTTCTAGGTGTTGAGGGCAAACCAATGATTAATACACCGACTCTTTATTTGGTCTAGCCCTTGTTGCAGAATGTGAGTATCAGAATGGGATTTGATAACCACCCACAGTTTGCAATCATCATCAGTAAACGTTGTTAGATGTAGTTCCAAAATATCAGCTTTCATGTCACAGAAATATATATGCTAAAGAGGAGGGTATGCAGGACAGAGCTTTGTGAGACACTACTAGTGACATTTTGAATCTGTAGGTGAAATACCCCAGACCTTAATGATATAGGCTCTGTCAGATAGCCAGTTACTAATTCTATAAACTACTATGTATGGTTTAATTTTGAGATGGGAGAATTTGGCAGTAATCCCAGCATGGTGGAATAGTGTCAAAGGCTTTGGCACGGTGTAGATAAGCAATGTAGACTGCATGTTCCTTATTCATGATCTAAGTAGTGTTTCAAACTGTTAAATAAAATTAAGAATTCAATATACAGGAGGTTCAGATTCAAAAGTTTACTAGTGTACACCAGGAGGCAAAAAATGTACAAGTACAGAATTTTGTCTGACATGAAACAGGAAGCACACAATTTTATATAGGTTTAACATTTAAGCTATGCCCACCATACTGACGTGATATGTCACAGGGCATCTACATCACTTTAGCTTACAGTCCTTTATTCATTAAATCTGCTGATGCTGTATATTTTAAAAAACTTTTCCTCTAGATACAATACGGCCTTGCTATCCAGCTGGTCAGTCATAATGTCTTTCTGTAAAGTTACTTGTTCAAGGTTTCATATCAGTTCGAATACAATAGCAGCTTCAGTCTTTTAATACACATCTTTGTTCTCTGTTACACTTTCTCACACAGCTGCGTGCTATCTTAGTAACACATATACAAGGCCAAATCATTCCAACAGGAAAGAGCAGAAGATTTCATTATTTCACACACTTAATTTCCTGGCCCAGCAGATAATCACTTGTGAAAAGCATAAACATTAAAACTTGCTAAGCTAGCATTCTGCCAGGGTCAGAGATCAGCTTTGCTCCAAGCCACACTGCAGATTTAAAACTACTTACATTTACACATGAATTAATCTGTACTGTTATATGATTAATAGAATAAAATGCATTATATACTACTTTGCTTTTAAACTAGCATTTCTCATATATTCAAATACACATTTTTCTAACATTCCCCCCCCCATTAATACTTTTTATTCTATTTTGAAGTATGCATAGTGTCATTTCATCTCCTAGCCTTTTCCACTTAGGATTTTCAGCTAGGTGAGTCATTCAATCTATACTTCAGAAAAAGCGTCATCTGAGATCAATCTTTCAATCTCAATATCTTGGTAAAAAGTTTCAGTAACAGATACATCAATAAAATCTTTGATTAATCTTTTCATGCAGGGAATTCCACAACAAACACATGCTCCTATTAGGAGTATACCCACACAAATGGCAATCAGAATATTCATTAGGATGGAACCCCACCCCCCAAATAGATTCTGGAAAAAAGCCGTCAGTGGGTTTGGGCCTGGTTCAGTCATGGCTGATACTTGCTGAATTACCTCTAGGTGGTTATTATTCTCATGACGATTGTCAGGAATATAAGCACAGCATTCTTCTTTGATAAGCGCGCACGTACCACCTCTCGCCGCTAGGGTGAAGTCAAGAGCCATCCGATTTTGTAGCACTACAGTTCTCATTGCATTCAGTTCATCAGTCACCAGTTCTAGGGTGGAAAAAGTTGCATTACTCATTACTTCGAGAAGTTTTGACAACTTCCTCAGCTCCCAGATCGATTTGACTGATCCATAGGCTGGGAATATTCCTGCCCAGGATATAACACTGTCACTCAAGTCCATATGAGTCAATTCACTTTTGTCTTTTACTGAATTGTGGTCTTTCCAGCCAGCTTTGATCTTTCCAACTGGATTCACAGGTTTTTTAACTGGACCTTCGGGTTTTCGGGCTGCTTCTCTTACCTTTCGTATCTTACCCAAAGGTAATTCTGCAGTATGTCTTATTGCCAGAACCAAGTAACCCAAAAAACAACTGCCAGACCAATTCTCAGGTAACCATTTATATGCCTTTTTCCCACAAATAAAATAGCAGTTTTCTACATTAGTACTAATACGCATCAGCCCTGCATGAAACATTTTTTGATCTATAACTGACAATTGTTTAAACAGAACTGGATTTTTTTGAATGTCATTCATAGTTGTTTTCAATGAGTTCAAATACGAGTCATAATTAGTATTGCAAAAAGTATTGCCATTACTATTCTTAATATAACATCGGTAAGATATGGTTATATTACAATTGCTCCAGCCCACCTGGAGAGTGTCATTTTTAAAAAAAACATACAATTCCTTTTTGTGTGACAGGTAAAAATAAAGCTATTTTGTCCTGTGATCTCACAGTTCCTGTATCAAAAAGTAAATTCTCCCAAGTCTCATTTATCCCCAAAGGGACAGCGGACATTATCAGTCCTCCATATGCTGTCGGTATAGCTGTACAAACCCAGCAATTTGAAATGTTCATAGTCTCTGCATATACACATTTCATGGCTAGGTATGTGTTAAAATTTGGATGCCAGTCTATAGATGTTTCATCATGCCTTCCCATTTTCACTTGTGTGGTTGTGTGTAGGATAAACCACAGCAAGAGGAAAATTGTCACAATTACAGTTAATAAATGTACACTCAACAAAATGATTATGGAACATCTCTGGGGTTGATCTAAACTTCTATTCGCTTTGTTTTTGGCCATCTCGGTCTGGTTGTGTATCAGTCACAAAGTTTTTATCAAGTTGAAAGTTCTTTACCAGTTTACAATGCGTCAAATGAACCCAGGATGTCCTCTCGGCCACTCTAACTGCAGTAGGCGTTGCCAACAGAACCTGGTATGGTCCCTCCCACTTTGGACTAACCCAATTCTTCCTTTTCGTCACTTTCAGCCAGATCCACGACCCTGGGGCCAAGACTGCTTCCACCGTTCTGGTCTGTTCCTTATCTGAAAAAGAGTTAAACTGCAAAACAGATTTATTTGTTAACAGTTTCCTCATATAGCTAGCTAATGAACTGTCAGCCTCTTGCTCTGCAGGCATGAGAGCTTTCCACTGAGGCACATAATATGCTCTCCCAAAAAACATTTCAAAGGGAGTCAAACCCTTTACATTTGGAACCGTTCTCATACTCAGCAGTGCTAAAGGCAGACAGTATATCCAATTCTTTTGGGTCTCCTCTACTAGCTTCCTAAATTTGTTTTTTAGGGTACCATTGTACCTTTCCACCAGTCCTGCTGACTGTGGGTGGTAAGCACAATGGTTCTTTAAGGAGATACCAAAAAATCTCCCAAGCTGGTGAATCGTCTGATTCACAAAATGTGTGCCATTGTCACTATAAATCCTTTCTGGAATGACAAATCTAGGGATTACTTCTTTTATCAGGGCTTTTGCCACTGTTGCTGCATCCGGGTTTTTAGTTGGAAAAGCTTCTACCCATTTAGCAAACATGTCTACAATAACTAAACAAAACTTTTTCCCTTCACATTTATTCAAGTCTATGAAATCCATACAAATAGTATGGAATGGGTATGGTGGTATAGGAAAACTTCCTTGCTTGGTTTTAAATGCTCCTTGTGCATGATGCTTGTTACAAGTATGACAAGCTGCACAAAATTATTTTGTGTAGTTTGTGTATCCATATGTTTGGAATATTCGATTTACTAACTGTGCCATCCCCCCTGTTGAGACATGGCTCTGCCCATGGCTCAACAAAGCTGCATATCTAAATAAATTAGACGGCAATATCGGTTTTCTTTCTTTGGAAATGTACAGTCCATTCTCAAGAATTGCACCTCGTTTTACCCATTTTTGTTTTTCTGCTTTTGTAGTAAGCATCTGCATTGTTTTTAACATGTCTAAATCTAAAATCTCAGAGGGTTGTAATTCCTCATTTAAAAGTACAGTTTCTGAGTCTGAGGCTGCTTGCTTTGCAGCTGCATCAGCTCATGCATTGCCTTTCAAAATCATAACTTCAGCTTGGCCAGCTAAAAACTTGGTTATATTCAACTGGACGTATAAGAGAATTTAAGTACCTTTTTCTGCACTTTTTTTAAAAAAATACAGTATTTAAATTGATTTAAACTGTGTATGAAGGAGTGTTGAAGGAATTTTTATCTGAAGTTATTCTGCTCTTCAGTAACTTGAACTAAAGCTAGTGTTGGCTGAATTTTGTTATTTGCTAGTAATTACAGGTGTGGGGGTAGCCACATTCTTTGATTTCCTGTCCTTGCATATTTAAACTGGTGCATGTGAAATAATTCCTGCTTTAAAACTTCAGCTTGGCCAGCTAAAAACTTGGTTATATTCAACTGGACGTATAAGAGAATTTAAGTACCTTTTTCTGCACTTTTTTTTTAAAAAAAACAGTATTTAAATTGATTTAAACTGTGTATGAAGGAGTGTTGAAGGAATCTTTATCTGAAGTTATTCTGCTCTTCAGTAACTTGAACTAAAGCTAGTGTTGGCTGAATTTTGTTATTTGCTAGTAATTACAGGTGTGGGGGTAGCCACATTCTTTGATTTCCTGTCCTTGCATATTTAAACTGGTGCATGTGAAATAATTCCTGCTTTAAAACTTCAGCTTGGCCAGCTAAAAACTTGGTTATATTCAACTGGACGTATAAGAGAATTTAAGTACCTTTTTCTGCACTTTTTTTTAAAAAATACAGTATTTAAATTGATTTAAACTGTGTATGAAGGAGTGTTGAAGGAATTTTTATCTGAAGTTATTCTGCTCTTCAGTAACTTGAACTAAAGCTAGTGTTGGCTGAATTTTGTTATTTGCTAGTAATTACAGGTGTGGGGGTAGCCACATTCTTTGATTTCCTGTCCTTGCATATTTAAACTGGTGCATGTGAAATAATTCCTGCTTTAAAACTTCAGCTTGGCCAGCTAAAAACTTGGTTATATTCAACTGGACGTATAAGAGAATTTAAGTACCTTTTTCTGCACTTTTTTTTTAAAAATGCAGTATTTAAATTGATTTAAACTGTGTATGAAGGAGTGTTGAAGGAATTTTTATCTGAAGTTATTCTGCTCTTCAGTAACTTGAACTAAAGCTAGTGTTGGCTGAATTTTGTTATTTGCTAGTAATTACAGGTGTGGGGGTAGCCACATTCTTTGATTTCCTGTCCTTGCATATTTAAACTGGTGCATGTGAAATAATTCCTGCTTTAAAACTTCAGCTTGGCCAGCTAAAAACTTGGTTATATTCAACTGGACGTATAAGAGAATTTAAGTACCTTTTTCTGCACTTTTTTTTAAAAATACAGTATTTAAATTGATTTAAACTGTGTATGAAGGAGTGTTGAAGGAATTTTTATCTGAAGTTATTCTGCTCTTCAGTTATTCCCACCCACCCGCCCTGTTTTTGTTTTGGTGTTAATCTTAGTGGCATTGAAACTGCCCACCCCTCAGCCTGCCTCTGGGCCCATCTCATTTGCTCACTCAACTGAGTGCAGTGAGATCATATTCTGATTTCAGGCACTCCTACTGTGTACAAAGAGAGCATCTGGGAAATAGAAAAAAAAAAAAATTAAGCTTATTTCCTGCCTTTCTTGTTAAGTGGTACAGACTATTTTAGGCTTCTGAGCCCCCAAGCCCTTCTGTGTTTGAGGGAAGCCTTCTAGCTTGTTTATTTCTTATAACTAGCCAGTTTTCTAGTTTCAGCACTCAAATCTGTTTCTTTGATCTCAGCACTTGTTCAGAAAAAAAAAAAAAAAAATTTCATCTGCTTTTACTGTACTTGTGTTTTTACCTACTTCTTTTACTTTTGCATCATCTTAAAATACTCAATTGTATTTATTACTGCTTGGTGTAACTCATTCTAAGCCTTTTGGTTTAAACACTTGGGCTTCGGACCAGTTAGTTGTTTTGCACTGAGAGGGTTTGTGGTCTGCACTGTTGTGGCAGAACAGGTAGCTTACATCCTTCTAGGTTGAGAACTGCTGATTGAGGGCTCAGTGTCTGTTATTCTAAAAGTGTATTAATTCTGGTTTAAGCACTTGGGCTTTCAAGCCAGTTATTTTACATTAAGAGGGTTCGTGGTCTGCACTCTTGTGGGAGGAGAGGCTGGACTCTGCCCTTCTGAGCTGGGAATTTCTGGTTAAAGGCTTATAGTGCATGCATATCTGAACTGTTCCTTACTGAAGTTGGTGCGCCTTGTTTGCTGTGGCATAGACTGGTTTCGGGCCTGCTGGATCTAGCTTTGTTTGTGTAACTTGAGCACTAATCCAGACATTCTCTAAAGTATTCAATGGTATTTATTACTGCTAGGTTGTAACTTGATTAAAGTGTAGCTATCATTCAAGTCTTTTGGATTAAGCACTTGGGCTTCAGAACAGTTGTTTTACATTAGGAAGGTTTGTGGCAAGCACTGTGGTGGCAGGACAGGTAGCTTTCATCCTTCTAAGTTGGGAACTGCTGATTGAGAGCCCAGTGTCCAAGTGTATTAGTTCTGGTTTAGGCACTTGGGCTTCAGGCCAGTTATTTTACATTAAGAAGGTTCGTGGTCTGCACTCTTGTGGGAGAAGAGGCTGGACTCTGCCCTTCTGAGCTGGGAATTTTCTGGTTAAAGGTTTATAGTGCCTGAATATTTGAACTGTATCTTACTGAAATTGGTTCACCTTGTTTGCTCTAGCATAGACTAGATCCAGGCCTACTGAATCTAGGTTTGTTTATATGCTTGTTGTTTGTTTGCTTGTTATTTGGCTGGAAGGTAATTCCACCTAATACGCAACTTCTCAGCTTCTGTGGATCACTAGTGATATCTGCATTGCTTACTGTACTTATTTCCTTGTTTCACTTGAAAGAAAGTTACTGTTTGTCGTTTTGCATTTAGTTACTTGTAACACATTGCACTCAAGTTACCTGGCACTTGCTCACTAAAGCAATTATATAAGTCAGCACTAAAAATTAAAAGCACTACACCCTCACTCCCCACTGGCCCTTGTTTTCAATTAAGGATTTCCCAATATTATTCTAGCATGTCCAAAGGTCAGTTGTCAATCTCCTCTCGGTCCAGCTGGTGAATCTGGGAATCTTGAGGCAATGTTATAACTGCCTCATGTACACAGACAACCCTCTCCTCCTCCCACATAACACAAATACTTGCGAGAGATGCAGTTATTTAGCCAAACTGGAGGCTGAGCTCTCTCAACTCAGGACTGGCAAGACCAGACAGGCGGAGAAGGCAACTACACACACCACAAAACCAGCCTCACATAATGCTACCACTCCACTGAATCAAACACATAAACACACAAAGACATACTCGGAGGCTCTGAGTAAAATTTACCTAAACAGCAGAGGCCTCCAAAGCAGACACCCAAACAACTGCTACCTCAAGACACCCCACAAGCAACACATAAACCACAAAAGCAGTGTGCAAAGCAGTCACAGCCCTTAAGGCCAAATACAACACCAAACATACTTGTCATAGGTGACTCCATAGTCAGACACACTGACGTCCCACTCACCAGGCTGAACAAGGAGAGGGTCACAGTAAGTTGCCTATCGGGCTAGAATCCGCCACATAACACAAGCACTGGTCACTCCATGGCAAGTACAAATATGACACAGTCATTGTCCATGCTGGTGTGAACGACCTGAGACGTACCTCCCTGGACTACATGAAAAGAGACATAGAGGAGCTCTGTGATTATGTAGCCCAGGCAGGTATGACCCTAACCCTGAGCAGTATCCTTCCTTCACCAAGAATGATGCCACAATATAGAGACAAGATGATCAGCTTTAACAATTGGCTTAATGTCTGGTGTCATTCAAAGGGGATCCAGTGTCTGTCTGCCTGGGATGACATGCTTGACAAGCCACGCTGCTGCAAGGGACGGCTTGCACCTGTCACCCTGGGATTCCGGATATTGGCTAAGGCTCTTGCCACCCCATAGTGCCTTTTTAGGCAAGGCTCAAATTCTAAACCTACCACCCTAGAAAACAAAAATGGGAAGAAACTGAGGGTAATGCTGCTCAATGCCAGAAGTCTAAATCTCAAAATGCACGCACTCGAGGCCCTTCTCAGTATGGAGAACATCGATGTCTGTGCTGTAACTGAAACCTGGTTCAAGGCTCCTGAGAGCACCCCAGCACTATTAGGTTTTACCACATATCATGCGTTCGCCCCAAAACCCGGACCACACCACAAAAGGAGGGGTGTATCCATATTCATAAAGGATACTCACACCTCCAGGTTGGTGGCAACGCACTAAGCTCGAAACCATCCAGGTGCAACTAACCATAGGCAAAACTGCTCTACAAATTGTAGCATGCTACAGGCCACCCTCTCAAACTCAGGAACCCCACACAGCCTTCCTGAAGACACTGGAGGGTATAAATGTATCTCCAAACACCATCATATTGGGTGACTTCAACTACCCGAATATAGACTGGGAACATTACTCAAGCCCTAACTTTCTAGCCCAACGGTTCCTGGAGTTCATAAATTCAAATGCCATGGAACAGCTAGTCACTGTTCCCACGAGAGGAGAAAATATACTAGATCTCATTGTCACAAACATGGGGACAAAATGCTCCACACCGAAGTATATCCCTCATTGGTGAGATCTGATCATAAACTAATCTCACTGGAAATCCACATCCGCCCCACCCCAAGCAAAAAGACCATAGTGAAGAACTTCTCTAAAGCAAACTTCACACTACTCAAGACTGGTGTGGTATCCTTCAAGGCCCCTGAGCCAGAGGAAACCACAACCCAAGCTGCGGAAGCCCTTACAAATGCCTTCTATGAACACCTCCAGGACTGCATGGATCAGGCAATCCCAAATAAAACCAAGACTCTTTCCACAAAGGGCAAACGTCCAGTCTGGTGGACCCCAGCCATTAACAAACTTTACAATAAGAGGAAAAAGCTATTACATGATAGAACAAAATCCATAAAAGGGAAGTCACCCCTGATCATTATTAGTAATAAATACGAGCACTCATAAAATCAACTAAGGCCAATTTTGAGAGAAAAATTGCCATGGATTCAAAGGACAATCATAAGGCCTTTTCAGCTATGTTAGGAACCTGGGTGGAAACTCCCAGATATGCTCAGAATTAGTCCAAAATGATACAAAAATCACTGAACCCACAGACATTGCCAACATACTGGCAGACAGGTTCAGTGCAAACTTCACCCCTCTCCCCTAAAGGAGAGATAACTATCCCAGCCGAGTGTAGCCTCCCGGACATCTCAAATGCGCAGGTGAAAGCTGCTCTCTCTAAAGCTAAAAACACAGCATCAATGGGACCGGATGGTGTCCCCGGCTGTGTGCTACACGAGCTAAATGAGGAATTAAACCCGCATAAGGCAGCTGTTTAATCTCAGCCTTACCACAGGATACGTGCCCAAGGAGTGGCGACGGCAACTGTGGTCCCACTCCACAAAGGCGGTGCCTCTACGGACCCTGGTAATTACCGCCCCATAAGCTTAACAAGTCTAGTCTGCAAAGCTATGGAGAGGATCATAATGGAGCTCATAAACAAAGATATAGGGACTTGCAGACATTGGACCCGACCCAGTTTGGCTTTGTCAAGGGAAGATCATGCCTTTTGAACTTGGTTGACTTCTTCAAACAGTCACCAAGGCCATTGATGAGGGAAAGGCAGTCCATACAGCCTACCTTGACCTTGCAAAGGCTTTGACACAATACCCCACTCGGGTATTGTAGAAAAACTTACCAGCTTAAATGTAAACCCATATGTCACAAGATGGGTTGCAAACTGGCTTAAGGACAGAACCCACAGGGTTAGAGTTGCTGGCTGTGTCAGACTCCAAGCCGGTCACAAGTGGTGTCCCACAGGGCTCGGTCCTTGGCCTCCTATTGTTCGGCATCTACTTCTCAGAAGTACAGGCCAACATGGGAGGACTTTGGCTGACAAAGTTTGCAGACGACTGCAAACTGGGCGCCATAGTGGAAAGTGCATCGGACACGGATATTCTTCAGAAGGGACTCACGGAAACATATAGCTGGTGCCAGAGCCATGGCCTGACGTTAAACGCCAAAAACTGTATAGTCATACCCTTCGGGAAAAACAAGGTAACCCCGAGCTACCATATAGGTGGCAATCCACTAAGCACAGAAGAGGTTATCAGGGACCTGGGGACCCAGGTTGACAGTGGCCTTTCTTTTAACACTCACATTGCTAAAGTGGTTAGAAAGACCTTCTACATTGCCCACCTGATCATAAAGGGATTCACATCCAGATCTAGTGAGGTCATTGTTCCCTGTACTCTTCACTTATCAGACCAATGATCGAGTACAATGCCCCATTCGGGATGTATCTCACCCGACATCTGCAGCAATTGGAGAGACCCCAAAAGTTCCTCACCAAAAGGATAAAGGGACTCCAAAATCTGTCATATGCTGCCAGATTGAAGAAACTCCAGCTCTATTCAGTCGCATACCGTCTGCTCAGAGGTGACATGTGCCTGACATACAAGGCCATGTCCAACCCGGAATTAATGGACATGCTCCACCTCAAAAATCCAAATCCACCAAAACCACTAGAGCAAGCGACTTAAACCTTAGCACAGATATAAATAGGACGTGCTGGAGGGATAGATTTATCACTCAGAGACTCCCTATGTTGTGGAATAAAATCCCGGTCCATGTGAGGCAGAGCACCTCGCTGACTCTGTTCAAGAGAAATCTAGACCTGTGGATGGGAGATCGTAGGTTTACCCCGGGAATCATCTCTGTGTCACTGCTGGACAGAGGCACAACAAACTAATGGGCACAGTATTTTTTCATATAAGGGGTGGCGTAAGCCACAATAATTTGGGCTAGGCTTATAAATGCCTTAGGGCAGATAGCCTAGTATAAACCTATGAACCTATGAACCTATATCCTGTTGTTTTGTATGAGCTACACATTTACAAATAGCTACTTTGGTAGGTAACTGAATAGATTCTAATAACTCCAAAATAAATTGCACATGATTAATAGGTTTTCCACTAGATGTTATCATTCCTCTATTTTTCCATTGTTGTGCAAATACATGTACTGTAGAAAAAGCATACTGACTATCAGTATACATGTTCACACTCTTGTTTTTGCTAAAGTACATGCCCTCGTCAAAGCTATCAATTCTGCTGCTTGTGCAGATAAGTTGTGTGGTAAGGATAGAGCTTCTAAAATTTCAGTGTCTGTAACTACTGCATACCCCACCAGATTCTTCCCTGTAGGACCCCTTCTGCATGAGCTGTCCACGTAATATGTCACCTCGGCATTATCCAAGGGCATATCTGTAAGATCTTGTCTAGGTAAAGCTAACTGTTCAATTTCCTGCAGGCAGCTGTGTGGTGTGCCCTCTGCAGGAGTTGGAAGTAATGTTGATGGATTCAATGTTGTACATCGTTCAATTATCATATGAGGTTGGCTCAGCAGTATAGTCATACATGAAAGAGGTCTAGCAGGAGAAAGGTATGACACTTTCTCTTGCAGTAAAATTATTGCAACTGCATGAGGCACTCTCAATGTGAGAGGGTGGAATAACACCACTGAGGACCAAGTCTGTACTGCCATTGCGGCTGCAACTACTGCTTGTACACAGTGAGGCAAAGATCACGCCACTGGGTCTAACTGTGATGAATATTAGGCTATGGGGCGTTGCTTGTCCCCATGTTGTTGCGTCAATACTGACGTCATATATCCTTGCTTACAATCTACGGTCTGAAAAAAACATTTGTGATAATTTGGAAGTCCTAAAACTAATGAAGAAGCTATCAACTGCTTCAACCTGCAGAAAGCCGTTTCTGCTTCGGTTGTCCATTGTAAGATATCTTGTGCTGCCATTGGTGTCTTATATATCAAATCAGTCAGTGGAGCAGATTCCAAAGCATAACTTGGTATCCAGCTCTGACAAAAATTAGTTGTACCTAAGAAAGACATTATTTCTTTCTTGGTTGTTGGTTTGGGTGCTTGCAAAATTGCTGTTTTTCTTTCCTCATCTAGTATTCTACCTTCATTGGATATTACATATCCGAGGTATCTAACTTGTTTTCTCCAAAGTTGTAACTTACTTTTGTTTACTTTGTGTCTTTGTGTTGCTAAAAATTTCAATAATGCTACAGTATCCTCCCTGCACTGTTGCTGGGTGGGGGCTGCTAGCAAGATGTCATCTACGTAAAGTAGAATTTGACTACCTCCCGGTGGGGTAAACCCTGCCAGGTTGC
Source organism: Protopterus annectens (assembly GCF_019279795.1). NCBI lineage: Eukaryota > Metazoa > Chordata > Ceratodontiformes > Protopteridae > Protopterus > Protopterus annectens. The sequence continues at coordinate 911,837,237 of NC_056726.1, forward strand.
TTGCCATTTCTTGTGCAAATATTGTTGGGCTCTCACAATATCCCTGTGGTTGTCGAGAATACGTATACCTTTTACCCTGAAATGTAAATGCAAACCAATATTGACTATCAGGATATATAGGTATTGAAAAAAAAGCATTGCTAATATCTACCTCAGAGAAATACTTCTGTTGTGGTTCTAAATCGTTTAACAAAGTATGTGGGTCTGGCGCCATAGGTGCTCTAGGTATTACTGCACTATTTACAGCTTGTAAATCTTGTACCATCCGCCATTCCCCATTTGCTTTTTTAACAGGAAATAGGGGTGTATTACATGGTGAATCAGGAGATTCTACCAGTACTCCTTCTTTGAGTAATGCTGCTATTATAGACTTAATTCCTAATTTTTGCATCCTTTCTCAAAGGGTATTGTCTTTTCTGTGGTCTAAAAGCTGACTTTGGGGTTATTGTAACTGGTCCTGCTGTTCGAATAAGTCCTACATCTGACTTGCCTGTTGACCAAAGAGTTGTTGGAATTTCACATAAGGCCTTTTCTTCTTCTTCTAATAAAAATGCTAATCAGCTGTCCTCGCTAGATTACAAGTGTACAGCTGGATGTGTCTGTGTCAACCAATTCAGTTTTTGTTTTTGTATCCCTTGTTCTGATAGTTCTAAATCAGTCTGTTTCTCCCATCTTGTTACTTTTTCTCCTAAATCTGCCCATTTGACACTTTTGTTCTTTGTCAAGCTGACATGTGGTAACCGATTTGATCTATACAATGCAAGGAATTCTTCAGGTAACGAACAGCTAACTACACTGTTCCCTCAGTATCCCAGTACAAAGTTCGCAAAACCAATCTAGTTGCACGATTTCTAAACAATTCTTGCTCATATTCTCTGTCAGGTCCTGGTGTAGTACAATAGTATAGAGTACAGTGTAATAAATGCTGTTGATCAATGTCAAGGGAGGGGGCTTTACTGATGGCTACGTTCATCAGTTCCTCGGTTACTGCCCCTGGACCAGTCGTGACTAGGTCCTGGTTGTACCAGTAAAAAGTTTCACCCTCCGATCGCACTACAAAGGTATCCATTTGTCTCTGTGCCTCCATACCTTGTACAGTTGGAACTACTGCTATGCCAAATATCTGCATAAGGTCCCTGCCCAATAGGTTTACTGGACACTTTGCAGAAACAACAATTTTACTTCTCTGGGTCATACCTGAAACAGGGTCAGTTATTGCTATATCATGGGAAAGTGGTTCCCTGTACAACTGTCCATTTGCGGCTTTTACTAGTATATAATCAGGTGATTCTGAATGTTCTGGTAACTTGGAGGGGTGTATCAAAGTCCGTGATGCTAATGAGTCACACAGGAATTTGACTTCCCTTCCCTCCACCAGAAGTGTAACTTCCGGTTTCGTATCTGCCAAGTAGAGCTCTAAGCTCAATAATGCCAAGTCCAAAATTTCACTTTCTTCATCCTCCATATCTACTTGCACTTCCTCAACTCCCTCTATCACATTTACATTTGCTTTTTGTTTATTAACTTTTCCTGATGATTTCTGACTTTCACTTGATGTATCCTCACTATCATATAGTCAGTCCTCATCTCCCTTATCTTCTGTGATTACCTTTTTGTTTTGCCTACAATCCCTTGCTAGATGTCCCTTTTTCCTGCACTTGAAGCATTCACCTCTCTTTTTCCTTTCTTCAAAATCTTCTGATCGTTTGTCAGACTGTTTGTTTCCCTGGGTATTTTTCTTACCCTTTTTACTTGACTGTAATACAAATACCTCAGCTCCGTCTTCAGCAGTGAAGACTTGCGCCTTCTTTTTCTTTTTACTATTAAAATGTCTTTCAGCATGTCTAGCGTATTCGAGTTAGGCTTGTAGCCTCCCTGTTCGATGGTCTATCATATGCTTCGTAATGAAGCTACTAATAGGTGCAATGCAACCTTTCAAAAATGCGTTTTTTAATTGTTGTTCATACGGGGAATCATTCGTTTGGTTCTCAGGAACCGACATACCGCTATGATTATTAAAACATTCTAATAATCTAGCATAATATCCATCTATTGTCTCATTTTCCTGTTGTATGCATTGATTAATGCAAGTCCAGTCTGCTCTGGGTTTCCATTTCTCAGAGATTCGGTCTGTCAGACCTTTCACTCTGTTGTCTAACTCTGCATCACTATGTGGGAGTGGTCTAAGCTCTACATTACGAGGATTCCAGGTGCCACAAATCATGTGCCAATCTGGACCTAGAACTTGTCTTACTACTTTTTCTACTGTTTCCCCATTCAAGTGGTAACTCAACCTCATGCCTTATAAATCTTCTATAAATTTTGCAAAATTAACTTTCGGATGGGGGATTCCCTCAGTAGCCTTCCGGATGTCCTCCGGTGTCCATGGTCTATATACTAAGAGTGTTGGATCCTGCCCTTCCTGTCCTGCCTGAGGATTTGGAACTTCTATAAGTGGGCATATTTCTTCCTCACTCTCATCCTGTAGATTTCTCTCTATTTGGTATGATTCTGTGTCCCTATGTGTTTTACGTGTTTGGGACCTAGTCTCAATAGGATCTCTAACAAATGGTTGTGGTCTTGCTGAAACTTCAGGATAACGCGGAGGCGGTCCAGCCTGTCCACTCGCTTCTTATCCTGAAAAAGGTAAGGGAGGGGGCAAGGGAGGAGGAGGAGGAGCTGTTGCAATCACCAAGTTATTATCCTCTTTGTCTAAAAATAATGTTTTTGAATTTTTAAGCTTCTGTTCTCTACGATTTGCTTCCTCAAACCACCTATGTGCTTGAGGAATGCCTAGTTGGCATTGCTTTTTTGCCTGACCTCCCGCATCAGATTTAAGCTGTTTAAGGAGTTTAACTAGTGAAATTTTATCTAGTTTACCATCAAATTCATATTTACTAACCCATTTCGTATAATACCTAACGTTATCAGAACGTTGTAATTGCATGTATTTTGCGCCTTCGGTTAGGGGCGGATCTCACGAGGTTTTGGTGCACTGATTACCCATGCCAAAGAAAATGTTACGTAACCCTTTTTTATCACGTGATGTCAAGTTCTCAGTTCCTGTTCACAGTTTATCTAGAATAACTGCCTACCTTATTCTGTTACCCTGATCTATGACCAAATATACAGTACGTCCTTTTGTCCCTGATCTGCAAAGCAAATCTTGACAACAATATACTGTAACCTAGTCCCTGATCTAAAACAGAAAAAAGGCAAATTCTTCCTACCTGAGCCTCCGGTATTGAACTGTTCACGTTCCGCTTTTCGGCCACAGATCAGAAAGTGGCCAGCCTCTTTACACACGACAATTCAGTCGAAGGTCTTTTCACTCAAGAAGAACCATTTCGGTAACTTCTCCTGCTCAGTATTCAACCACCGATACACTCTGATTTGCGGCTTACCAAGGGAATTCCGTCTGCGAAGGACCAAACTGTTAAATAAAATTAAGAATTCAATATACAGGCGGTTCAGATTCAAAAGTTTACTAGTGTACACCAGGAGGCAAAAAACGTACAAGTACAGAATTTTGTCTGACATGAAACAGGAAGCACACAATTTTATATAGGTTTAACATTTAAGCTATGCCCACCTTACTGACATGATATGTCACAGGGCATCTACATCACTTTAGCTTACAGTCCTTTATTCATTAAATCTGCTGATGCTGTATATTTTAAAAAACTTTTCCTCTAGATACAATACGGCCTTGCTATCCAGCTGGTCAGTCATAATGTCTTTCTGTAAAGTTACTTGTTCAAGGTTTCATATCAGTTCGAATACAATAGCAGCTTCAGTCTTTTAATACACGTCTTTGTTCTCTGTTACACTTTCTCACACAGCTGCGTGCTATCTTAGTAACACATATATAAGGCCAAATCATTCCAACAGGAAAGAGCAGAAGATTTCATTATTTCACACACTTAATTTTCTGACCCAGCAGATAATCACTTGTGAAAAGCATAAACATTAAAACTTGCTAAGCTAGCATTCTGCCAGGGTCAGAGATCAGCTTTGCTCCAAGCCACACTGCAGTTTCAAAACGACTTACATTTACACATGAATTAATCTGTACTGCTATATGATTAATAGAATAAAATGCATTATATACTACTTTGCTTTTAAACTAGCATTTCTCATATATTCAAATACACATTTTTCTAACACAAACTCATCCAGGTTGAACAGGCACTGCACTATATGGCTTTTACAAAGCATGACTGATGTGCATCCATGGATATAAGGACAACTATATCATTGGTTATTAGTTCATATATAATATATTCCAAAGCCTTGCAAATAATACTAGTAAGGTTAATAGCCTGTAATTCCCAGGATAAGAATAAGGGTCACCTTTATGAAAAGTCATCATAACTGCCATTCTCCCCTCCTCTGGAACATAAACTCTTTGTAGAGCCTTCGGTTGAAGAGTTTGCAGAGGGATTTTGCTAAGTGGGAATTCATACTTCTCAGCAGGTATAAAGATATATTTATTTACTGAATTTGTTAATCAGGAAAAATCAGTGATTAACTCTGATCAGTTTCAGTCTCAGCCTAGGATCAGTAATATGACTATTCATACAAAGCAGATAAGATAACAAAAAGCCAAAAAGATGAAGAGACAGGCTCAATCAAAGTAATATCTTTAATTTTGGAAAGTGAGAAAAGGCCTTAGATGAAATTGTTCTTAGGGGTGGGAGGCGGTGAGAGGGAAAATACAAGAGATAGACTGGAAGGAGGGTAGAGTGAACTTGGATGAGAATTTTCCACAAGGATATTCGCAATGTCCTTAGGTCATTGTACCATATGAGGTTGCTTCTAAGCTTCCCAATATAGCAGAGGAAGGCCTTATGAATTAGTTGCAATCATGTGTTCATAGTTGGCCTTACTTTTCCTAATGATAAGTTTGAGAGACTTATTTACCAGTTGTAAATCCCTTTTATAATAATGAAGTGGATATTTTTTATTGGTAGCCAGGAGTGTTTTCTTTTCATTAGAGTTTATTGATGTGGTAGTTTCACTATGCGGGTTTGTTCTAAACCTGCCATTATGCTTACACTGGACTGGTGTGGATACTTCTGGCAATAAAGCAGTTGACTGTTCATATTTGGATTTTTGATGATTATTTCAGCAGATGCAATATTGCATCCTTTGATATCTTAACATTTGGGACTATTTATTCACAAATTGGTTCTCGGAGCACAACAGTGCGTGCAGTTTGTGTTCTCGGTCTTGGACCTGGTGAGTCTTTTTCCTGACTTGTTCCTGGTGTGGATACTTAATACATCTGTCCAAGAGGGAGTAAGTAGCAACTTCAGTTACAAGGTTTGTTGGGGTGGTATAACATTTGTAATTGTCAATATGATCCGGAAATATTAAATAATTGGTCTTGGAGTAATCCCTGAACATACAAGAGTTATCAGGGGTCACAAAATAGGTTTTCATAGGTAAGATCACATTGTATTGGTTAGATGCGACTAAGGAAGGGGTTACAAGTAAGGTGATGCAACAGGAAAAAGGATTGTAAAGACAAAAACAAAAAGGTTAAAACATTTGGTGGGTAGTGAGACAATCTGGTCAAATGCACAGAGGAGGATTGGCATAATGGTCGAGGTGTGTTCCTCACAGACACAAGGCAGAGGGTTTAATTCTTGGGAATCATGACATGACTTATAAAGACTCCTTGTGGTTGTTAGTCTAGTAATCACCTATGAAAATAAACCTATGAAACTAAACTAAATTTACAAAGTCCAGAAATCTCTGGACATACCTGTTGCTATAAATGTTTTCTACTTTATGTGAGGATAGTTGAAGTCACCCATAAAAAAGGTATTTGATTGCTAATTTCTCTAATTGGTTAAAGTATTCGGCATGTTCTGAAGAGTTCATTGACAGAAGTCTATAATTATAAATAATGTCATAATTAATTTTATTGATTGGTGGTAGGACTTCAACCAGATCTAGATTTGCCTCATGGGAAATCTGTTGAGGAAAAACAACAATGAATTATGAATAAATACAAAGACTCTCCCTCAGCTGTTGTGGATCTGAATACATGTCACCTTTGAAATGTAGACACAGTGCTGTCACTACAGAGAACCAGCTTTTTGGAATTATCCAAATGCTGATATCTTTGAGGTAAAGTATGGTGTAGAGTTCAGTCAGTTTATCGTTTAGGTGTGTGGCATTTAACAGTGCTACCTTGATATTATCTCAGTGGTAGTTTAGTATATTGGGATGTCCATTAGGTGAACTCTGCCTAGAAAAAAATACACTATTAAGGTAGCAAAACATTTAGCCAGTATGTGAAAACCAACAGCAGAAAGATGTAGGCAATCCCTGGCAAACCAGGTGGGTCGATTGATCATTTCATCCCATACAGTCACATACTGGATATTCCTTAAATGACACCAATTTACTAGCCAATTATTGAAGCCAGTTATTTTATCCTTGAATGCAGGTAAAATTCTTGGTGATGTTAGAATGCTACTCAGTGAAGGAACTTAGTTGCTATTGTATATTAAACAGACAAAGGAAGTATTTGCACAAAACAATCATCTATAGGTAATGATGTAAAGCCACATCAAATAAAAAACAGAAAACTGGAAGTAACCTAAAGGAAAATAAATTGAAAAGGAACTTTGCATGGTATAAATATAAAAATCAGTATACTTTTCTAAACAGCAAACTAATATTGACTGTGTGTGGTGAGCTGTGGAGGCTGCCAGTTTGCAGAAGTGAAATGCAAAGAGTGCCAGATGATCTAGCTATGTTTCTGAAATAACTAATTTTATAAGGTTCACACTGCTGGCATGGATGCTATAACTTAAAGTAAATACAGTACATTGATGTATACAGATGCAACAACTATAGCAGACTTAAATCATGCAGTAGAGCATATTAATACCAAAACTAAAGTAGGTTTAAAACACACGGTAGAGTACATTATACTAATACAGAAAAGAAAGACAGTATAGCCACATGGCAGAACTTCTAGAAAGAATGATATAATGTCACAACCAAACAAAATAGTATGGAACTGTAAGCAGTAGTGCAAATCAGGTAAAGGCAATATAACCTAAATATAATGTTCTATAATAGATTAAGTACAGTAGGGTATAACTGTAGGGAAACAGTATAAAAGAAAATCAGAAAGCAAAACAAATATACTAGCTAAGAGAAAGTAGAACCATATTTCATAGTTCATAGGTGAATGCTAGGCTAACTGCTCTGTAATGTCAATTTAAGACTAGCCAATAACCCAAAGTTAGAATCAAACTCTGTACCTTATGTCTATGAGCTGAAGATCTGAACCATTATGTCAAACCAGCTAAAATAGAAAAACAATCTATAGGGTAAGGAGAAGCAGACAAAACAATATTAAAGTATAATAGTTTAGACTAAGAACTTCATAGGTTCATAGATGGTTACTAGGCTAATGGCCCTAAAGCCCTTACAAGCCTAGCCATATTTATCCTGAGTTGCCCCAATTGTTGTTTAGGTTTGTGAAGTTCGCAGAGGTGAGGATCTATGGTAGTTAATACTGACTTCCTCTGTCCAGGTGGGACATGGGCACCAACCACCCCAGGAGTGAATCTGTGGTCATGGTCACCCTTCCAATGAACTAGGCTGTCTTTGAAGAGGGTTACCGAGGGGTTCTGTTTCACATGAATTGGAAGCTTGTTCCAGAAAAGTGTATGTCTCTCCAGCATGACTTGTTCATGTCACAGTTAGGTTAAAATCCCTGGAGTGGGTAATCCTTTTGCAGTTTGATTTATGAATGTGTAGCATTGTTATTAGGGGGCAGGTCAGAAACTACCCTGTAAGCCAGGCACAGATCACCCCTTAGCAACCTTTAGGAGACAGACTACAGTGACAGGACTTTCAGTCTTTCCGTGTAAGCCTTTTTTTGTACCCTGTAATTTCCTGGCGAGAAACCTCTGAGGCCTCTGCAACTGTTGTAGTTGTCTGGTGAAGTACTGTACATGCAAAAGGGAACATTGTACTCAATTATTGGACTGAAGACGGCCAAATATAATTTATTTTTAACATCCTTAGATCCAGATGTGATGCATTTACTTACAAGATGTGCCACATAGAAGGATTTGCTTACTACTGTGGATATGTGCTGATCAAAGATCAAAGTTCAAATTGCTATCAACCTGAGTACCCAAATCATGTACCACTGGGTCTACACTTGGGGGGAGGGTGCTGCCTATAAGGGTATAACAGAAAAAAATAGTAGAACCAGTGAGAAAGGTTAGACTAAATATAAAAGTTATAATTTGACTATAGCAATAATTTAGGATGCATAAAATGCATATAATGTTAATTTCTTACAAATACTAAGCAAATAGCCAGCAGAAAGAGGTGGAAACTGATCTTCTTTCAGGCAATACCATAATTATTATTTACCTATATATTTATTCAGTGTTCTTTTACATGAATATTTTCATTATTAAAGTAAAACTGTTTTCTAGAAAAAGAGTGGAAACTAAAAAAATGTGCAGACAGACAGAACTACAAACAGATCTCAGATGCAATTAAATTTCCTTACTGCCTTACCTCAATGCAAAAATGATAATTCTATGGAACAGCTAGAGTTCTCTAATTGACATGAAGTGCCTACAAAATTGCTCTTTTGCAAGAGTTCCTGTCTGAGTCATATTGATATGCTAATATCCATTGCTGATGGAATCACTCTATAAATGAGGCCTTCAAAATTGAATTATTTCAGTTTCAGCATCTACAAATCTAGCAATCAGCCTGTATATGTATCTAAAGCAGTGTGATATTTTCTAAGGAGAAAACAGCTGTGCTAAGGTGTTGCCATGGTAACTGTTTGAGTCATGACAATTGTGCTAGTGATGAAGTCATTAGCAGTGTGAAATGTCTTTGAGGTTGTCAAGTATGCACTCCAGGAACATTTCAGCAGCATTGCTGTTGCCTTTTCATTTACATAATTTGGGCTTTTACACATGATCTCATTTATGGTTTATGGAAATTGTGCCTTGTTATTATTTGGATTCTGCCTAACTGATTGGCAATTATCTACCACAAGAGATAGAAGAGATGGAGTCCTTCTTCATGAAATTCAGACTTGCATTTTATTAAATGCATTGTCAGTGCAGTAAATGTCTTTACTGTTTAATGACAGGAATCTTTTTAAATAAAGATGTTATTTAGCTCTGTCTTACTTAACAAGATCTTTCAGACTTCATGATATTTAAAGCGCTGATAAGAAATCTAATCAGTTATTCTATATTATTGAAGATGACTTCTTAGACATGCTGATTTATAAACCCAGTGTTTATGGATAATTCCAAATCACACTGGCAAACTTGCAGAAGGTGATTGCATACTTTCAAATGGCTGCTCAAATGAATTGAATGTGAGCTGTACTACCAGAATCACCTACTGTTTGAAATACTTGTAGGTTGAAAAATCAACATGCAGATCTTACTGGCTAAGTTTGAATTTCATATATGTCATATATTTCACTGCTACATGCTAGTTTAAGAACATGTGAGAGTGGAGTTTGTATATGTAAGTGTGAGTGTATAGAGGCTTCAGGGTGCAGCCCCTGCAAAAATGTGGATTTCCTCCAAGCATAAAAGGAGGGTTCAGTAATGTAAAACAGTAGTAGAGGAAGTGATGCCTGAAATATTCACACTAGTTACATTCGTGGAAGGATTAGATATGTGTCTGAAACTGTAATGTCTATGAGGAGTTGATATGTGCTGCAAATGGACAGTTATCTGTACCTTTTGGAAGAGACTGTTAATGGCACTTCTTACTGGTTTTGCCAAACAAGTTACCAGACCACTGTCATGGTTGAGCCATGACTGTTGCTGCTGCTGAGAGGAAGGAATTGATTAAAACCATTTCTCAAGATAATGTTTCTGCAAGTCTGACATGACAGAAAGTCAGCTAGAGGAAATGCTTTGCAGAATAACTGCCAGCTAGGGTGCATTATGCCAGGTCTTATATGGTGACATGTTTAAAAATAATACACAGGTAATTCATGCACTGAGTCCCAGGCACATGTTGCTTCTACATGTTTTGGGATTGGAGGATCATAGAAATTATTAGACAAGTAAGTTTAAAAAAGATGTGTGCCTTCCCAAATACCACCCTCAGAAAGTAACCCTCACTAGCAGGATGGCAAAACATGCCAGTCTGGGATGAACTTGCAGGTACCTCTCCAAATGTCAGGGTTAGTTTGGAAGGAGGCAAGGACATAACACTGCTTAACAAGCACAAACAATTTGTTGTTCTGGGGGGGGGGGGGGGGGCAGTGAGTTTTATTTATATGTTGATGAAGGTTCATATCCTTGGTTCTGATGTTTCTGCAGCCATTCATCCAGAGAAGCTGCAAGAGATCCATTAGAGAGGGTTTTTTGTTGATTGCTTGGTATGTCAGGCATAACTCTTCACATAGAGCTTTAATATGTCTTGGTAGGTAAGAATGTTTAGGTTAATAATATTTTTCATTCAAACCTTTGTGGATGTTCTGGCTGAATTACATATCTGGCTAGGTGCATGCCAAAGTGGACACTATTATCAACCATTAGTGTAATTATAGCAGAGTTTAGGGGGATAATAGTATCCTTTGACTAAGATAAGATACCCTTGGAAATCAGTTGTACTAGATAGAAGGATTTCCTAACTACTATGGAAATATGATGGTCAAAAGTAAGGAAGGGACTTGCCAATGTAGGTACTGAGATCCCCAACTACCTTTTCTGTCCGAAGTGATGTACTGCTTGTGCTTTAAGTTGTTAATGAGTGGTGTTTCCTAAACCAAGTATGTTACCTTTGTTTTGCATTTTGTTTGAGCTCTTTCTCTGTAAATCATTGCTTTGTACTGAGTAGTTCTTGCTGATATGCTTCTGCATCACAGGGGGAACAGATGATGACACACAGCTTGGCATCATCTGCAGATCTGGTTAGATATAGATCAGGGTTTGTGCTATGGAGTTGTAAATGTATATATCAAAAAGGAGGACTCGGTACTCCACTGGTTACCTCCTTACTTTCTGATGTAGCACCTGGCACCTTAATTGTTTGAACCTTATCCTTCAGCCAGTTTACAATCCATCGTGTCACATGACAGCCTGCATTTAGATCTTTTAGCCTGTTCAGCAATGTCAACATGACATGCAACATTGAAGGCCTTGGCTAGATCATGATACACTGTCTACACTGAATGGGCATTGTCTACTACCTCATTAACCTTCTCAAAGAGGTTAACCAATTGAACAAGACATGATCTGCCCTTGACAAACCCAAACTGTTCTGGGTAAGGTTGTTTAAAGTTTTTAATATCATAGTGTATGAAGTAAAAATAACATGTTCCACAGTCTTGCAAATTAGACAGCTGGGCCTGTAATTCCTGAAGGCTGTGGCAGTGCCTACTTTGTGCAACAGCAGCAACACCACAGCTGATTTTCATACCTCAGTGTTCAATGAGGACACATTTGGCACTATTAATTAGGGATCCTGATAAATAGTCTGGTCCCATGAAAGTCTGTTTTTAGTTTTGAAAGCTAGTGGCACAAATGCATTTGTAACATTTTGAGTAAAGTTATTACTAATCTGTTTGTAAGTATGTTAATTATGTTTTTAGGTGAGTGGGTGATAACATTTCTGGTTTGTTCCACATATTGAAAAGTGTTATTTCGCAGTTTCCTAATATAATTAAAGAAGGATATGTAGTTATATATGGCTTCCAAGGACAGTTTCAGTTCATGTTCTTCTATGGTCATTCTAATAGTCGTTTTTGTCCACTGAGCTGAGTCAAAGACCACACTACATTGACTTTGTGACATTTTTATTAAATAAATGCCACTGACAACCATTAATTATGCCACAATAATTCAGATGTAACATATATACCAATAACTACTAAACCATTAAGTCAAGCCAGTTGGTGTGACCCAGCCTGTTATAGCTGCCCCTACAGAACTGGTGCCTATTCCAAGCTAACTCAGACCTGGTGGCAAAACCCCTTTAATTCATCCTTACAAGCCACATACCACTTGATGTGGCCACCAGTCAAATCTGGGCCCAACTTGAGGAGAGACAAGGCCACTGAACAGGAACAGGGGAGAGAACAAGGAGAGGTAAAGCCGTAAGACCGCTGCCAACCCAGCATGTGTCATGCCATTCCCCCCAAACAGCCAGCCTCAAAAGGGATAATCTGGGTTGCGGGGGGATCCAAGTTAAACACTGAAGAACTCTTTAATAGCAAAAACAATATACAAATTAAGCAAATCAAAACCAAGGTTGTTCAAATGAACATTGTCTGAATCATAAAAATCAGAATCCAATCTGTCAAGATCTCTGTGCTGAATTACATGGAAACCAATTTGGTTAGCTGCCAGCATAACTCTATGATTGTTGAAATGTCTGGCTCTCTCGATAACACCAGACCTTCTAGTGCCTTTCCAATAAATTCATAGGATGATAGCAGATCAGAACAAAGGCAAATTCAGATATAACTACCATAACTGGAGAAAATCAGACAGCATTCTAGCCAACAGGACTTTTTTAGGGGCCCAAGGAAAGTCATTACCCCTGAGGTGAATTATCAAAATTCTGGGTAAGGCTTCCTCCATGGCGATTTTAAGCCAGGTTTCCCAGAGCTGAAACCAAAGGAGGCAAGAACCCAAATAAATGAACTGTCCAGATGTTAAGATCAAAAGAACATGAATGACCAGCTGGACAGGCCAAGGCTTACATTGTAGCTCTCCCAATGAAAGAATGACCCAAAAGCCAAATGACCTGTTTTCCTGCAACAGAAATAAACATTAATACCTGATGTAAGACAAAAAGGCATCAGATACCCACCTTCTACTTCTTTGAATGACCTTGACAGAATGGTCTTTCAGGGCCAAGTCTGAGGTATTACATTTCTGGAAGAAATGTGAGGAATAACCCTGTGGATGAATTTCATGTCCCACCAAGGCCTATCTAAGTAAGTAAATTAATCTCCACCAGGCTAAAAGGCCTGCCTGAAGCCACACAAAAACTAGGCTTGACCTCCTGACTGAAGGAGTGGTATTATGTAGCAATCTGACCCAATGCACTGGGCAACAGGCCAGCCCATTCACCTTGTCTAATCGAACCTGTTAACCTTTACCAGATTGATCCACCTTATATTTTTTTACCCTTATCAGTATAAAATCATTGTGGATGACCAGGTCTTCCCATAAAAGGTAGAGGAGTAATTCATTAGCCCAAAAGGCTACTACATATAAAGATGTGAATAAAGCTGCTGATGTAACAAATGTATGAAAATCACCCAAAATCTTATACAGACCTCAAACAAGAAGGGGAAGAAGTTCCTCCCAATAGGCTTCCTGGAATTCTGGCCACTGAGCATTTTCCCAACCACCCAGTGGTTGGACACTTCCTGAAGGCCCAAAAGGCACTCCAACCATCCCAAAGCTGCTAAATCCACCCTGAGGGTTTTAGGTGAATTGCCTGCCAAGGACCTGGCCACTAGAAAGTGAAGTAACAACTGCACACCCCATGTCCTGATAGCAGGAGGCAGTGGCCTGTAGAAGGCCTTGAAAACCTGAAGGAATAAAAAATATGTTGTCCTGGTATTGCTGGCTGAGGAGCTGATAAAGTGTAATATTGCTACTCTTCTCCAGTTACCCAGACTCCCACAGGAACTGAAGTGGTCTTTGGATCTGAATGCATGGCAAATTGGTGAAACCTAGCAAACTGAAAACATGAGAGACTGTTAGCTATAGGGTTAAGATGACCAGGGTCATGCACACAAGAGAATGACAAATTAATTTCCAAACGCAGCAAAACTAAGAGCCGGATAACTGACTAGACCTATGTGGACCTGGAGGATCATTTATTGAGGGCATGAACCACTGAAATGTCGTCCAAGGGAAAATAAAAACACCTCCTATTACATAACCTGTCCTTCCATAGCAAAACCGCCACCCAGATGGGAAACATTTTTAAAAACATTATCCTGGGGATTCTGTATGCCTTACACGGCATGCAGGATCAGTGCAGGAACTCTAGTAGGCGATATATCTGCCGTGTGATCCAGGAACAGCCTTCAGGGGCGTGCATGAGCGCTCCTGCATGGACTAAGCCTCTGTATGCAAATCACCCCAGTTGCAGGAGAAATCCATGCAAGTGAGTTGAATTTGCAATCCAGGAAGCTTGCAACGAGCCGTGCAGGACTAGTGCAATCTGCAGAAATGTACTCGGTTAGTAACCGAGTACATTTCTGCAAAATCCAACACGGAACACTGACAGCTCCACATAATGGTTGCATATCAGTCAGTAGCATGCCAATGGCCAAGTATAATGCCATTGGTATTGCAAACAACATAAAAAAATCAACTTTTATTTTTTTTTTTTAGCTAATCTCGGCGATGCTAATTTATATGTATCAAATATCTTGTCTATAAACGCTTTGTGGACAATATTTTTTTTGGTTTGGCATGGTAGTTCTATGGACTTACAGAATTTCTTTGACTATTTAAATAGTACTGTTGAATTCTTAAAGTTTGAAATGACATTTTCTGAAAATTCCATAGATTTCCTAGATGTAAGATTATGAGTAACAGGAACTAATTTGGAGACATGTATATATAAGAAAGATGTGCAAGTTAATAAATACCTACATAAGAAGAGTATGCATGCAAGAAGAACCTTTAGAAGTTTTCTTAAAAGTCAGTATCTATGAGCCAGTAGACTTAATACCAAATTAGATGTATGTGAGATGCAGATGAAAGAAATGACTAATATTTTTTTGGAAAAGGGTTATAATGTAGATGAGGTAGAACTAGCTAAGAATGAGGCCATACAATTGAGGGATTCAAAAGCGAAACCCTATTTTTCTGCTCAGGGAATTGCTGATTCTGGTGATACAACTTTAGCATCAAGTAAACCTTTAAGGTATCTTATGATGTACAGTAGGGCTAGTGAGACAGTAGAATATGTCATTAGAAATAACTGGGACATTCTAAAGGCCATACCTGGCCATGAAAAATGGCACCCAGATAGATCTCTGTTTACCTATCATAATTGTAGTAATCTAAAGAAGTTGTTATGTTATATGGATTTCTCTTTAAATAATAAATCTGTTCCTATTCTTAATAAAAAAAGAACTTTTCCTTGCCATAGTTGCTCCTGTTGTTCAAATATAAATCAGTCAGTTGAGTACATACACCCTGTAAGTGGCAGGAAGTTTACCTTCCACTGTACTGCTGCATGCAACACAATATCTGTTTTATACCTTGCTACATGTAAAAAATGCTCAGGCGTCTATATTGGAAAGTCAGTGAGAAGGCTAAAGGACAGGATAATAGAGCATAAGTCTGAGATCCATAGAAAAATACTTACTAACTCTTTAGCCCATCATATTAGTGAAACTGATGATACTTTGTGCTAAAAATACAGCAGTTCACATTTCATCTGAGTGTGCTATTTGGACGCTGTCTGTCTTTTCACTGTTGTCTGTCTCAGTCTCTCTCAGTTGCACTATATGACCTCTTAGGATTACAACAATCATATACAGACATTCCTACACATTTTATTTATGTAGCACAGTGTGGGTAACAGTGCTTAATATGACAGTACTATTAAGTGATTGCAAATCTACATTACCATATGGTACCAGAGTAAACACATGCATTCCAGGAGTTAGACCTTTATTGACAGGCTATTATGCTTTTATTTACATACAACCTATATGAGACTCTTTCTGCCATATTCTCTGGTGTATGCAGTACATGCCTTAAACAATACAGGTTTTATACTGGCAATTAACTTACTACTACTTTTAGATTTATTTCCTATGACAGTACATGCAAGAGTATTACTAACCTACTTCGTGTCACAACCGCTCCAATCTACATCCATGGGCCTCCTGGTTCATAGCCCACTCACTTGCTGCTGTGAAAGACATAAGAGGAATATTTAGCCATACCTATCCATAATATACATGAGCTGGCAATTATTAAACAGGTAGTGGACTGATACTTACACATGGCTGGGACTTCCCCTGTCTTCCTAGCCTCTTGGATCCACTAATTCAAGAGATCTCCCTTTCGCACTTCAGGTTGGCATAGTGATGCCTGACCTGGTCACCAGTTCGGGGTTTGCCAGTGGCACTGGTGAGGTAACGGACAAGATGGTCCTAGGCTTCCACTTTGTATTGGGAACCCTGGTACTGGTCCTGCAGCAGTCTCATGTCATGGTCTTTCACAAGGAGTCCTGCCATGCCTCGGGACTCCTGGATGGCCCAGCACTATGCCTGAAAGCGCACACCCTCTCCTATTCCAGACATAGTGCCTACAAGGGGACGCTACAACCAGTTATGAGATGTATTCCCACCTGTTGGGTTTAAATAGGGCCAGTTTCCCACACTTTGTCATGATAGGACAGTTTTGAAAAAGCTAAGGTATGGGCAAACCTGCTTACCTAAGGTTGGCATTGCTTAAAGGGGTATACCAATGGGCAGATTGAGTTAGCTGGCCTACACATTGCTTACACCTCCAAAGCTGGGCTATGCAATGCTTAGCATTGCTTAATGTTTAAGTTGCATTATATTTGCATTGTGGCATTGATTTATTATTCATTACATGTTATATATGTGTTTGGTATCCATGATTCATGTGTGCGTACACTGTATGGGGTCCTTGTGTTTATTAGGGGATTTCAACACTTTATTACATTGACACCTCACATCTGGGCTTAATGCAGTACTCCAGTTTACATATTTATGTCCTGTAGTTGGTTATACAATATACAACTGTATATAGATTGGTTTCACATGTTCAGTTTATATTTCCTATGGTGAGGATCTGTTTAGTGATACCTCAAGCACACGTACTGTTGTGATGGCTTAGTGGTTAACTACTGTGACTGTATTGTACAGTGTCTTTGGTTCAAGACCTGCAAAGGCTGTTTATTTTGTTTCTGACCAGAACAGCGGCTGATGCATACAGAGTGCTGAAGGCACTTTTAAGCAATTGTAAGCAGGTTTGCATGGGTTTGCGTGAAGGTAAGCAATGCTAACCTCCGGTTAAATATGCTTACAGAGAGTTAGCTTCAATATTGCTTAATCTCTGTGCGCATTGCTTACCCCCACAAAAATGGGCTTACTCCCACTTACTACTGCTTAAATATGCTTACTCCCACTTACTACTGCTTAAATATGCTTACTCTTGCTTACTAGTGCTTACACCCACTTACCGTCGCACTCATTTAGACAGTGATGTTTAATGGTTCTTGGGCAGGTGGTGGATTTGGCACCTGTATGGGTTTATCATTCATTACACATTTCACCTTCCATTTGTATCCCTGATTCCTGTGTGCATATACTGTGTGGGGAACTTGTGATTATCTGTGGACTTTGCAACATTATGACAGTGACACCTCACATCTGCATTTAATGCAGTACTCCAGTTTACAAATATATGTTATGTTGTAGGTTGTGCTACAGAATAAATTGATCCTACAGTAATTTGACATGAAAAATGGATTGCACTGGAGTGGGACTCAAACCGGGAATGACCGCTCATAAGGCAAATGCTCTGCCCAAAACACTATTGCTGTACTGCTTCATTTGCATATATCTTGCTTTTTATCCTCTTGTGCCATTTAAGCTGCAGTAACCATAGCTAAGTAATGGGCAGACCCATGCACCTATGGTTAAATTTGATCTGTTTCGTAAAAAAAAAAAAGTCTTCATATTTAACTGTTGTGACTATTGCTCTTGGGGGGATGCTGCTAGGGGTATGCAAACACCTATGCACGGTCTCACTCATTCTTACTCCTACACTGCTGTTTTTGATTGCAGGGGCATGTATATTCTATGAGCTCTGCTCTCAGATATGCCCCCTGCACTCGTACATGCTCTGTGTCCATTTAAGAGCTCAGGCAGTGCGCCTTCATTACTATGCATGGCGTGCTGCTGTCCTGCTCCTAAACGGCCGCTTCCGTGCAGGACTAAGCTAGTCCTGCATGGAAGGATAGTGAATCCAGGGGAATGTTTTCTAATTCATCTGTGCACTTTCAGAGTAACTCCCTTATAAACCAACATGACTATATGGTAAGAATATCTAGTCTGATTACATTGGAAGATGTGTTTACCAAAGAATTAATGAATTTAGTCACTTTATTAATAGAATGTGATTTTATAAAAGAATTACTTGTTGGAAGTGGCCAGATACTATGATGAAAAGGAATGAACAATATCCCACTATTTTGAATAATCCTGGGTTTACTGTACCAGGTAGAATTTAAAAAAATGACACTACTAATGCTGTGATATTCAACTTTTCTAGTGAGCAAACCTTTTACAATAGAGTATGGGCAGTATCCATAGTCTGGAAGTTCAAACCTACATAGTGGTTATCAATGAAGAGCACTGCTACACATATATGCAAATAAACTAAGCACAGGTTACTTGCGCTGAATGAGGAAATATGAAGGCATTTTGAAAACCACACATACTTATGGCAAAAGTGCAATGTACCGAAAGTACATAGAAAGTACCATATTAAAGCTTTAATCTTCTTATTACTTCATATGTATTTGGATACTGTAGACAAACAAAAGTGGCTATGCTTAGTCACACTGGAAGGATTGGACATAGCCATGTTTGTAATATCTGAACAGAAGCGGCTATATGAAGTTCTGCTTGCAAAAACTTAAGGCAAGTGGAGGACTTTGTAGTTTTATTATTGTTAATATTTTAAAAAAATAAAGGGATTGCATTTGTTTTATACAGGGGTATATTTATGAGTAGACCCTATTATTTACTTTAAAAAATGGAAAGGGGGAGACAAGGAAAGACTGAAAAAGGAGAGACACAAGAACGAGGGGAACACATTGAGAGAGTTATACTGCGGGAGGTGGTAAGGTATGTGCTTGTCATTCAGTTGACATTGCAACCTCAAAAAAAAATCTCTTGAAAAGCTCCATACTAATGGACTGCCTGTTGTAGTCTCCATGGTGTCTCTCTCTTTCTCTAAGTTTCAGTCATGTGCACAAGCTCACACTGTCACACATGAACAAATGCACACACACACACACACACACACACACACACACACACACACACACACACGCACACACACGCACACACGCACACGCGTGCACACACGCGCACACACACAAACACACACACACACATGCACACACGCACACACGCACACGCGTGCACACACGCGCACACACACACACGCGTGCACACACGCGCACACACACAGACACACACACACACACACACTTCATTCACACACACACACACACGCACACATGCACACGCGTGTACACACACACACACACACACACACACACACACACACACACACACACACACACACACACACACACTTCATTCACACACACACACACACACACACACACACACACACACACACACACACACACACACACACACTTCATTCTTTCTTTTTTTCATTTTAACATTTTAGTTTTATGATAGCTAAACAGGAAAGCATTGTTTAGTGATTGTAAAATAACAGTGACTATTAGCTATTTTACATTCTGAGCTTTTCAGCAGCTTAATGTACTGTCCCAGTGGACTAATGGTTAGGGAACTGGCCTCCTAAAACATGAAATGTGGGTTCAAGTCCACCTGTGGTGATATAGTCTTCTGGATTTGGGGGATGGTGACATTTTAATGTGTTTATCTTTCACACACAAGGCATAGAGTCTTATTCTTACCTTTGAGGGCAACTGACTATGGTTAAAATGGCCCACAAAGGCAGTTAACCTAGTATTTACTTATGAAATTTTAGACTTGCTTTTCAGCAGGCATTACCTGTACATTAACAGCCTGCTGAAGAACATTTGTTCTCCAATCAGTGGCGATTTACAGGTCACCCATTCTCTAATATGGAAAAAAATACTTGTCTTATACAATTACTATACAAATAAATATTTTTGGCTGTACAGAAACAAAATCCTTTCTTTACCAAGACTGTCTGCATGTACTTTAACTACTACCTATGGTAATACAATACTAAATGAAATTATATGGCAATGTACATATTTTTTTGATTTCTTTATAAATACATACACTTATATACATGAAAAATAGTTTTAGGTGTACTCATGAAGATAAATATCTGTAATTTACAGACACATATATGCAAATATATGCAAATTATTATTTTACTCATACGTGTAATACATTTGCATTTATATAGACAATTATGTTATCACATAAACCTGTCATATATTTGTATACAGATGCAGTTCTGTGAACAGATGTGTTTATGGTTTCTTTTGTAATATTATAATAACTTTATAGATATATATTTGGAATTGCACATATTTTTTCTTGCAGATACCTTAAGTTATGTAACCTTCTTATAGTTTATTTTGATCTTTAATATGACCAAAAACATGAAAACATATATGTTTACTATAGATCTCTGGCCATTTTGCTACTATTTGATCAACCACTTGACCGGCTGGCCTGTATCAGTTTTGTTGCACAGGCAGACCCAGGGTGAGGCTACCCAATTATGGCATGTGTTTAAGGTACGTATGTTAGGCAACTGTGTCAATAACAGAGTGCTAGGTGATATACTGTGGTGACTGGTGACTTCAAATCAAAGAGGGGCTGCAGGAGACAGCTGAATGAGTGAGGCAATGGGCAGCGGTGTGGCCAGCTAGAAGGGGCAGAGCTCTGCTCAAACCACAAACACTGGGACTTTAATTAAATATGCTGCCCTGGGTGCCAAACCATCATTATGAGAGTCCATTGGCTACATGACAGCTTACTTAATATCTAGATGGAAACAGAAAGGTTGTGAGGCATGAAAGAATAATTTACTTTTTAAATACATTACTGGAATGCCAGTCAAAATCAAGTATAAAAAAACAAGCAGCACTCAACTCAAACCACTTCTCCTTGCACTGCAGTTCTAATTATAATTTATATTCAGCTTTATGAAAGTAACAAGTAAAATGCTGAAAGTAGCAATCTCTGTGATACTCCCACTTGTAAAAATGTTTTTATCCAAAAAAAGAGCTGCTGCCTGACAACAACTATCTACTTGTTTCATGGAGAAAACATGATCAAAGTAAAAAATGAACAGCAGACAAGAAACAAGCTCAAGATAAATTGTTTAAAGGATTACTGTACAGGTTATGGACCATATATGATAGAGTGGCATTCTGTTTACGTTATGGGTAAAGCCTGCAAAGATGACTGCAAGTCTCCAAATGTAATGAGCTTCTGAAAATATGGTAATGCTGTCCTTTATTACAAATACTGTCCTATGTATTTCAGTACCTAAGTCTTATATGTTATCTAGTTATGTAAATATTCTCTGCATGGCAACAACAAAAAGGCTTTCAGTGTTGATAATTCTTTAACAGTGTACTTATTAAAGCTTACTCGCATCTTATAATTGCAGACAAACTTACCTGATGGTCATTAAAGCATTGCTACTTAAACATAGAGCAACAGGCACTGCAACAACATGCATTTTCTGAATAATAAGAAGCATAAATCAACAGTATAAAAATATGACAGAAATCCAGAACATTCTGCCAAATCAAGGAGAGATGAAAAGCCACTGTAGTATTTGCGTCTACCTTGGATGGGGGGATACTCTGCACACTTACACTGCACAACTGCTCCTTGCTTTGCTTGGACACATACAGAGTCACTACATGGGGGAGTGGGGTACAACAAGTATGTCACCATTTGAAATGCCTCTAGCTAACTGTGATGGCCTTAACATATTGATCATACCTCTCAACCTCAGAGCAAGAAATGTGCAAAAAGACATAAGTAGAAGTGGGACAAAGGCCCAAAAAATAAGGATAATTTTTAAATATTGCTCTTATAAACTTAGAAAGATACTAGAATAGTAGGTCTTGCATTAGTATGAATTTTCTGAAGGGTATGCAATCTGAAACACAAATGTATGTCATTATTTTCTAACTTCAATCTTTAATGATTTGCCACTAATTTGCCAGAAAACCACAATTTTATGAAAAACAGATGAAAAATGGGATGGAAAAATATAAAATAGCCACACAGTACAGCTGGGAACCTATCAAAGAAGGGACACTTTTTAATATTAGTACTGTTAAATTGAGCAGCTGACAAAATAAGTGAATCTACATCCATTCCTGAAATAAAAGTAATCTGTAACTCTGATCATTACAATTATTTATTAATTGTAAACCCTCCATGTTTCTTCAAAAATTCTCATTTTGTAGAGGGATTTTTAGGGGGAGAGCAACATTTTGAGAAAAAATCGGGGACAGTTGAGAGGTTTGGATATACTTAATTCTATAAAGCGATTTATTTGCATGTACCGCTCAACCTCTTAATGCAGGAAATCTGAACAAGGCCAAATATATTGGGGGAATAAACAAACAAAAATTGCTCTTCTATAAACTTAGTTGATAGAATAAAAGGTCTTGTTTTGCATGTATTTTTCTGAAGGATATGAAGTCTGAAACTCAATGTCTGTCATTATTTAGTGACTTCATTCTTAAATGATTTACCAGAAAACCACAAATTTTATGAGGAACAAACCAAAAATAATAAGAAAAAATCTATTAATTCTGTGAATATCTGGACAGTTAAAGGTATAGTTTAGCCAGGAGAATTGTGTGTCAGAAATCCTACACAGCATACTTAGCTCCCTAGGTATGGACAATGAGTACCCCCCCCCCAAAAAAAAAACTAAGATCTAAGAGAAGTGATTGCTTCAATCTGGCTTCATCACTTTCAGTAGCAATCAGACTCAATCTGTGAAAATATTCAGTAACAAAAAAGTTTGTGCTTGTAGACAGTTGATTTAAATGGTTCCTCATCGAATACATCCAACCAAGAACTGGGAGGGGTCACACCTGAGCTGACCAGATAATCAATAAACACCTTCCTGATTGTATTAAATTATATTCCTTGTATAATACAGTACAGTTATTAGAGGACATTTTAAATTTATTGTTTTGAACATTTTTCCAGTAAACAATGGAACAAAATGCATGCACCAATAATGACAAAACTGCCCAATTCAGAACATTTCCATCATAAAAGTCTACTCATACTTATACAGTCCACCAGTATCAGTAAATATGCACAATCTCTGCAGAAGTAAAAGTCATGTAAATAATTCCACATTAAAGAGATCTGTAACTAATGAAGAGGTTGCTGCTAGCAAACAACTTTATATTTCATTGTTTCATCTACAAATAAAGTGTCTTGTTTGTTGTCCTTGAGGAATAAATTGCCTATGTTATATTAAAAAATGATAAGCTAGTAATATTATGATAGGGAATGGATGGCAAACTGATAACAGGTTCATAGTTACTAGGTATCTCCACCAAAGAGGACATTCTCAGGACTGCAGCATCCACCCCCTCTAAAAGTACAACATAGTACAGTATTAGCAATGCATCTACATACTGTGGGAGTAGAACCCACTGCCTTCTGCATCAAAAGCAAGTATTTAACCTGTTCTGCTATTAACAATGCAAGCAGACTCAGCATAAGCAGCACTAAACTTCTCTTCCCCTGAATCTCTCAGCTATTTGTAAAATCCAATAGACACTCAGTTGTATCTCTCAACTTTGCAGCACAAGAAATCTGGAAAAAGCCAACATTTTTTGGGGGATAAAAGACCAAAAAACAGGGACACATTTTAAACATTACTTGTATAATCTTGAAAAGTTGCTAGAATAAAATGTGCTACCATCATGCCACTGCCAAGTCTTGAAACCAGGACCCCGTGCACTACAGTCAGAGTAACTTACCACTATGCCAAATCAGCTGTTTCCTGAAAGGCATGAAGACTGAAACGTAAATGTCTATCATTTAGTGAATTCAATTCTCACTATAGCTCTCAACCTTTTAGCATAAAACACCTGGACAAGACCAATTAACTTCTCACCATAGCTCTCAACAT
Organism: Protopterus annectens; assembly: GCF_019279795.1. Classification (NCBI taxonomy): domain Eukaryota; kingdom Metazoa; phylum Chordata; order Ceratodontiformes; family Protopteridae; genus Protopterus; species Protopterus annectens. Next base: position 911,861,188 of record NC_056726.1, read on the forward strand.
CTTAGCACAAAAAACCTGGACAAAGCCAATAATGGGGGAACACAGCCCCCAAAATAGGGAACATTTTTTAAATATTTATCTTATAACATTGCTAGAATAAAAGGATTTTCCTTACCATGTCTTTTCAGAAGAATATTAAGTCTGAAATTCACATACCTGTCATTATTTAGTGAATTCAATCCTTCACTGATTACAAAAATCCAGAAAAGCAAAGATTTGAGGAACAGAACAAAAATATGAAGCAAAAATCTGGATGGTTTTCAAAAGTGGTGGTGGATAGGGAATTCATGCTCTTGCTACCTGTACTCAACGTACAGGGTTTGAGCCTGAGTAACTCTAGCCACCAGGTATATTTAACTGGGGCATTTTACATCGCAAACACACACACGCACACACACACACACACACACACACACACACACACACACACACACACACACACACACATATACACCTGTATATTCCCTTGCAGCAGCTTCCATGAAACACAGATTCCCTACCTCTAAATTCCATAGCAGCTTCATTAGACAAACCTTCCCTTGTAATTTATACAAAACTTCCCTTGCAGCCAGAGCCAATCAGTAGCTATCCACGTACATGACGCCTTTTTTCCCAACGTATGTGACTGAAGATGTTGCAGTCCAATCCCCTTCCAGTCTATATGGTTACAAACCACATAGACTTCTGGGCATCAGTGTATAGATGCCTTCTCTTTGTAATCCAGACTGGTTAAACAGGAAGCACTCATGCACAGCTTGTTCGGGACTTGCAAGCTAATTATGTTATTTTTAAGAAATTCTTTTTTCAATTTTTACAGCTGGGGGGGGGGGATGCAGTCCTGCAGTCTGATAGCACGAGCCGCTCCTGGTGATATATAGTAATGTTATACTGATATGTGAAGTGTGTCTCTACCTGCAGGCCTGTAACTTCCAGCACTGAAAAGCAATTATTTCATTTCCAATGCTTTGTGTCAATGAGTGTATGAGTCATTCATTAATTGCTGTTTTCACAATAATGTAATTGAAATGCAACACAACACTGAATTTGAACCCAGGACTGTGAGTGGCAAAATACACTACATGCAAGGCATTTAACAGACTGAGCTACTGGTGTCCAGGGTTCCCCTTTTTCTCCTTTTAGGGTCATCATAATGGTGATGACACTGCTCACCTATGTGTGGGATACCAGTAACACTGGTGAGTTCCCTGGCCAAACAGTCACACGCCTCTGCCTTACAATGTGAGCTCTGGAATCCACCCTGCATCAGCTGGGGTTCATGGTTTTTAACAAAGAACCTGACCATGACCCTGGACACCTGAATATCCCACCTCTGCAACTGAAAGCGCACACCTTGGCCAACATTGCAAACCATACCAACAGTTGATTGAACTCCAATGACTGTTGTAGAATTCATGCCTATTGGGCTTAATATAGGCTGTTTTCCCACCCTTACATGTCATTAGGTAACATTCAAAAAAGTGCTACATCTCTTAGCAAGGTACAAACCAGCAAAGTGAAGCCAGGCAGTGTGAAAACTACTGGAACCATTGTTTTAGCAGGACTTAGCACCACACAAGAATTAATAGTTATTCACATGTTTATGCACTGCTTAGCATGAATGGGCAATGTTTAGCAGAGTGCAGCAGTGCCAAAATTCACAATAGTTTCATAAAATTAAGCAAAAACATTACATTCATTTACACATATATTTTGTCTGTTATGGACTTGAACCCAGGACCATCTACACATAAGACCATAACTCTGCCCATATAGCTAGTTGGATGTTATAAAAACTAGTATATCTTCACATATACTACTAGGCTACCTGTTAGCATTGCTGAGCACTGTACTGCACCATGCAAACATGCTTAAACAACCCATAAATAATTAGTTATATCTGGTTTCTATTTTCAGATGTCTAACAGGTGTTGGCAATACAATATATAATCTCCGCTCAGCTCTGCTGCACTCCGAGCTGTGCCACGCAATAAAAATAAAAAAAAAAAAAAAAAAAAGACAAAAATTTAATTAATGATTTTTAATCGCATCTGGTTTCTATTTTTGGATGTCCGCCAGGTGTTAGCTGTCTATATGTGAGAACAGCTTGGCATTGCTGTGCTCTGTGCCACACAAACATGCAGTTGAAAATAAAAGAAATTAAAAAAACATAACACATCATAAATGTGACATATGCAATATGGATGGTGCAGTGGTAGTGTTGTTGCCTACCAGCAAGAGGTTCTGTGGTTTGATTCTCAGTTGGGGTGCCTTCTGTGTGAAGTCTGCATGTTTTTGGGGGTTGAGTGGGTGGCCTAATGGTTAACGTGTTTGCCTTACAACCACAAGGTGCAGGGTTTGAGGCTTACAAGGGATAATTGGTGAGGCTTAAAATGGCTCACAAGGGCAATTAGCTTAGTACTAACCTATGAACCTATGAACATATTATACATGTGACACACTTCACAACATTACAACAGTGGCAGGAAGCATTACAGGAGCCTGGCACTTATTTGCAGCTATGGGTAGCCAATACAGCTCTCCCTACACTGATTCAATATCTATGTTCCTCAGCTCCCCCTCAGAAGCGCATCATCATTAATATGAATGGTGCGCTGCCGAGGGGAACCGTGGCCGTGACTGATCTAAACATGAAGGCTCTGTAACTGACAAGTGACAGAAACTTTATGCACCCTCGTAACTCTGTTATTTAATCCTCGCACTATTGGTGAAAGACATTGAAAATCGTGATTGATCTAATCGTGGAGGCGCTATTTGCTTACCCAATATTAATCATGTGTCTATACGATTTCATATACAAAAAACTTTATGTAATTGGGAGAGGTTTAATCAGTGATTGGAAACAATTTTGAGGAAGTAACAAGAGCCATGGACGTATGGATACAAATTTTGGGCTACTTTCTGTTCACTTTACCTGTACTCAAGCCTAAAGCAACACTAGTGGTAATATCAGGAGGTTTGTCCTCCTTTAAGAAGATTGGTTGCAATATGAAGGCACTGCCTGTACCATTGTTTTTAAACAGAAATTACTTTGTAAAGGGAGGACTTGCTCATGATTAGTTTGAATCTAAGGTGCTTCTTTGAGGCAATAAGGCACTGGATGTACTTTGTTTGAAAAGAAGGAAACAGCGATCCCAGATATATGACCTGAAGAAGGCTAATTGCCAAAAGCACTTATCGGACTCTAGAGGACCGGATTCTATCATTTATTTTGATTTTAGTTCATGTTTTATTAAATGTATCCATTTTATTGTAAGTGGAATTTCTGCCGTGGTGGATTACCTAAGGTTCTTTTTTATTTTGTTTCAATGTCTCCAACAGTATCCTTAATGGTGTAGGAAATGTTTTTTTCTGCCTTGTATTTTGTTTTGTCTTACACTGCACATGGCTGACACTCAGCTAAACATCAAGGAGAAGCCAAAGCCATATACATTATCAAGTTTATCGGGAAGTTGAGAATGCTGCATATTGTCTAAAAAGACTGCAGTGGCAAAGGTTCCATCTGGAAGCATGCCTACATCGTAAAATAGTGCCTAGAGGGATGTGAGTTAAATGCTTACCTTCATATGTGAATACACACCCAGAATTACTTGCCAAAGGGCAAGAAATTAACCTAGTCAAAACTATATAAGGTTATTGACTGAATTTTTTAAACCAGAGGAAGAAAATATCACAGCAGTTATTTAAGCAAAACAAATGGAATTGGAGCATATGAGTTTGAAAGAAGAACACCTCAACAACCTTGAACAATTGCAGTTTAATTTAAACATCTTTGACAACACGTTAAAACAACAGGAGATCAAAAAGTTAGCTTGTGACTATCAAGTTTTCATGAATGGCCATATATTTGAATGGCCTAGGGAAGAAACTAATAGCAGAGGACAGAGTAGATTGCCCTTAAGAAGGAATGGAGATTCAGTACAGGAATCTGATGAATGTGGTGATGGGAACACAAATAGAGTGTTTCCTTCATCTTCTGTTACAACACATTTGACCTCCTCAGTTAAACAGAAACCTGCTTCAAGTATGGTAATCTCCAACACAGATTTAAATTAAGCAAGCACTAGCACTGCCACAACGAATGAGGGTTTGCATGAAAGGGAAGCACTAAGTGGTTCAACTGGAGCAAATAGACCCAAAGAGGGGGCAGTGCATACCTCGGTGAACTGGCCGTTGCCGGTTTTTGTGAAGCAGAACAACTACAGGGCCCAGAGAACTCAGAGCCAAGAACGGAAATGTAAGAAACTCACACTGTAAATGAGAATCAATCCAACATAGTGGTTAATATATCACAGATAGAGTTAAGCTTTGAAGCAATCACCCTACTGGGCAGAGGTCTGAGCTTTATTCCAGCTCTACCTTCTGATTTAAATGAAGTTATGACAGACATTAGGCTCTTTTGTAGGAATATATCACTCAAGTGTATTTTTGGTCAGGCAGACACATGTTAACCACACCAGTTTAAGAAACAAAGTACTTTCACTCCCCCCTAATCCTCCAATGGTGGAATTATTCTCAAGATTATGTGAAGATGAAATATAAAAAATGAGAAACTGCCCTAATAAAACAAAAGGCTGCTTCCAGAATATAACAGTCAAGGAAAATGAAGCGCTGAGAAAGCTGAAGCAAATGGGCAATCTGGTTATTAAACCAGCATTTAAAGAAGGTTGTATTGTTGTGATGGCTGCAGTGTGGTACAGGAATAAAATGTTAATCATGTTGGAAGATCAGAAAACTACAAGAAACTGAATAAGAAAGATGCCATCTCCAGAATCACCATTTCCATGGCTTCCTGTTTGATTTACTAACGGAAAGAAACATCACCCAGGAGCTGTATGAGTTTTTTGACTCTCCTAAACCTATCTTTCCAAGCATTAGTGGCCTGTCAAAAATTCATAAAGATCTTCTTGATTCACCCCTATGCCCCATAGTATCTGGAAGGGTGTGGATCACAGAACCTTTATCCATGTTTATAGAAAATGAACTGAAAAAGGCTTTACCATTTGCTCGCACTGTCATAAAGGATTCAGGCAGTTTCCTAAGGGATCTTTATACTGAAACAAACCATCTAACTAAATTTGATAATCTTATTTTTGTAACCATGGATATTACTAGTTTATTTACAGTAATTCCTAATGATTATGACTTGAAAACTATGAGCTCTTTTTTTGCAAAGGAATGATATGGAAGTGGAACCACTATACTGCCTACTGGAACTTGTCCTAGAAAACATCTTTATTTATAGTGACACCTTTTATTTACAAACATGGGGTGTGGTGGTGGGTATCCCATGTGCTAATAGTTATTCTAATTTGGTTTTGGCCGAATGGGAGCAAAAAGATTTGGAGACAACTATACATGGAAAGAACATCTGGTGTATTACGTTCATTTTGTGGACGACATTTTTATTTTCTGGAGAGGAAACTTGGATCAGCTTAACCTCTTTTTTGATTATATTAATATGAACACCAGTTTTCTGGAATTCAAGGCTAATTACTCACATGAAACAGTTGATTTTTTGGATGTGAGGATCTGCTTACATCCTAGTGAAGGTATAAGTACAGGAATCCATAGAAAAGTAACCTGGAGGAATCATTACCTGCATAGGCAGAGTATGCATCCAGGACATATTTTCAATAATATTTTTGCGAACCAAATCCTGAGAGCCTCAAGACTATGCACTAATGATGAAGAATTTATGGAAGAACAACTAAAATTGTGATAGCATTTGAAGGAAAGAGCGTATAAAGATAGGAATCTTATCCAGAGAAATGGATGGCAAGAAATACGAAAAGGTAAAAGACGCCCTTACTACTCCAATCGCACCATTGTAAGACGACAGGACAATTTGATTAATGAGAGTAGACCACAGCAGCTTAAATGTACGTTAACTTATAGTTCTGATAACAGGCAAGTATGTGATGTGATAAAGAAATTCTGGCCAATCCTGACAATGAATGATAGAATAAAAAATGTGATAGGAGACCACCGAAGTTTTTGCTCAAGAACAAGAAAAATATAAAAAGACTCCTTTATAACAAGGATGGCTTTACTTCAAATAAAATATGTTCTGATAGAAAAGGCACCTTTAAATGCCAAAGGTGCAAAGTGTGTGCCTATATTGACAGTTCAAACACATTTTCCCATCCTCATCTAGACAAAGTATTTACGTTTAATGTCTATGCGGATTGTACCACTGCTCACATTATCTATCTAGCTACCTGTTGCCAATGTAATGCCTTCTATATTGGAAAGATGGACCAATGACTAAAAGATCACATCCTATGGGATATGAGGGATATACATCAAAAGGATATGAATAATGCACTTGGTGTATATGTAGCTAGCAATCCCCTGCACCATTTCTCATTCAAAGTTGTTGAAGTGGTTTTTCAACCTATAAGAGAAGGAGACATACGTAATCATAATGAATTATGAGAAATCTGTTGGATCACCAACATGAGAGCCAATCGACCTCCAGGACTTAATAGCTTAGTTCTGTTAAAACCTATACTTAAGGCCAGAATGAATACCATTGGTTATGGTTAGGAGGATTGGTTCTATTCATTGATCGTGATTGACCGAGAAGCTAAGTTACTATCTGCACTGAAAATATGAACCCTAGGAGACATTGAAGAGATTAGAATTTTTAGATATGCTTCTGCTTAGGAATTTGTCTCCTAAAAGGAATTATTCATTCTTGAAAATTAATTGAAACCCTATATATGAATTTTGACTTAGATTTTTCTATAATTCAGTCCTGACTTTTTTTTACCCCAGCCAGTGGATACACCATTGGCTATAAAGAAAAGAAAAAAGAAAAAAATGGGGCTGCCTTGCTCAGTAACTGTGACTGACCTGAACATGTAGATGCTTTTCACTCATTAGAATGGAGACTCTTAATCGAGGGCTAATGGACAGAAATATCTGGACTCTAACCATATCTAGAACTATTATCAGTACTCTAATCCTGTTATTTAGTCCTGATTCCACATGCATTATTGGCGAAAGCCATTGTAAACCATGACTGATCTAAATGTGAAGGCTTTATAACTGACAAGTGACAGAAACTTTATGCACCCTCGTAACTCTGTTATTTAATCCCGTCCCTTGCACTATTGGTGAAAGGCATTGAAAATCGTGACTGATCTAATCGTGGAGGTGCTATTTGCTTACCCAATATTAATCATGTGTCTATACGATTTCATATTCAAAAAACTTTATGTAATTGGGAGAGGTTTAATCAGTAATTGGAAACAATTTTAAGAAAGCAACAAGAGCCATGGACGTATGGATATGAATTTGTGGACCACTTTCTCCTCACTTTACCTGAACTCAAGCCTAAAGCAACACTAGTGGTAACATCAGGAGGTTTGTCCTCCTTTAAGAAGTGTGGTTGGTTGCAATACAAAGGCACTGCCTGTACCATTGTTTTTTAACGAAAATTACTTTGTAAAGGGAGGACTTGCTCATTACTGGTTTGAATCTAAGGTGTTCCTGTGAGCCAATAAGGCATTAGATGTACTTTAAAAAGAAGGAAACAGCGGTCTCAGATATACGATCTGAAGAAGACTAATTGCCGAAAGCGTTTATCGGACTCTAGAGGACTGGATTCCATCATTTATTTTGCTTTTAGTTCATATTTTATTAAATTTGTCCATTTTATTGTAATTGGAATTCCTGCCGTGGTGAATTACCGAAGGTTCTTTTTTATTTTGTTTCTATGTCTCCAATGGTATCCTTAACAGTGTAAGAAATTTTTTTTTGTGGCCGTGTACATGGATACATTCGTTGTAGGCTCTGCACTGAGCCTACAGGGATTTTATTAAATCCTGGGGCTTATCTTTTGTTTTAGAAGTGGTTGATAATAAAAAAGGGGTAGATCTTGGGAAAGAGTATTACAGTTTAGAGAGATACTATGGCAACACAGGTTTAATGCAGTAAAATTCCCCAGTCTGAACAAAACTATATTTAGTTCTACTGTGTTAAAACTGAGAGAAGTGAAGCTGTAACAGAATTATATTTAACATGTTGTAATGTTTTCATTAATATCATCACAGATATTTAATATTTGTATTCAGTTTTATTTTATTGTAATTTGTACAGTATGGTGGTTAAATGTTTAGCATAGGAAAGTTTTTATTAATGGGTGTCATGTGATCAACATAGAATGATGCCATTGGATCGAAGTTATTTATGTATGCTGTGGGTATTGTGTGATATCCGATGAAGTCTTGACAATGTTAGGATGAACATGTTTATTTTTTATATTAATAAAGCTTACAAAGTCGACCAGATGATTTTTGTTTTTATTAGTTTTTTTGCTTCTGCTGGTGTGTGCCTCTTTAATTATTTTTAGCTGAATTTCAGACACCAGAATGACTTCTAGTTTTAAACTTCATTTATGATCCCAGTTATAATGCCCCACTAGTGCTGCAGAGATAGTTGCAGAGTTAAGATTACATGTGGAAAGGAGTGCGCCTTTAGCAATGGGGAATGAATTATGTAAAAGATTAATTGAGGACAGGGCTAACCCACTAACAGAAATGCACAGCCATGTATAAAAAATATTGAACCAAGCTATGGAAGGTCAGGGATTGATGAATCTAAGGAGATTGTTTTACCCTCTTCAAAAGGAACCTTGATGATTGGCTGGGAGAAAGGAAATTCACCCTGGGGATCACGTCAGTCACCCTGCTAGACCGGGGTCCAGGGAAGTAAATAGTGTGGGAAGAAATAGCCAGGGAATTGTTATGGCTAGGCTTGTATAGGCCCTAGGGCTGATAGCCTAGTACCAACCTATGAACCTATGAACCCTGATATTGAAGCTTTTACTTTCACTTCTCTTCACATATGACTGTCTAGTGGCTTTGACTATTAGCTGGTGTGATAAGGTTAGGAAGATTGTAGAATTCTTGAATAGCTAACACATTGTGTTGCAATTTTGTTGCAGTTGCAGATTCAAAAAGAACAAGGTTCATACAAATTTGAGTCTGGATCTCCTTATATTATAATACCCATACTGTGAAGAAAGGATAAGGGAAATATGAGATGAAATACACAAAGTGAGGTTTGACCAACAAAGAAATTAGATAATACTGAAATCATTAAAAAATTAATGACAAAATATCAAACAGTTTTAATGCATAAAATGGAGATAGCTTTAGAAAAAATTAAAATTGCATAGTTGTATGTTGACTTCAAAAAATTGGGTCTATATGACTTCCACTAAAACACAAGTGCTTGAACACCTATCCTTCAACCCCAATACAGTGAACAGCTGTTTATCGAACGTTCCCATCAGTGAATGTTTTTCCCAGGCCAAAGAGTTAGCTTTCCAGCATCTGGAAATTGCCATTTTCCCCACTATAGTCTGATCTTGGAGTTGGTATATTTAAGTAGAGGGAGTGTGGTGGATCGATATACTGCAGTGTGTGTATTGCTTGGCATGTAGAACAGATAACTCTTTGCCTCTTTGCCTTGGGAAAAGTTTTGCTGATATGTAGGTTTGATGAAAGGACTATTCGCTGTATTGGGGTTAATGGATAGGTGTCTGAGTATTTGTATTTTCATGGAAGTGATATAGACCCAAAGAATCTACATAGATTAGCCAATAAAAGTGAGATGTTAAGCAGAAAGGCACAAATCAATAATATCTGAAATCCACACACTAATAAGCTTACTTATGATAAAGAGGATATGCTTAATATTTAAAAAAATATCCACAAGGATCTTAATAATGATAAAATAATAATCCTGATGATTTGAAAATTGACAGTTAGTTAAAGAAAAATGTTATTAGCAAACTTAATGACACATATCACAGTTGAATAAGCCTTTTACTTTGATAGAAATTAAAGAAACTTTAAAAATAGTAAAAATGGTAAAGCTCCAGGGTTACATGGTTTAAGTATGGAATTATATAGTCCATTTCTGTTAAATATTTTATAGGTTCATAGGTTCATAGGTTGCTACTGGGCTATCTGCCTGAAGGCATATATTAGCCCAGGTAGGTTGTGTGGTATTCACCGCCCCTTAAGTAGTTCCCTAGCTTATACTAGCAGCTAGTACCCTTGGCTCCTATCTAGTAGTGCTGTTGGCGTGATCCCCGGTGTGAACTTTCTGTTACCCATCCACTCATCAAGGTTCCTCTTGAAGAGTGATAGTGAGGGGCTCTGTCTTATGTAGATCGGGACCCTGTTCCATAGTAAGGGAAGTCTCTGCGAAGGGAATCTATCCCTCCAGCATGTTCTATTCATGGTCGTGTTGAAGTTTATATCCCTAGAGCGTGTAGCTCGAGTAGATTTGGTTTTGCTAAGATGGAGCATGTTCAACAATTCTGGGTTGGTCATGGCTCTGTACGTTAGACAGAAACCGCCTCTGAGAAAGCGGTATGCAACAGAGAACAGTCTTAGCTTTTTCAATTGTGCTGCATAGGGCAACTGTTTGAGGCCAGTAATCCTCTTGGTTAGGTACCTCTGTGGTCTCTCCAGCTGCTGGAGATGTCTAGCCAGGTACATTCCAATTGGTGCATTGTACTCAATAATGGGTCTGATGAGGGAAGAGTAGAGGGGCACCATTACATCCTTAGATCTTGATGCAAACCCTTTCATGATCAGATGGGTCACATAGAAGGATTTACTAACCACTTTGGCAACATGGTTATCAAAGAAAAGTTGACTATCTACTTGGGTCCCTAGATCCCTTATTTCTTCTTCAGATTTCAGGGGATTACCTCCTATGTTGTAGTTTGTGGGCACTCTGTTTTTTCCAAAGGGGATTACTACGCATTTTTTTGCATTTAGCTTGAGACCATGGCTTTGACACCATGCATCAGTCTCATTTAGGCCCTTCTGGAGGATCTCCATGTCAGCCAGAGACTCTATTATAGCACCCAGTTTGCAGTCGTCCACAAACTTAGTCAGCCACAGCCCTTTTAGAATTACTGAGTGACATTTTCAGGATAATTCAGAGTGACAAAATAATTCCTCCCTCATGGAAATTTTCTGTAATCTCACTAATACTTAAACATGGAAATGATAATGTTAGTCTCCTTATATAGCCATATTTCATTATTAAATGTAAAAATAACATATTTACTTCCATTTTCACCACAAGATTAAGAGATCTTCTTCTTTTTCTTTTGGCTGTTCCTGTTAGGGTTCTCCACAGCAGATCATCTGTTTCCATTTCTTCCTGTCCTCTGCATCTTTCTCTATCACACCAACCACCTGCATGTCTTCTCTCACCACATTCATGAACCTTAACTTAGGCCTTCCTCTTTTCCTCTTACCTGGCATCTTCATCCTTAGCATCATTTTCCCAATATACCAAGCATCCCTCCTCAGCACATGTCTAAACCAATGTAATCTGGCCTCTCTGGCTTTGTCTCCAAACCATCCAACCTGGGCTGACCCCCCTCTAATATACTTATTCCTAATCCTGTCCACCCTCATCACACCCAGTGCAAATCTTAACATCTTTAACTCTGCCACATCCAGCTCTGACTCCTGCCTTTTTGTCAGTGCCACTGTCTCCAACCCATATAACATAGCTGGGCTCACTACCCTCTTGTAGACCTTCAGTTTCACTCTTACTGGTACTTGTCTGTCACAAATCACTCCTGACACTCTTCTCCACCCACTCCATCCTGCCTGTACTCTCTTCTTCACCTCTCTTCCACACTTGCCATTACTCTGAACTGTTGATCCCAAGTATTTAAACTCATCCACCTTTGCCAACTCTACTCCCTGCATCCTCACCATTCCTCTATCCTCCCTCTCATTCACACATATAATATATTCTGTCTTAGTCCTGCTGACCTTCATTCCTCTCCTCTCTAGAGCATATCTCCACCTTTCCAGGGTCTCCTCAACCTGCTCCCTACTCTCACTACAGATCACAATGCCATCTGCAAACATCATAGTCCACAGGGACTCCTGTATGATCTTGTCTGTCAACCTGATTAAGAGATATAGTAGGTAAACTTATAAGGATTAAACAAGATTTATAGTCAATAGATTAATGTACAATAATATAAAAGGTAGTATCTATCTTAGATTTAGCAAAATGAATAAAGAAGAAATTGACCCTAATTAGCTTAGATATCAAGAGAGATTTTGATTCTGTAGTCTGGAACTACTTGTTTAAAACTTTAGAAGAGTTTGCAATTTGAGAACAGTTTATTGGAATATATATTAAAAAATGAATAGAGCCCCCAAAGCATACATTTCTCAAGGTTTCACTTTAAAACAAGGGTGTCCCATGTCCTCTACACTATCTGTATTAGTTATCAAACCTTAACTAATAGTATAAGAGGCAATGAAAAAATTGATCCAGCCTTAATGAAATGCTGTACATTTGTAAGTCAAATGGTATACAATTCACTCACTCTAGGGACCTTAACTAAGCATGTGACATCAACAGGACTTGCTGAAGAGACAGCTATGTCTCCCAGAGGTTGCATCTCCTCTGGAATAAACTTCCAATACAGCTTAAATAGAGCTCCTCATTAACCCTTTTTAAGTGTAACTTGGACGAGAAACCACAAATTCACCCAGGGGGTTTCACCTGTGCCCCTCTTGGATAGGGATGGTCTGTGCTGATTTAGATCTGCTAATAACATAGACCATATCATAGAGCCTTAAGGGAATAAGGGTTGAACTTGGCTAGGCTTGTAAGGGCCCTAGGGTCATTAACCTAATAACCTCCTATGAACCTGTAATAGAGATTGCCAATCTGAAATAAAGCTTTTTGCAGATGATATTTTAATAACTGTAGAAGATTTAAATTATTTGATTAAAGAAAAAGATGATGAAATTGAAAAGTTTCAAGAAGTATTTCTGCTGAAAATTAATAGTAATAAAACTGAAACTCTAGCATTAAATTGGGTCTATATTAGTTCACTGAAAGATATTTCCAGTGAACACCTCTTCATCGACACCTAACAGTCAAAAATCACTTCAGTGATTCACAGAACTTTCCCAGGGCAATGAAGTAGTTGGCCAACTAGACAACTTTACCTTTTTATCCACTGTAGTATTATCTCAGAGTTAGTATATATAGTTGGGGGTGTGTGGGGGAGACACTTCAAACTTGGGTGAGTTTGATTTAGTCTGTGTGTTCTGTTGTGCTGCAGGGCAGTTGTTTCATTGCCCTGGGAAAATTATGTGAATCACGGAAGTGATTTTTGACAGTTAGGTGTTGATGAAGAGGTGTTTGCTGGAAATATCTTTTGGCAAACTAATGTAGACCCATTAAACCAATTACTAGATAGTAAGTTAAGGGTAAATATAAATATAATTGGGAAGGAAAAGAACTAAAATATTTAGGAATAAAAATCAATCCAGATGTGAGTAAGATTATTAATAATACTTTTGAAAAATTAATCAAAGAAGTGTTACTTCTTATTTAAAACAATGAATTTTTTTTTTATTTTTAGGATAGGTTAGTGCTTATTAAAATGATTATATTATCCAATATTATATATATATATATATATATATATATATATATATATATATATATATATATATATATATATATAGATAAATTGATAGATAGATAGATATTGCATTCAATAGATTTAATACTTGATTAAAAAAATATTTTAAAGAAAATGGAAAAAAAACATTAACTTCACTCTCATGGCATCCTAAAAAGCTAAAAATTGCTTATACTGCAGAAAAAAGAAAGGCAGGACACTGCTGTACGAACTCCTTTTTTTTAATACAACAAAATAATCCACAGGTTAGTGCTTTCGGGATAAAACCCTTCTTCAGACATTTTAAAAATCATTAACAAACAGTTATATACATCACTAATGATGAGATAAAATCTGAAAACAACCAATCAAATACTAAAAACATTTAATAAAAAACACGCCTCTTTTGCAAAGCCGGTTTTAAAGGGACCAGGTCATTTAATCCTGGTTCCCTATGTGCTTGTAATTCTATGATCCATCGTGATTCTAGAGACTCTGTATGTGCCTTTATGTCTCCCCCACGTATATTCATAGTTACATTGGCTATGGCTCTGAACCTAAAAGAGTGTGTGGGATGAGCCTCAACATGTTTGTATAACGCATTATGCGTATCTTTATTCCTTATTGAGCATAAATGTTGTAATATCCTAACCTTAAACATGTTGTTAGTCATGCCAACGTAGAAAGAGGTACACACTGAACATTCGGCTATGTACACTATATTATGTGTCCTGCAATTGGCTCTACCCTTAAATTCAAAAACCTTACCACTATTGGGATGTTTAAATGTATTATTATTTTTGTTAATAAAGGGACATGCCTTGCAATTCCCACATGTTGTACTGCCCAAGTTCATAAGGGGTTGTTTAACCTCTCCTACATTCTTCTCAGTGCATAGCAAATCTTTCAGATTTTTGTTACGCCTGTAACCAATACTTGGTTTAGAACCCACTAACTCACACAACTTCTTATCACTTCTGAGGATATTCCAATTTTTCGTCACTATATTATTGATGTCTCTGATGTTACTATTATAAGTAAAATAGAGCCTTGGATTTCCTGATGTAACATGGTGGCCATCATCATTTGTCACTGTCCCTTCGTCACTTCTCAACCAAGGTTTATACCTATCCTTCCTTTTATTCACACCACTATTCACCACTTTCTCAACCATACATTCACTATACCCCTTGCTAGTAAAATTTGCTTTTAAGCCTGAAATTTCTCTCTGAAAGTTGGAATCATCTGTACAAAGTCTAGATGTCCTGCACACCTGTCCCTGTACAATATTTGAAAATAGATATCGTGGGTGCATACTACTAAAATCTAGCATGTTATTCTTCCAACATTCTTTTCTATGTAATTCAGAAGAGAAACCCTCATTCGTTAGAAGCAACTTGACATCCAAAAAACTGATATTGTGTTGGGAATGTGTCATGGTGAATTTTAGGAAAGTGGTTGTAGAGTGCAAATGATCTAGGAAAACATTTAAAGAGGGTAGGTCACCTCTCCATAAAATAAAAATATCATCTACAAAACGAGTGTATATGATGATATGTTTAGTCCATCTCTCATTATCTAATACAAACTTTCTTTCCCAAAAGGAGAGGACCAAATTCGCATAGGTATTGGCACAGGGGGTGCCCATGGCAATCCCCTGTGCCTGTCTATACATCTGATCACCACTTATAAAAACATTGTTTTCCAACACTATCAATAACAATGTTTTAACTAAGTCTATCTTGGCGGTAGGCTCACCCATCTCTTGCATTAATTTCACAGTGGCATTAACCCCATAATCATTGTTAATGACAGTGAACAGGCTCTCTATATCCAAAGTGACCATCAGCATCTCTGTGGTGGGATATTTCCCATCAACTTCTTTCACTAACTGCAAAAAACACTTAGTATCCTTAAGCACATTGGGTAACCTGTCTAGCAATGGTTTCAAAGTGCATTCCAACCATATGGAAGCATTTTCGGTCACCCATCCCCTTCCTGAAACAATAGGTCTGAGGGGTGGGTCCTTCAATGATTTATGTATTTTGGGTAGTGCTTTTAACAAAGGTGTCACAGGTTTACAAGTTTTCAAAAACTCATATAGCTCATCATTAATCTTAAAATCTGCATGTAAATCATGTAAACAATTATTCACCCTTTCAATAATCATCCTAACAACTAATGGATTGATCTTGATATATACATTGTCATCAGACAACAGTTGTTGCAGTTTCTTCTTATAAAACGTCCTGTCCAATACAACTACCGCTCCTCCCTTATCAGCATTCTTAATGACCAAGTCATTGTTATGAATTAACCCTTGTAGTGCTTGTTGCTGTGCAAGAGTTAAATTAAAATATTTTCTATGGCTGCCAGCCCTGAAATATTCCTCTAAATCCCTCTCACAACTATCAATAAACATATGCATAGCCGGTGAAAACTGTGGGACAAAACAACTGGGTCGTCGAAGTTGCATGTTAGAGACTGTTACATTATTATTATTGTACATACATTTTAAAGCTAAGCTCCTGCAATAGAGCATGATGTCCAGAATTGTCTCATTAAAAACTCCCGTTTTACCGGGCACAAACGACAGGCCTTTACTAAGTACACTGTATTCATCTTCTGTCAGTATATAACTAGATAAATTGTAAACAACATTGTTAACAGAGTCATTAGTCAAAAGGCAGTCCTCCTCCTCTTGTCTTGTTCCCTGCCCTCGCTCAATGATCTTTTCCAGGCTCCTCTCTTCCTTACGGGAGCCGGAAGATTGTGTAAAAAATGCCTACCTGGCGTTTGCTTGGAGCGAGCTCCTCTGGATAGGTCATCTTTCCCAAGTACAGCGTTAGTACTGTCTGATGCAAAATCATTGTGCACATGGTCAAAAGTCTCTCTGTCTATTGTTGCCGCTGTTGATAACACAGGAAAATTTTCATCATCTAGGCGGCAAGCATTGACCGTCGCTGAAAAAGTTGGTGCTGTTACTAACTGTGTCACATTTGATTCAGCCGATGTTGCATTATCCGTATCATCAGCAGCCTTGTTAGCTGTTGTCGTTTCCACGCTCACACAATCAGTTCTATCCGGTAGGCGTCGTGTCTTGTTTGCATCAGATAGACGTTGTATTGTGGAGTGATTGTGGCGTGGCCAAACGAAAATGCACCCGGTTGAAAAATCTAGGTGATCTCTCTTCAGTTTGCTGATCTTTTGAGCACGTAGCTTTTCATTAGTTTCATTAAATGTTTGCTCAAGTTCAGTTAGACGTCGACTATGGGCAGTGCCTGTGTAATCTTTTTTAAGTAGCAGTTGTATCTCTTGTATTTCAATACGCAAACGTTCGACTTCAGGTGCAAAGTAATTCTTGATAAGGTCCATAGAACGGAAACTAGTTTCGATGTTAAGGGATTGCCACTGTGCTAGTAGCTCCGGATACCGGTCTCCCTGAGTCGGCATGCACAAAATGCGCATACCGCGTGGAACAATCCCAAAGGTTTGGCAGGCATCAAAATGATATGCTGGCCAAGTGAGTCTCTGCAACCTGCCCATTTTGTAGCTAAGATCTCTACAAATATCATCAAAATTCTTGTCCATGGCTACTGGCACTCTATTGTTCATACAATCCGATTTTTTAACGGTCAGACCCAATCCTAAAAGAGGATTATCTTGCAACAAGGAAGTTAAGGAGTGAGTTAGAAGACCATCAGTTTTGGTTGAATCTTTTTTACCATTGAATACACTGGTGTTGGGCTGTTCAGCCATTTGATTCCCCACAGCATGCATAGTACGGAAAACAGAACAAAATCCAATGAACAAAATAACCGTACTAATGCCAAAGTCCTCCTGACAAAAGTGGAACTGCAGAAAAAAGAAAGGCAGGACACTGCTGTACGAACTCCTTTTTTAATACAACAAAATAATCCACAGGTTAGCGCTTTCGGGATAAAACCCTTCTTCAGACATTTTAAAAATCATTAACAAACAGTTATATACATCACTAATGATGAGGTAAAATCTGAAAACAACCAATCAAATATTAAAAACATTTAATAAAAAACACGCCTCTTTTGCAAAGCCGGTTTTAAAGGGACCAGGTCATTTAATCCTGGTTCCCTATGTGCTTGTAATTCTATTATCCATCGTGATTCTAGAGACTCTGTATGTGCCTTTATGTCTCCCCCACGTATATTCATAGTTACATTGGCTATGGCTCTGAACCTAAAAGAGTGTGTGGGATGAGCCTCAACATGTTTGTATAACGCATTGTGCGTATCTTTATTCCTTATTGAACATAAATGTTGTAATATCCTTACCTTAAACATGTTGTTAGTCATGCCAACGTAGAAAGAGGTGCATACTGAACATTCTGCTATGTACACTATATTATGTGTCCTGCAATTGGCTCTACCCTTAAATTCAAAAACCTTACCACTATTGGGATGTTTAAATGTATTGTTATTCTTATTAATAAAGGGACATGCCTTGCAATTCCCACATGTTGTACTGCCCAAGTTCATAAGAGGTTGTCTAACCTCTCCTACATTCTTCTCAGTGCATAGCAAATCTTTCAGATTTTTGTTACGCCTGTAACCAATACTTGGTTTAGAACCCACTAACTCACACAACTTCTTATCACTTCTGAGGATATTCCAATTTTTCGTCACTATATTATTGATGTCTCTGATGTTACTATTATAAGTAAAATAGAGCCTTGGATTTCCTGATGTAACATGGTGGCCATCATTATTTGTCACTGTCCCTTCGTCACTTCTCAACCAAGGTTTATACCTATCCTTCCTTTTATTCACAAGATAAAATCTGAAAACAACCAATCAAATACTAAAAACATTTAAGGGTTTCTCTTCTGAATTACATAGAAAAGAATGTTGGAAGAATAACATGCTAGATTTTAGTAGTATGCACCCACGATATTTATTTTCTAATATTGTACAGGGACAGGTGTGCAGGACATCCAGACTTTGTACAGATGATTCCAACTTTCAGAGAGAAATTTCAGGCTTAAAAGCAAATTTTACCAACAAGGGGTATAGCGAAGGTATGGTTGAGAAAGTGGTGAATAGTGGTGTGAATAAAAGGAAGGATAGGTATAAACCCTGGTTGAGAAGTGACGAAGGGACAGTGACAAATGATGATGGCCACCATGTTACATCAGGAAATCCAAGGCTCTACTTTACTTATAACAGTAACATCAGAGACATCAATAATATAGTGACGAAAAATTGGAATATCCTCAGAAGTGATAAGAAGTTGTGTGAGTTAGTGGGTTCTAAACCAGGTATTGGTTACAGGCGTAACAAAAATCTGAAAGATTTGCTATGCACTGAGAAGAATGTAGGAGAGGTTAGACAACCTCTTATGAACTTGGGCAGTACAACATGTGGGAATTGCAAGGCATGTCCCTTTATTAACAAAAATAATAATACATTTAAACATCCCAATAGTGGTAAGGTTTTTGAATTTAAGGGTAGAGCCAATTGCAGGACACATAATATAGTGTACATAGCCGAATGTTCAGTGTGTACCTCTTTCTACGTTGGCATGACTAACAACATGTTTAAGGTTAGGATATTACAACATTTATGCTCAATAAGGAATAAAGATACGCATTTCCCCCATTATATGATTATATGAATACTGTTATTGAAGGTAGATTGACATTCAATAGAAGCTTGTCCAAGCTATATAAGTTAATTATAAATAATAGTAATAATTTCAATGCAAAATTTTGGAACTTTTTAGATAGTGGTGGATTGAGTGACTCAATAGATGGTAAGGAGCATCTAGAGCATTTCTCCCAGGACATCCTCTGAAAATTGGCTTCGTTCCAAGTTGGACTTTTCCAGTGAACAAATGTTAAATAGATAAATCAATAAATAAATAAATACATGTTTATGGATTGTGAAAAATTAAATGTATATTGGAAGAGATAAGTGTTTTTAAGGGGTTATGGTCTGATAATTGTTTTTTAACTGGATCAGTGATACTGATGAATGTTCCATTTTCTGTATCTGTAAAATCCAAGAGCAAACACTATTTTGGGCTCTCTTGGCAGTTGCCAGAAAAGTTATTACAAAGAACTGAAAATCAAACTCAGTTCTTATATTCAAAGAATTTTTAAATTTCATAACAATATTATGCAAAACTGAAAAAAGTGATCAGAATAAGATGTATAAATCATACTAAGACCTTTAGTTGTTGGGGTAACCTTGAAATATTGCTATTGAAATACCAAGATTCTTAATGTGTAAATTATATAAGATTACCTTGATGATTCAATGAATTCCTATCATTATATAACAATATGTAAAGTTGAATTTCTTCCTTTCTGTGTATGTAATATAAATATGCTAAATTAATAAAAAGTTTCTTGAAAAAAAGAAGTGATAAGGTCAGAAGTTTAAATTTTGTGGGAATTGAATACCATAGAGGGTTGACAAGTCTGCACAAATGAGCAAAAGCCACTTTAATGAAGAAAATAGATATGAAGATAAGAGCGGGATGAGGGCTAAAGTCAATGGACTGCAGAGTGAGTGCAAAATGACAAAAGCTATGAATCCAAGATTGGTGAGGGCTTATAGAAAACCCCAGAGGCAGCAGAGCTTGGTTCTAAAATATAGCCTACAACTATATTTAGTGAGAACTGCAACTAGATCATAGGTAGCAAGTTCTAGCTCAGGAAAGTTCTTAGATAAGGTGAGAGAGATGAAGCATGAAATGGCAATAATAGATATGAAAAGGGCTGCGTATTCCAAAGTTGCAGTTAGAAGAAGGGATACAAATTGAGAAATGCATATATTTTAAGTGAAGCTTTATGGGAAGAAGGGGGGGATACATCAAGAAAGGATAAACAGTACTTTCTTGTTTTGAAAAAGCAGGCATTCCCACTCTGTCTTCAGAGCAATAACAGTTGCATGACAGTCCTATAATTAAGGAAGAATTTTACTAAGCACTTAAAGGGTCAGCTAATGATAAGGCACAGGGTAAGGATGGACTTTACAGGGAACTTCAACAATGCCTTTCTGAAAAACTATTCCACTATCTAGTCTTGTTTCAGGAATTTATGTGATGGGTGATAAATCTGTCTTCCAGCATTTCTACAATATCAATCATTACTAAGGCAGACAAGGGTCAACAGGAAGTTCCAAGCTGTAGGTTTATTTCATTGATTAACACATACCTTAAACTTTATTCCAAAATTTTGGTGGGGAGGTTGAAGAAAGTATTACTTTCATTGATCTTCCTTAAACAGACAAGTTTTATCTCAAGTTGTTCAAGAGCAGACCAGTTGACTGCATTTAGGGCCTATGTGATGTTCCTGCATATTGAGTATAACCAGCCTATTTAATGTGCTTGAGCCAGCAGTAGCAATGATAGTCAATTCTGAAAAGCCCTTCGACTCCATAAGATGGTCCTCCGTACTGACAGTGATAGAAGCCATGACATTCCTTAGTTACTTCTTAAAGGGCATTAAAGTGCTTCATACTGCTCCAGCAGCCACAGTATTTACTAACAGGATGCTGTCAGAACCTTCCATGCTGTATAAAAGAAAGATACAAGGATGGCCCTTATCATCAGCCCTGTTTCCATTAGCCACTGACCTTCTTAGTAGTGTGATGCAGCAGTCCACAGAGATACTAGGGTGAGACCTGTATGAGGTCCAACTAAAAGTCATCTTCATACCTGACGATTGTATACTGCTCACCCAGAACTCAGCACAGAACATTCCATATATACAACAGCTATGTTATTAGACTGCAGTAATTTCAGAAATTAGAATGCATGAGTCTAAAACTGCCTTAATCCTAGGGAACATAACAGTGACAGACTTATTGCAGACAAATACAGCTTCACCCCAAGTGATTTTGTGCAACTAGCTGAACCACAATGATTGACGTTAGAGCCAAGCCAATCTGGAAGAGGTCATTTATATGGGTGTGCCCATGAAGGAAATTACATTTCAGCCTGATGGGCAGGATAGCAGCAATTATGTGATGTTCATGATCTCTCTACTGTTTTATGTATTCCAACTTGTGCTAATTCGACCAAACTTAGGATGAGTGAAGAAGAGTTTAACAGTGCCAGATAAGTTTTTTTAGGGTGAGAAGAGAAAGAAGGTGGGTGCCAAAATCTGAGTTAGTTAGTCCCACTAGGAGAAGTGTCCTAGGAATTCCAGAATGGGGCAGGTGTGCACCTGCTTTTATACTGGCTCATTTGTTTACATATGATAGGTGAAATCTACCGAGTCTGGTCTGGACAGAGGCCCTAATACCAGCTTTTATCCATGTTCCCCAGGGTGGTACAGAAGAAAATTGGTTGGGCAGCTGACAGAGTGACACACAAACAAAATTACTTTTCTGTTTAGACAAAGTTGCCTCAGAGGCAGAGTCTTATTGCCTTGCCTTTTGTCAGGATAAAACATGCTGTACCATACAAAAAAATACTGTCCAGTCTAGGCAAGGTTGTCTCACAGGTAGAGGTATATGGGTCCAGTGATTCCTATATTCAACTGTCAAAAATGAAGGTGGATAGACAGCCCTTGATTATAAGAGCTGAGAAGTTGAGCATATTCAATGTTTGACAAAACTTAGGCTAAAAGTGAATGGGCAAATGGTGCTAGTATCATTTCAGCATCAGAATGATAGGTGGGATCTCCACAAGTTATATCACTGGAGATGCCTGCAGCTCTGCTGGGCACTTTGTAGTCTCAGTTTAAGGTCAGCTAGGAATCAATTTCTTTCATGTCCATAACGTAGGACATATAGCCCAATGTTCCTGAGTAGGTCAGGACAAAGATAATGCATCTCTCCCATACTCGCTACTAGAATGTCAGAACAGCTAGAAGAGCAAGTAAAGGAATTAGGTTGCTTTTCCCAAGGGGGTACAGATCTATCCTTTTGGTATATGTTGATGAAATTAAGGGCCCTCCTCCTATATATATATATATATATATGTGTGTGTGTGTGTGTGTGTGTGTGTGTGTGTGTGTGTGTGTGTGTGTGTGTGTGTGTGTGTATGTGTGTGTGAAAATAATATTTTATCCATTTAAAGGTTATTGTACAACAGTTCTCAATGCAGAGAAGGGCTTCATTGTTATTGTTGCAGTAGACTTGCAGTGGGTGTTTAAGTGCAACTGTATCAGATAAGTACAGATCTTGTAACTGGCTACCAGTTAAACATCTTTGATAAGGAATAGTAATGTAAAGTTCATACAGTATGTAAATGTGATTATTTCTTTATTACTAACATTATACATCTTATGAACTGCAACATACATTTTAAAGTATGGTTTTTGCAACTGTCTGCAATAATCATAACATACTTAACCAGTAGTTGGAATGCATCATAATATCTATTAGTGGTAAGCAGGTGGATCTGATTTAAAAGAGACAGTAGGGTATTAGAATGAATAGGGGTTAAGACCAATGGCAGGGCTCAGAGATGTATAGATTTCAGTGATATGTTTAAACCCTACTATCTTTAGTCCTGCTTCCTGATCACTAAGCCATTGTCTGGGTCTTATAATGCCAGATCATGATATATGGTAGGCTTTTATATAGTTACTTGTTAATGTGTAGTTTTGGCACATGGTGATATCAATGTAAATATCTGTAGATGCTGTAAATTTGTTTGGAATGATTACTTGTGTTTCAGTCTGATTATTAATAATGTTTGTAAAATAATAAAACTGTAATTATCTAATCTAAGATTAAGCTAATGACATAGCTAAACTATAACATTAGCAAGTCCTATCGCAGTCCTTTCTAAACTATTACAATATAACCGATATTAACTGATACTAAAAGAAATAAATTAAATTGACAGTTTTCATAGTACTTCAGCAAAGAAAAAAAAATCCCTGAGACAATCTGTTTAGAAAATAATACAAGAACTATATAAATCCATATTCAATATTCAACTTACACAGCTAATGCATTCCATTGAAATAAAAAATATAGTAATTCAAACCTAGAAACACAAAAAATGGATACATGCATTAATAACTGATGGTATGTGGTTATGTAATAAATTAAATATCTTGTCCTGTATAATGATTTGGAGCTCTTGATTTTACCATACATTTTTAAGCCTCATGCTGTAAATATTCATTGCAAGATATTCAATTTATTACAAATCAGATACTCCACATAGTCCATATGGAGCCAGATGGTGAGACAATAAAATCAGTAAACAAAGGAAAATATTATTGCTGGGATTGAATTTATCCTTAAGTCTTGGTGAGTACCTTCATGAGGTGGACCTTACTTTTTAGAAAATCACTGATATATAGACTGCATTTTATATAGCATATATCATGGACAGCAGTAGGTTAAAAACACAAACAGCTGGGTGCACAAGCCCCATAATAAAAAGTGCCCAGTCCTAGGAGGCAGACTGGTGCCAGTACTGAAAAAATGACAGTGTAGAGTCCTCAGGACAAGGAAGCATTCCTACAATGGGGTTAGGTCAAGCTCTGTTAGAAAAGGAAATAGTAGTCCACAAATAACACAAAACTAACTGGACAAAAACAACTATAAAGATGATAGAGTAGACTTAGGAGGATAAGAAAGACATTATGTATTGCTACTGTTATAAAAAGCCCATAATTTCCAGATATAATATATTAAAAAATTAAGAGATAAATTAGAAGAAAGAAAAATATGTGCACAAGAAAAACTGTCAAAAACTTCAAATGCAATTTTGTGTTCATTATTACAACAGATACATAAAAAACATTACATAGACCAAGAAACCTTGGGCTGTTTGGAAAAAGAAGTGACTGAGGAAGTGCAAAAATATAAATAACAAAACCTAGAAATTTTTGAAAGGTATAAAAAAGAAACGTGGATATGGGAAAGAAACAGAGATCTGATATGGTATAATTTTTATGCAAAGGAGAAAGCCAAACTAATCAATACAAAAAAGCAGCCCCAAAGATAATTGAAGAGAAATACAGGCAAAGGTACCCAGATATACAAAATTTCACAATTCAAAAAATAAGATCACAAAGCGGGGAATGTTGAACCGAAGAGCAGTAAAGCAGCAGTTAAACAAAGAGAAGCTGAGGTTATTGAATACCTGTGAAGTGAAGGATTTAGTAAAGAAAGTTTAACACAGGTCACGTGACAGCATGATGGAACAATGAGTCCCCAAAATAAAGAGAACGTGGAGCAGGGGATATCAGAAGAAGAAATATGGATATGGGAAAGAGATAGAGATTTAATATGGTGCAATATTTATGCAAAAGAGAAAGTAAAACTAATCAATGCAAAAAAGCAGCACCAATGATATTTGAAGAGAAATAAAGGCAAAAGCACCCAGTTTGGAAAATTTTACAATACAAAAAAATAAGAAAACAAAGGGGAAAGTTGAAAAGGGGATTAGTAATGGAGAAGTTAAAGAAACAGAAACTGGAGTTATGGATTACTTGTGAAATGAAGGATTTAGTGTAGAAAATCCAACTCCAGTGATGTCACAGCATGATGGAAAAATGAGTCCCCAATTTAAGAAGAAACATGTGGAACAGGAAGCATCTAATCAGTTGCCACATGAAGATACTTTGGGGGCTTTAGTAACAAACCAGCACAAAAGTTAATTAGGAGTTGCACAGCAAGGGAAGGAACAGGAAATGGTGACAACTCTGACACAGTCAATGTTGTGGAGTGATAGGCCAGTGAGTTTCCATCTGAAAGAACAATGGATGACACAGGAATATGTTCTGGCACTATCTGTAGAATGTCTGCAGGAAACAGAGAACAAAGAATATGCCCTCAGTTTAAAAGAAAATGATGTAAGGAAAGAGTTGCTTAATTTAACAGAAATGGATAGACAAATTAAGTTTGATGAAATAAATCGATTACAGAAAGTCAATAAGAAGCAAAACATTAGAAGTCTGATAAAACAAATGAACATAGTAATGAAGACTATTAGAAATTCATGTGACATAGAAGTAAATAGTATATGTTACTGTGCAGCTAAATTAATAACAGATAAAGGCCGGGATTCACTAATCCTCCGTGTAAGACTAAGTCTTACTCGGAGACTGCAGTCTAAGAGTATGACATCAGCGCGTCATGCATATGCATGAGTGCACGCTGACTCAACTCTAAGGCTAACACGGAGCATGCCCGAGTGCAGGGGGCGTGTCAGACTGCCAAGCAGTCCAAATATCCATGTACCTGTAAGTGCCTAAACAGCAAATGCCACCACACATGAGCGAGTCCGCTCAAATGTGTAAATCTCCAACACTACACTCCCCCACATTCCAAACCCATGTACAAATATAATAAAATGTAAAACCATTTTTTTCCTCATTCTCGATATAGCTGCCTGTATTTGCACATGTGTGCACGGGTTTGCCCATTGCTTAGCTACAGTTAGCAGTTCAGACATCAAAGAGGATAATAAACTACTTATATACAAATTAAGCCAAATAACAATAGTGTAGTGGTCGAGCCTTCGCACAAAGAGGTGGCATTCCCGGTTCGAGTCCCACCATTCCCCTTCCCATTTTCTGTATAAATCTGTGCATAAAATTAATTCCTGACATTTACTTTTTAAATATTAGTACAATGCATTGAAATGGCCTATGCAGTAGTGAACGGTATTATATATATATATATATATATATATATATATATATATATATATATATATATATATATATATATATATATATATATATATATATATATATATATATATATATATATATATATATATATATATATATATATATATATATATATATATATATATATATATATATATATATATATAGATGTATAAGAAGGTGAAATGGACATGCATACTGATAAAGTCATAAGTAATGCATCTTAAGCAGTGTGAAGCACTGCTAAGCAAAGTTTACCAGTATTAAGCATATTTAAGTATAATTGCTCATAGCTTAGCAGTGCTTTAACTAGCACAATAGCTTTGCCCAGAGCTGTGCATCGCGCCAACTAGTGCAAACTAAACATGTTTGTGCGAAGCTGTGCACCGTGCTAACTAGCGCAATGTCGGGCAACGTCGGTAAACATAGAGCAACACTGGGCAAAGTTGAGCAAAGTCGGCTAAACACAGCCACACCCCCAACCGGTCAGGACAATAGTAAAATAAAAAGCAATGACAGGCCTTGAACCCAGGATAGTGTGCACCATAATCACAGTACTGATTCACTAAGCCATGACAGCATTTGATGTTCATGGACTGTCAACACACATATACGTATTAATCAAAGTTTACCCAGTGCTAAGCATGTGTGCACTCAGCTGAGAATGTTCAGTCCTGGCCAATCACAAATAAGTGTGGGAAATGAGGCATATTTAAGCTCCATAGGTGGGAATACTTGCCATAACTGGTTGTAGCTCCCATCTGCAGGCAGCAATGGCTGGTGTCGGAGAGGGCTCTCACTTCCGAGTGCAACGGTGGGGCATTGAGGAGTCAAAAGTGATGGTTTGGCTCCTCATCCATCATCATGATGCCAGACTCCTGCAGGGCCAGTTCCAGGGCACGGAATACAAAGCAGAAGCCTGGAACCGTCTCGCACATGAACTCACCAGTGCCACAGGCGTCCCTCGGACTGGTGAGCAGGTCAGACACCACCATGCAGACCTGAAGAGATGCAAGCAGGACCAACTGAACCAATGGATACAGGCTGCCAGTGGGATGCAAAATGCCCCACTACTGTGTAGGTAGCCATGGAATGAAGTATGTAAAAATTGCTAGTGTAGTTGATAGTATGGATAGGTATATGTCTCAATATCACTTCATTTACTTCACAACTGCAGGTGTCCATGCTGCAAATCAGCAAGCCTATGCAGATAGGCTGCTAAGGCTGCACCACCAGGCAGGTTAGTAATTATTCTGCATGTACTGTTATATAAAATAAGTGAGAGAGCCTGACAAAAAGTGTCGTAGCCCAATAATAAAGGTATAATAAGGCTTGAAAAACCTCTCTGCATATACTGTTATGTAAAATAAGTGAGAGATCCTGAAAACGATAAATAAAGGTATAATAAGTCCTGAATTATTTCTCTGCATGTATTGTTATATAAAATAAGTGAGAGAGCCTGAAAAAGAGTGTCGTAAACCATAAATGAAGGTATATACATCTTGAATAAGACGTCTGCATGCACTGTAATATCAAATAAATGAGAGAGTGACTACAAAAGTGTGTAATGTAATTAATAAAGGTATATCTCTTGTAGTGTGTCCGTGTCACTTTCTTCAAAATGTTGATGTACTCTTGCAGTATAGAAATAGTAGTGTTGTATTAA
Source organism: Protopterus annectens (assembly GCF_019279795.1). Taxonomy (NCBI): domain Eukaryota; kingdom Metazoa; phylum Chordata; order Ceratodontiformes; family Protopteridae; genus Protopterus; species Protopterus annectens. The sequence goes on from NC_056726.1 coordinate 911,888,983, forward strand.
ACGTTGTCAACCCACACTTGGGTAGGCCCATAGAAAGTGGATGAAGGGAGTGCCAGTATCTCTTAAGCATATATACAGTCCTCAACTGTTGTTTCAAGGCTGGCATGTATAGGTAAATCTGGCACAGGAGTAGCTTGTTATTGTGTTCAACAGAAATGTCAGTGTGCTGCTAGAAATGTAGGGGGCTGTTAAAATATAACTGATAATGTCACCTGAACACATCCAGATATGTAGACATATAAATATAAATAAAATATATAAATACGTAGCAGTAACATCTGCATCCTGGACAGTTTGTATGTCAGATACAGGTCAGGTATATAAGGAACTAGCAAAACACATTTCACAACATAATGGACATTGCCTAGTGTAATAATATATGTAGGGGATATACCTGCAGTCAATAGGAATGTAGTGTAAACTATAAGTACATATAAGTTGTTAATGGAGGTATCTTTTTACACCCTACTGTATGTGCATAAACAATGCAATTCCACACCTCAATGGGTATGTGTAATCTCAAAACATTTGTTGGGACATATGTCCTATTGGTTTATAAATATCTGCATTTACTTTGATGCATGTGCCCTGTTCAAACACCACAATCTTGGTAGCCTGTTGCTACCAATCAATTCTGCATGCTGTTGGAATGTCCACTAATGTTCTATATATGCATGTGTTATGCTTGCTGTTCAACTGTTGGAACTCTGGTGTGTTGGGTTAATGGGAATATTACTGCATGCTGTTACAACTAATTTGGAATGATGTTGGCTGTTACCAGCCCATACTGTCATTAAATTCTCCTAAACACAGAACGTATGGGAAGACCGGTCCCAACGGACCCACCTGTCCCACCTCAGCTGGCGATGGCACCTGGCACCAGCAGGTCCGGTGCCCAGCCCAGGACCTCCTCCTCCAGTGGCCCTGTGCCACCTTCGGGTGGAAGCACTGCAGGGGATGGGGCTCATCCTCCCCTGCAAGCGTGGCAGGAGGAGGGCCACCTATCACCCTCCGAATGGTCTGGGCTGTGGTGTGCAGGGAGATCAAGCGTTCAGTCACTGATCCTCTATGCCAGCTCGAGGCAAGAGTGGCGCAACTCACGGGTGAGCCTGCCCCTCCCAAGCAGCCCCCAGCACAGCCAACCCCCGGGCTGTGAAGGTGCAGTGGTGACTGCCCATGGGTGGGGATCTCAGTTCCACTGTTGCCATCTGTGGGCGTATGGGCTTGCGATTTCCAAACATCCTTCCCCGTCAATGGTGTTCACCCACCCCATGTGTCATATTCCGCCCCTGTATGCATCTTGTTTGTCTTGTCTGTTTATCTCCCCAACCTACCTCCCAAAATATACCTACTTCCCCTACCCTACATTCCACTATCACCTGAAAAAAAAATAAAAAATAGGCAATCTGCTCCCACAAAACAATTACGCCCTGTACATAGCTGCCCCATTTTGCACAAATGTCCGCTGGACACAGAAACTGAAATTTAATTGGCAGTACAACATACTTCCTTGTCCTCACCCCTCTTTCAGGGGTGGAAGTTTTCAAATTTCCCTCCAAATTACTAGTATATGCACAGCTGTTGCTGTTAAAGAAATGGGCAGCTATGGACCTTCCCTACACCCATCCTGCACATCCCGAGCTGTTTTCCCTATGGTCTTTCCCTCTTTGTGCCCCTTTTTCACTACTTTCCTATCTCCCCATTTTCTTTTCTTTCAAAGAAATGAGCACGGGGGTTAGCATGAGTAAGCACTTTTAAGCAGTAGTAAGTGGGTTTGCATGAGTGTGTGCTTAGCTTAGCATTGCTAAGCATCGCGCAAACCCACGCAAACCCACTTACAACTGCTTAAAAGTGCTTTAGTCACCCTGCATATGAGAGGCCTTGTTCTGCTCAGCAGCAAAATAAAACACCACTGTCAGTCTCGAACCCTGGACCTTGGACACACTAGACTGCATGAAGTACCACTAGGCCACAGTAGGTATACAGCAGGTTGTTGCTGAAATATATATATCATGCATCAGAATGTGTGAATGTAAAGGAACGATAGGAATGCCATAACACAAAACCTGTTCTGTGGAACATTACGTTCATAGTTCATAGGTATGTTCATAGGTTAGTACTAGGCTAACTACCCTTGTAGGCCATTTCAAGCCTAGCTAATTACCCCATGTGAGAATCAAACCTTGCACCTTGTGTCTGTAAGGTAAACACCTTAACCATTATGCCATCCTCCCACTTGTGATAACAGAACCAGACATTCTAGCATTAAATAATGTTACAGTAGCACTTTACAACCCCCACACAGTATCATAGCAGGACAATCCCCACCCAAATATACAAAATACCTGTGTGTTCAAGGTACAGCAAGGATGTAGGTAGGCATACTCAGTACTGCAATTGTCCAGTTTTCATGAGCATCCTGTGATAATGTCAACAAAAAAAAAAAGCACAAACTGTGCAGAAGTGAGTACATTAATACCCACAGTACAGCAGTTCCCAAACAGTTCATGTGCAAAATGAAAAAATCTCAATAACTACGTATGTATGCCAGCTAATTGTATAAGTAGAAAAGAAAATACATACTCCCATGTATCTTGTGTTAGCATTTGTAGGGGTGAGCACAATCCTACACTGTCAACTGTGTACTGGAAGTGGCAACATTCAGGTCTGAGTACAACATTCAAATCACTGGCTACACCCCTAGCATCAGTTATGAGAAGTAAACCAACCTTCTGACTTACACAATGGTGTCCACAGCAAACAAGCATGGTCCCCACTTTGGAAAGCTGAAAGGGCTATGCCTACCTGACTTAGCAATTTATACTATTGGGTTGCTATGACAGTGAGTACTGCAAGTACCACACAGCAGGCTGCATGTAGTTGCCAAATGCTGGCCACCAATTGGTGCAGAGGCCATCACATGCACATGTGCAGATGCCTATAAAAGCAGGCTGTACTTTCTGTCCACACATGCAATCACTTCATTGCAAGTACAGAGGGAGAGAGAGAGATAGAGAGAGACGTACAGACGCAGCCAACAGCAGCAGGAAAAAAGCAAAAAGATGAACCACAAATATATTGAAAGAAAAAGTAATATATAGCAAAAAAAAAAGAAAAACTAAAAGAATATATTGAAAAAACAATATATTGAAAAAAAGTATATTGAAAAGAAAAATATATTGCAAAAAAAAATCTCATATTGAAAAATATATATATATTTTAAAAAAATATTAAAAAAATATATATATACATTGAAAAGAAAAATATATTGAAAAAAAATAATATTGCAAAAGTAATAATATATTGAAAAGAAGAATAATCATATTGAAATAAAAAATATATCTTGAAGAAAATTATAAGCTATAAAAAGAAAAGCAATTACAAAGCACACGAAACAGAGGAATACGAACACATACAAAGGTAAGGTATGTAACAGCTATGTATTTACTGGCATGTAGTAGATGTTTATGAAGAGTACTCTACATAGTTTGAATCATCCATATGTGACAGCACTACGTATCTATGCACAGATGCCCTGCATAACTACTGGCATGGCGACATCAGTGTGTAGCTGTGTGCATTGGGATATGACTGTGACATATGTAGTTCAGCATTAAATATCAAACATCTGATCCATGTTATCTGTGTTCTGTACAGTAGTGTGTACAATGTCTGTTTGTGGGAGTAGCGCATACAATTATATAAACATCGATGTGACAGAATAACAAATGCATGATAGTCATATTAAAGTGTAGCTTAACACTGGCAACAGCTGTGCCAGGCTAGTATGTTAATCTAGCATTTGCAGCTATATATACACCCTCTAATATTACTGTGTGCTCACATGTGACACCTGTTCATGTTGCAGCAAAGCCCAACAGGTCAGCCGTGAGGTACACAAAATTACAACAGTGTGGACATTGTGTGTGTATGGCACACAGATACAGAGAGATCTGTCTGTGTCAGATATATTAGCATCTGTACATGTGCATAGAGCAAGGGACATACTGCAACTGTTTGTGAAGGGTGGACATATATATGTTGTTGAAGGTTGTTATGTGCATACGTCTATGTAGGTTGTAGTGTGTGGCAAACAAGACAGCATACAGTGCTGTTATATGACATGTGGTGGTTAAACACTGTGGGTATGATTCGTCAGGTTTGTAGTGTTGCAGCCAGTGAGGCCTGCTAAAGCTACATGGGCTGAGAACACCTTCAATGCATTCCGCACAACAATGTGCAATATTATGACATAACGGTATACCTCACAACCTTTGCATAATTGATATCCCCACCATGAAAGGTGGACTGTATATGTGCCTATATGTATATCTACATGTACACCAATGGATGTTTATATGTTTGTGTGTGTGTGTGCGTGTGTGTGTGTGTGTGTGTGTGTGTGTGTGTGTGTGTATATACATATATATATATATATATATATATATATATATATATATATATATTTAGAGCGAGAACGAGAGTGAGAGACAGGGTCATATTTACTGCAACAGATGCCAGGTGACAAAGCAATGGACCCAAGCTTACTGTTGACACTGCATTGGCATACCTTCTTGCAAAGACTCTGTACCCATGAACTACCACATAGGTGGTAGTCTACTTAACACCAAAGGTGTGATAAGAGACCATGAGACACAGGTGGAAAGTAGTCACCCCTTTGATAATCACAGTGCCACACTAGTCATGTCAACTGTATACGTGGCAGACATCATCACAAAAGGTGTGTCATCCAGAGAAATATAGGTCAGTGTTCCCCTCTACTCATCATACATAAAGCCCATTAATGAGTACAATGCCCCATGCGGTATGTACCTCCCAAGACATTTGCAGCAACTGGAAACGACACAGACATACCTCACAAAGAGTAATACCGGCCTCAAACAGATGCCCTATGTAGACCATTTCACAAACCCACAGCTAGACTGTGTTGCATACCGCCTACACAGAGGTGACCTCTGCCTAACATACTAAGCTATGTCAAACCCAGAGCTGTTGGACATGCTCCACGTAGACAGATCACAATCCCTACGAGCTACACACTCTAGGGACCTAAACCTTGTGGCCTCAATTGACAGCACATGCTGCAGGGATAGATTCCTATCTCAGAGACATCCCATACTCTGGAACAAATTACCTATCAATACTGTCATCAGAAATAATCCTGATGAATGTATGGGAGATAGGAAATACACCCCGGGAATCACCTCTGTGGCTCTGCTTGACAGGGCCACTTGAAACGTACTTACCTGTGTGTCAAAGGCCAGGGTAGCGTATGGCTAGACTTATATAGGCCCTAGGGCCAATACCCTATTACCTACCTATGAAGCGATACACACCCACATGTACTTGTTGCAATAATTGCCATGTGAGGTTGACTGAGTGTGATGGTGAATGTGTTAGTGAATGTGTCAGAGTTCTGTATATGTGTGACAGCTTAGTGGGAAACTGTTTCAGTCATAGTATTATGTGTCCTAGCTGTGATCCCAGCAAAAGATGTGTATGCAATCGCTAGGCAGAAAAAGCAGTATGCCATACGGTCTGACATAGTCCCTTGGTGTTGACTGGGGTGTCCCATTGTAGGTTAAAGCAGTACATGTATGCTTATTGAGTGTTACTGCTGGTGAATCCAACTCATGTATGAACTGTAGTACTACCTGAAGCTGTATGCCTACACAGCACAGTATGGTGTATGTCCACATTTCTTGGAACCACTGTTTTGTGTGTTCCCCGTAGTCCTCACAGATTACATACCTCAGGCATAAGGCTTTGTAACTAGCCTCAAGGAATGAAATTAACCTTTCATATAGGAAAATTAAATTAATGTTGGAGGACTTTTTATACCAGGGGGTTATTAATGAAGAAGTTTTTAACTTTTTAAATGTGGACCACCCTACAATTCCAATAGCCTTTGGAATCCCTAAAACCCATAAAGACCTGCTTGACCCCCCCATACAGACTTATTATTTCTGGTCATAATAGTATTACATATCCTTTAGGAATATTTATAGACCGGGTAATTAGGAATGCTTTGACACCTATTGAACATATTTTGATTGATTCCTGGGATTTTTTAAGAAGAATCAAAAGTGATTTTTATGATGGTGAAACATGTTTTTCTACTGTGGATATGGTTGATCTTTTCACCTCCATACCGCATGATGAAGGTTTATTAATGCTTCAAAATGTGTTAGTTACAGAAAGTAACCTAACTGGTGTCATGATCAACTTTATAATGGAACTCATGGATGTAATTTTAAAAACAATTTTTTTACCTTTGGGGGAGAATTTTTTAGGCAGGTCAAGGGTGTGGCAACAGGTAACAGCTGCACACCTATTTTCGCCAGTCTAGTAATGTATAGATGGGAGTCCATTTTTCTATTTAATACTCCTTTTAAGAATAACTGGTTTTTATATTTGAGATTTCTAGATGGCGTTTTTATTTTTTGGAAAAAAGGAGGGTCACATGAGAAATTACTTGATCACTTGAATGGGATATGTGACTATTTTAAATTCACAGGTGCCACCAACAACAAGCAGATTAACTACCTAGATGTACTTTTGATTAAAGATTTTAGTACTAATAGTTTCCAGTCATGTGTTTACAGGAAGCCTACTTTTTCCAATGATTATTTGGAATTTACAAGTAACCACCCTACTTATGTGAAAAGAAATATTGTTAAGGGACAAATGGTTAGAGTATTAGAATGTGTTCTAATTTTCCATTAGTTAAAAAAGAAGCTTAATTATTACTTGACATGTTTATAGCTAGGGGTTATCCAGTTGATTTTGTCTTGCAGATCCGGGAGCAGGTTACTAGGGATTGGGGTTTTAGATACAAACCCTTATTAGGAGCAAATGAAGATATATCCTGTTCAACATGAGAAGGAGGTAAAAATTTTTCTCAAGCAATGGTGTTAACCTATGGTGAAACTTCAAGTTATGTTCAAAAAATTATTAAAAACAACTGGACTATGTTTAAAGGTAATAGAGATTTGTTAACCACCTTAGGTGACCAGCCCTTATTTACCTACAGGATTAATAGTAATTTGAAGTTCCTACTTGAAAACCCACATTTAAATAATAAAAGGAATCTAAAAGGGACCACTAAGTGTGGGTCCTGTGACTATTGTAGATTTATTTACGATACCCCAAAGATTAAATTAGGTCCCTATAATATAGAGGTTTCATTCGTTGCAGGTTCCTGTACGACAACATGTGTGGTATATTTAGCTATATGTATGGAATGTGGACAATTTTATGTGGGTAAGACAGAGAGAAGATTGAGTAGAAGAATTTATGAACATTGTTATAGTATTAATAAAAAGGATGAAAAATGCACTTTTTAAACACATTAACTTGTACCCTACACATTCCTTTAAATTTGGTATTCTCAAAGTAGTAGGAAAAAATTTTAGAGGTGGTGACTGGACTAATAAGTTGTTTAGGGCTGAAGTTAGATGGCAACTCAAACTAAATGCTAGTGAATTCCCTAGTATGAACGAACATGCTAGTATTAAACATGAATTCAAATTTAGGGCATTGAAACTTTGAAATTTTATTCCTTGGATTTCTATATTTACATGTTTTTTTCACTTTTATACCTATTTCTTCTTAATATTTAATGAACTACATCTTTTTGAAAAGTGATTAGAAAATATGTTAAAATTTTATATATTTTTTATTGATATTTAAGCACTGTCACTTTATTATAACAATAATTAATTAATGATTAATTGACTGAATTTGTATAAAAGGAGCTAGTTAACTGATGTTCAATTGTTCTGATGAAGTTGAATACGAAAGCGCTTGACCTAACGTTTTGTTTGACTGTACTATATTGCTTGGATTTTTACAGTGAATAAATTGTTGTTCTGGGTTTTAGAATATCGGCTCCAGAGTGGTTGGTTGGTTTTACATGTATGCTTATTGAGTGTTACTGCTGGTGAATCCAACTCATGTATGAACTGTAGTACTACCTGAAGCTGTATGCCTACACAGCACAGTATGGTGTATGTCCGCATTTCTTGGAACCACTGTTTTGTGTGTGCCCTGTAGTCCTCACAGATTACATACCTCAGGCATAAGGCTTTGTAACTACTGACACACAGTACTGTATGGTACACAGGTAAAGGTCATCTGGGTTGCCATACCTTTGTGTCTGGTATGTATGTCTGATGTGTGTGTGGGTATGCCTGCACCATGGCCTCAGTCATATGTGTGTTACAGGATATAAGTGCGTATCTAGCAACATGTATAGTCTAGTACAGCAGTATGCCACCTATATTAACGAATGAGCACATATGTTAGGCAGGGGTTTGCCATCAACGAATAGTGTGGAATACTGGTAATACTGTAACTGGACTTTACAATCATTGCAATGGAATACATATTTCCTGATGCATTAGCTTGATATATACCTCCTGTGGCTAAGTGGTGCATTGTGTCGCATACAGTGTGCCATGTACTGTTGTATAGTCTTACATACTGGTTTATCTTTGTTGCTGTTCAAAACATGGTTTGATATATAGAGTGTGCCAGGCACTGTCAGGCAGTTGTGGGCTGAGCACTGATATGTGGCATTGAAAGTGTGTATCCTCTGACAGCCAATAGGTTGCTATATATGGCAGTTAATTGATATCTGTACTTTAGAATGTTAAGTGTGCCACATGACATGCTCACACATATTGTTTCATTGTCTTCCAGGGTAATGGCCCACCGTCGTAACCCCACCTATAGCATGGCAGAGGAGGAACTGATAACAGCAAGCCTGGTGCAGCACTATGCCCTGCTGTTCTCCAGAACCAGCCAGGATCAGCATGAGTGGACTGCACTGTGGCAAGATCTTGTCCGTAGGGTAAATGACATAGGCATGCATAACTGGACATATGAGCAGGTACGCCATCACTGCAGTGATTTAATTAGACATGTCTGGCAGCGTGCATCAGATATCCATAGACAACAGCTTTCCACAGGTGGTGGGGTACCCATCCACCCCCCCCTCACAAGAGTGGAGGAGCTGCTTCTGAGCCATGTGGCTCCTGGCTAACAGCAACAACATCAAGCAACATGTATCATCATGGAGGCCAGAGCCACCCAGCAAGTTGACATGGAGCGTGCAGGTAACATGGCATAGCTGTACACTACTGTTGTCTCTATTTGATAGAGCATGCTCATGTGCGATGTGTACTGTGTAGTTAGAGGATGTGGTGCCTGGTGTTGTGCAATACTAAATATTAGGAATGTAATCTGTAGGCCTGTGACTGTCAACCATTGTACTACTGTAAGATTGCAGACACACAGTAGCAAAGCCACAGTTGTTGCCACTGACAAACTGTCTCATATCCTTGTAGGTCCCTCTGGTGTGACAGCAAGGCAGCAGACCCATGCTGGTGAGTGTGTTCTACATTTAATATTACTAATTAAATGTGCATGTCATAGATGAGCTGTAGGCCATGTACACGTAACACACCTATGCATAATGCATGCTGTGCATGTTTGCTGTGAGACTATGAACATCCCAGTAATGTGGGTAGCTGCCTAAAACACATAACAATACACAGAGCATCCCACACAGTTGTGGCAACACTGTACTGAACATTGGATAGGCAGAGGCAATACACATGCACACAACATACACAACTTTGTCATACGTGGTACACGTTCACATGCTACACATGGCGCATTCAGACACCCGCTGTAAGGTCACACTCTAGTATCCCAAATGTCATCTGCACAGCACACATAATATACCTGAGGGGCTGATGCCTCTCATGTGGCTGTGCGACACTCTTCAACGCATAACACATTCATGTTAGGCAATGTCCCCTATTGGGCACCATACAAACCCATGTAACAACTGGCTGTGAAATGGTGAATGTAGCCATGGTACAGCAGTCCTGATACAGCATGGTATGTGCCAGTCTGGCACACATTAGTAGCCTTGAGTGACCACATGATGCTGCATGATGATGGCTCATGGTACTGCACCCCATCCAGTTACAGTGACCACAGTACTACACATAGCATTAACTGCTGTGCATCTCAATGTTGTGTATGTGCACACATATGGATCGATACACAATATGCATAGCAATCACCTTTTGTACAAAGTGACACATATATGCCTTGTAATGCTATTGAGTGTATAGGTCACATGACACACACTGTGTAGGTGTGATGCTTAATGTTGCAGTTGTGTTGTAGCATGCCATGTCATGGCTGGCACTGGCATGGCCACAATATGTCCTACACTCAACATAACCACTGTACAATGGCTATGTTGAGCAATGGTATTCCATCAGGTATACATGCACCACTCATCCTGTGTGTATACATAGCATGCATGTGCTAAACCTGTGTCCACATTTATCTGCTAAAGACACAGACATTCTTATCAGAAATGGATATCTATGTGACACACAGATACACATCCAGCCATGGTATTTATACCTGTGAGTGATGGTGCACAGGACATTGCAGAGCTTTTAATATTTACACAGCAATGTTGTATCCATGTACACATTGCGTTCCAGGGTGAGGCCAATCACTGAACAACACACATGCCTCAAAGCCATGTATACTGTTATTAGCAAGGGCTGTCTACACCCGCACTGCATGCTGTTGAGCAACACACGTCCTGCATGCTGACACGTGTGATATCACTGTTTGCCTTGTGATACTGTACCCCACCATCACCCGCTATTGAGTACGTTCTGGATTGCTGGTGGTGTGTGTGTGTGTGTGTGTGTGTGTGTGTGTGTGTGTGTGTGTGTGTGTGTGTGTGTGTCTGTCTGTTTTAGTGAGGAGTGCATTCGGGTGCATGTGTGCATGTGTGCATGTGTTCATGTCTGCATGTGTGCATGTGTGCATGTGTCCATCTGTGCCGACATGATGTGCAGGTCGTAAAGTGTGTTTCCTGTCTTCCTCTCACAGGTGCTGACTTTGGGCTGGTTCACTGCAGCAGGGAAACTGATGTCACTGAGTAAAATACTGATAATGATGATAGGTGTGTTGAGGCACAAGCATGTTTGCCAGGGTCTGTCATTGGGCCACCAATCGACAGTACACAAGTGTCCACCCCATCTATGCACACAGTCATATTGCCAATACATCCATCACCAGTGTCCTTAGCTGAAGGACAGCGTACAGTCGGCATTGGCCAGGACAGTGTGGTATCCATGGCATATGCATCCCGACACAGCAGCCATACCCAGATGTCTGGAAGAGTATCACATAGGCAGATGTTGAGGGGTTATCGTCAGAGCACTGCTGCTCATCATGTCACTGGCAGACGTGCCAGAGGTCTTACAACCTCACGCATGTTCCAAGCTGTCATAGAGGCAGAGGCACATATGGAACGGTACACCAGACAGGGACTAATGGCACAGAGGGCACATAACACTGCCGTAATTGACAGTATCGATGACCTAGCTGGTACCATCCATAATTACACTGAGGTCACTGATAGACATTGGGGAGAGACATTAGATGTCCTCCGCAATGTCATGTCCATGTGTCAGGACAGTGCGGGACAGTTGAGTTGTCGACGTGGACGTATGTCAGCAACATCAACAGCTGGCAGTCACCGCGGACGTCCCTCAAGCCACAGCTGCTCCCGTAGTGCCAGTACCAGCCCCAGCAATGTTGGGGGTGGGCTGTCCATAGAACGTCCTAGAAGACCATGTGCATGTGGCTCTGGACAGTCCCAGCAGGGACCTGGGTCCAGTTTACATCCATCTACCTCTGGGGATAGTATCCAGTCTGGCTTAGTACCTGCTAGTGTCAGTAGCACCCCTGCCAGGCGCAGGTACCGTATCCGTGGCCAGAGACGGTGATCTGTAAAGCCTCACAGGTACAGTCTGTGGCTGTCCCAAAAATACCCAGAAATTGCAGCCACATGGTGGAACTGTGTGCATGCAGACACACACACACATAATCCAGACACCTAGGGCTAACACATACCCACACACATTACATCAACATTGGCCCATACCAGTATTCTTGCCCCTCACACATACACACACACACACACATACATGTCAATTGGATGGCTCACTGTAGGCCTCTGGCAAACCAACAACACAACCTGTGCATATGATGAAACCTGTGCCACCTCCTGTCATCTGTAACATCAATGCAGGAACAGGCTACCATGGTGCTGATGCACAAGGTGTCTTTATAGAAGTATAGCAATGTTAGCATGTTGTCAGCAGTAGAGTGTAATGATATGCTTGAAGGTGTAGCTGAGTAGGCATGATGCATTAAAGCTATGATTGTCATGGTAGTGTTGTTTACACCAGTGTTAGTTCCAATTGTGTATTGTCTGCCCACGTGCCACTTGGCTGATGTGTGCAGTATTGGCAGCATGTGTTAGAGAGTGGACAGTATGTGTGGGATGTGTGTAGCACAAATTTGCAGGTGTACAGTTGTGAACATGGTGGGGGTGCACTGTTTGCATGTACGTGCATAGTGGACACATGGGCAGGATGACATGCTCTGTATTACACAGTAACACTCCATAGTTTCTATTGGTGGCCAGTATGCATTGTACTACACACATTTCAGAACCTGACTACACATGTGTGTATGACATGGTTTGACACTGTCCTGTGGGTGATACTGTTACTATCTGTCATTGTTTTGCATTCTGATAGTATACATGACTTCAACAGCCTGACCATAACCAGTCGTTAGATGATGTCTTGACAACTGACACACAAATGTATCACACACAGCAACATTTGGATCCTTCAGGTACTATACTATGCCAGTAACCAGTGGTATTAACCTGCACCCATTACTGAGACCACTCCTGTTTGGCATATGGCTCTCTTAGGTACAAGCAATCACAGTAGGAATATGTCTGTCCATGTCTGGTAATGCATACTGTGGCCTATACTGCATTCTCCAGGTGATACACACATCCTCCACAAGGGTATAATACAGACAGATACCTGTTGTCAAATCCATGCTGTAAAGCTATAGGCCAAACTAAGCATAGTCATCCACCTTTATGGAACATAGTATCCCCACAGTACCACATAGGTAGTAGCCACCAACATGATGAACAGGTACCGATGTGTACATGGAACCTAGTGTTACGTCATCTCTCCTTTGATAATCACATTTCCTAAGGTATTTTGAAATCTCTCGGTGGATCACATAAGCAATAAGGGGTCTGCATGCATATCCACAAAGGTTGTTGTTCACCTATCATGAATATTCATCATTGACAGACTTTGCTGCGTTTGAACAGGTATAACATATACCTCGGCCATAAACCCTCATTCACACAATTCAATATGAACCGTAATGAGTGTGTTTGACATGGATGAATTAGGCCAGGCATCACTGCAGTGGCTGGCCTTGTCACAAGCATACAGATGTGACCTAACGTCTGGGAAGCAGCAGCACAGTTTGGCAAAGATGACAGCTGTGTTCTTGGATAAAGCAGGGTTCCCACACATGCAATAATTGAGGTAACATATACGTATATGTATTTGCCTCACAGCTACCTCACATGTGCAATGCCTACTGATATGTCATATGGTAGTAAAAGCAAAACTCCCAGCACATTGACCAACAGTGTCACACACATAGAGCACACACACTCACCAAGTGCAGCATTCAAACCCCTACCTAACTACTTCATGATACTAGAGGAGTACACATTAACACAATGTGCTATCCATATTACTGGGAGGTCTCATTACCACAAGTATATTTGTAGGATGGTGACATCATCAGACTTGACAAAGATAAGTATACCACTTGTAAGGTGTACTACTACTCTACAAAAAGGTTGCTTCTCTCCAAGGTAATTACACACACAGTTGTCAAGTGCATCATTCAAACCCCTACTTACCTACTTCATGATACTAGAGGAGTACACATTAACACGTTGTGTTATACACATTACTGGGAAGTGTCTTTTCCACAGGTATATTTGAAGGATGGTGACATCATCAGACTTGACAATGATTAGTATACCACTTTTAAGGTGTTTTACTACTCTCCAAAAAGATTGCTCCTTCCCAAGGAAACCACACACAAACACACACACTTGTTAAGTACAGGATTCAAATCCCTACCTAACGACTTCATGATACTAGAAGAGTATGTTTTAACACGTTGTGCTACACACATTACTGGACTGCTTTTTTTTTCACAGGTATATTTGTAGGATGGTGACATGACTTGACAATGATTAGTTTACCACTTTTAAGGTGTTTTACTACTCTCCAAAAAGGTTGCACCTTCCCAAGGAGATCACACACAGACCCACACACACACTTGTCGAATGCAGGATTCAAACACCTACATGACTACTTTATGATACTACAGGAGTATGCATTTACACAATGCGCTATACACATTGCTGTGAGCTCTCTTTTCCACAGGTATATTTGTAGGATGGTGACATCATCAGACTATACAATGTGGGTTACATTAGGTGACATTAGGTGGGCTACATAGAAAGAATGTCTGAACACTTTGGCCATGTGACCATCAAAGGGGAGTTTGCTATCTACCTGTGTCCCCACGGCCATAATGACTTTCTCCGTACATATTGGATTGCCACCTATGTGGTAATTTGTGTGCACATTGTTTTACCTACAGGGGATGACTATGCATTCATTGGCATTCAGCTTGAGGGCATTGTTTTGACACCAGGTATCAGTCTCTGTAAGACACTTCTGGAGGATGTCTGTGTCAGTCGTAGAGTCAATTATGGACCACAGTTAGCAGTCATCTGCAAACCTGTTCAGCCATACAACTCCCTTGCTTGCCTGTACCTCTGAGCAGTATCTACTGAACAGGTGGGGTCCCAGGACCAACACCGGTGGGATGTCATTTGTGACTTGCTTAGAGTCAGACATAGCACCCGCAACTCTGAACATGTGTGTTTGATCTGTGAGCCACTTGGCCACCCATCCTGTGACATAGCTGTTAATGTTCACGCTGGTACGTTTGTCCATGATAACAGAGTGGGGAATGGTGTAGAAAGTCCTTAATGAGGTCTAGGTGGGCTGTGTGGACTACTTTCACCTCCATCTATGTCCTTGGTAACTGTTTGACATAAGTCAACTAGGTGTAGGAGACAGGATCTGCCTTTAACAAGGTGAAGATGTGTAGAGTCCAGTGTCTGGAGGTCTCCAATGTCTCTGTTTATGGGTTCCATAACAATTTGCTCAATAGCTTTGTAGACCAGGCTGAGTAGACATATAGGGAAATGGTTTCCAGGTTCTGTTGTGGCACCCCCTTTGTGGAGCTGGATGACTGTTAGTGTATGCCATTCTTTGGGTACATAGCCTGTGGTATGCTTCAGTCTGGACAGTGGATGTAGGTGCGGGTGTAGTTCCTTTTGGGCCTAGTGTGGGACGCAGACTGGGACACAATCCAGTCCCATTGATGCTGTGTTCTTAGCTTTGGAGAGGGCTGTCTTTACCTGCATGTCCATGATGTCTGGGGCTCAGCATCCTTCTGTGATGGACACAGGGTCATTTGGGGGTGATGGGGGGAGTTTACACTGAACTTGTCCCCCTGGATGTGGGCAATGAAAGTTGGTTCAGTGTATTTCTTTCCTTTTTCAGTAGCTGACAGCATATTTGGAAGTTGACACCTACATGTCTGGTATAGCTACCGAAGGCTATGTGGTTGTTATTTTTACATTCCTTGGCTATTTGTCTTTAGAAACAGTCCTTGGATTATGTTATGAGTGATCATTGTTTCTTCCTACTAATGATCAGTGATGCCTTTCCTTTAGTGAAGTTGGCTCTATCATGTGTTCGTTTCCTCCTTCTGTTGTCTAGCTTATTTATGGGCAACAACCACCTGATTGTTGTCTTATTTTTGGAGGAGAGCATCTTGGATTTCTTTGTGTTGTCTCGTTCCATGCATCCCTGTAGATGCTCATAGCATGCACTTGTAAATGATTCTGCAGATGGTATACCATTATCCTATAGCAAGAGGTCTTTGGAACGTTCCACTTTGGTCTTGGGAAAAGTGCAGTTTGCTTTGGAATATGTCTTCACAGTGGTTTCATTGACTGGGTGGGGGGGGCAGGATGTGGATGTCCAGTGTGATTACTTTATGATCTGATATTACCAGCGAGGGGTTTATCTCTGTTGTGGAACACTGGTACCCCATGTTGGTGATGATCATGCCCAGTATGTTGTCACCTGTAGTGGGTGTGGTGACCAGCTGTTCCAGGGTGTTAGAGTTTTTAAACTCTAGGAAACATTGGGCGAAGGACATTGTACATGAGTAATTCTCCCACTCAATGTTTTGGTAGTTGTAATCTCCTCATATAATGGTGTTTGACAGGACCCTTGTATTTTCCACTGTTCTCAGGAATACTAAGTGAGGTTCCTGAGACAAGATATGTGATCTGTAGTAGGCTACAATCTGATGAGCAGCTTTGCCCAATGTTAGTTGCACTTGCATGGTCTCCAAGGCCTCATGCAGTGTCACAAACCTGAAGGTGTGGGTATCCATAAGATAAATGGGTACACCCCTTCCTTTTGTATTTTACTCGTGGTTTTGGGTCTGAAGTTCAGAGGGATTGTGAGTGTTACGTGGAGCATGTCCAACAGCTCTGTGTTTGACATAGCTTTGTTTGTTAGGCAGTGAACATCTCTGAGTAGGCGATATGCAAGGGAGTACGGATGGAGCATTTTGAGATGGTCTGTGTATGGCATGTATTCCAGGCAGCTAATGCTCTTTGTGAGGTATTGCTGCAGGCTTTCCGGTTGTTGTGGTTGTCTTGTTAGGTACATAGCAGAAGTGGCATTGCACTCTTTTATAGTTCTAGTGAGTGATGAGTAGAGGGGAACAATGTCCTTTTCTATTCTGTATGAGACACATTTTGTGATGAGGTGTGCCACATAGGAGGCTTTCCTGACTACTGTGGGAATGTGGTTATCACAGTTGTGTTCACTGTCCACCTGTGGCCATGTCACACTTTCAGTATGAAGTATACTACCACCTATATTGTAGTTCTTGGCTACAGAGTTTTTAACAAAGGGGATGACAATGCACCTTTTGGCATTGAGCTAGAGCCCATGGCTTTGACAACAGCCATCTGTCTCAGTGAGGCCCTTTTGTAGGATGTCCACATCTTTAGTGTTTACATTTATGACTTCTAGTTTGCAGTCCTCTGGAAACTTCAGTTGCCACAGACCTTCCATGTTAAATTTTACTTCAGGGAAGTAGATGCTACACAGCCTGGGATGTTATCTGGTCCCATGGCTGCTGTGATACTGGCTTTGGAGAGTGTTTTTTACCTGTGCAGCCGTGATGACAGCAAATTTGCAGACTTCCATTATAGAGATGTGCTCTTTCATGGGTGAGGGGGGTAAAGTTAACACTGATCCTATCTGCCAGGATGTTGGCAATATCAGTTGGGTCTGTATATTTAGTGCCATTGAGCTGTAACTCAGAACAGATCTGAGTGTAGCCATGACATGGACCTGTCTGTTGGGCAGAGATCTCCTGAGTTGACAATATGCAACAGAGTACAGATTGGGTTACATTCAGTCTTGTTGCATGGGGCAACTATTTGAGGCCAGTAATCCTCTTGTTAAGATACTTCAGTGGTCTTTCTGGCTGCTGAACATGCCTAGTCAGATTCATCGCAGTGTGTTGTGGTACTCTCTGATGGGTCTGATGACCGCTGAGTAGTGGGAACCTCCTTTGACCTACATGCATAGACCTTGGCAGTTTGTGTGAACACATGGCATGATTTTCTGACCACTTTGTGAATGTGTTTCTGGAAGTAGAGATGACTATCCACATTTGTCCATAGATCCCTTATTATCACATCCGTGTTTAGCTCAACTGTGTGAGCATGCCCAGTATGAACTTTCAGTATGTTGCTGCCTGACATTTGCTTCGTTTCTTTAAGTGTGCGAGCATGCCCAGTATGACCTTTCAGTGTGATGCTGAATGAAATCCACTACATTTGTTGGAGTGTGTGAGCATGCCCAGTATAGGCATTTATACTATATGTGTATGGCAAATCAAGTTGTAGTTTTACAGCAGGGCTCACCTTTGTGTCATAGATCAACAGGGACATGCTGTGCCTGCAGGGCTTCCATGAGACACTTTGCATAGACATATCAACATTTCTACATACAGTGGGGACAGCTATTCTTTGTACATTTCTACCCGGGGGCACACCTGATTGTTACTGTGGATGTACATAGGATGAAGGTTTCACCTGACACTTATACACATTTCCTATGCCTGCACTGCTATGTACGGTACACCATTTCAGTCTGTACTGTTACCTATCATACAGGCTTGAGGTATACTACTGTGCTAGAAGTCCTAGTGTCCAATGTCACGTATATTAGATTGCGGCTTCATAGCTTACACAACCCACATCACACTGCCTGGCCTGATGTTCTCTGTCTGCATAGGCCTGTGGGGGAGGTTACCCATATGCCTGTTTAGGGACATGATACATTAGTGTACAATTGTCCTGCTGTGTCAGTGACACTGAAATGCTATCATGGCTTAGTGGTTCGGTACTGTGACTATAGAGAACAGTATCCTGGGTTCGAGCCCTGTCACTGCTTTTTATTTTCATGCTGGGCAGAACAGACTGCTTAAGGAACAGTAAAGCAAATATGAGCATGTTTACCTGACATTGCTCAACTTTGCATGACTTTGCCCAACCATGCCCAACATTGCTCAGCATTGCCCAACATTGCGCTAGTTAACACGGGCAATTTTGTTTACATATACTAAATATTGGCAAATTCTGCACAGCACTGCTTTATATTGCTTAAAACATGGCAATCATGCCTCATGTGGTGCTGCAGGGCTGCCTATGTCGGATGCACATACTACACTCCCTATACATGTTTGGAAACAGGTAGTGTCAAGCTAGGCATCCCTTTATTTTATGTGAGAGTCAGAGAGTGGTATCATTTCCAGGGTTCCTAGTGAGCCAGTGTATGTGCTATGCATTGCCTCTTTGCCAAATCCAAGGCATACCGGGCATGCCTCCTTCTGCCTACTGGGACAGGCTCAAGTTGTTCCTCCTCCGAGTCACACTGTGCCTGTGCAGACCTTGGCAATGGTGGGGGGCTTGTGTGGCCCTGCCCCATGCTGTTCCTTCTGCAGCTGTTTTCGCAGGATCATATTGTGTAGCATGGCACATACCATGACAATTTGGGTACATGTAGTTGGTGAGTACTGCAAGGCTCCACCAGATGTGTCCAGGCACCGGAACCGTGACTTGAGCATCCCAAACACATGCTTGATTACATTTCATGTTTGTGCGTGTGCCTCATTATGGAGTTCTTGTTCAGGTGTGTGTGCATTTCTGATGGGTGTCATCAGCCATGGCTCCAGTGCGTATCCAGCATCCCCCACTAGGTGACAGTCAGGGATGTCCCCATTGGCAAATGTCTGGTACAGCTGCATCAGATGCCAGATATGGGAATCATGGTAGCTTCCAGGGCAGCCAGCACACAAATTCAGTATTATGCCCTGGGCATCGCACATGACCTGGCATTTGATGGAGTGGAAGCCCTTGCAGTTGATGTAGGCCCTACCCCGCTCACCGGCTGGTGCTTTGATGTGTATGTGCGTGCAGTCAATTGCACCCACTACCTCGGGGTATTCCGCTATTTGCTGGAAGAGGCACATATTGCTAGCCAATACCTCATGGGAATTGGGGAAATATACATGATCACCAACATGTGCTGACATGGCATTCAGGAACTGGTGCAGTACCCTGGATGTTGATGCCTGTGAAATCCCCATCATATCACCAGTTGGTCTCTGGAAGGTACCTGCTGCTAGTATTCTTAGGTCAACACATACCTTGGTTTCCACTGGGAAGGGTTCCCCTCTGTTGGTTCTGTGTGTGAGGTGTAGTCTACACAGCTCAACAATTTGCTGCAGGAAGTCTCTGTCCACTCTGTAGCGCTCCACTATCTCCAGCTCATTTAGCCCCTGGTAGGTTACCCTGGGTCTGTACACTCTTCTCCGTCTCCTCACTGTGGGTTGCTCAGCAGCATTTGCAATGGCACCACCCTCAGCATCTTGCACATGTTGCCTTATAATAGCAATGGCAGCCCCTAACATGTTTTTGTCTGAGTTAAGCTTTTTAAGTTTTCACTTCTCTTTGTAGACTGCAGTGTTGTAGTGTTTCTAAGAAAAAACATGGGGGAATGTTGTTTGCAGAGTTTTAAGTGCTGGGCTGGGCTGGGCTAGTGTACTGCCTGTGTAATTGGCTGATTCTGATTGATTTCACCTGGCAGCTCTGCTAGTTCTTCTTGGTTAACTTCCTACTACTTCTTTTCCTTCCTTTTCCCTTTCTGTTTCCACAGGGGGCAGCAACACACAAACAAGCGCAAACACGTGCACACGCACGCACACAGCCTTACACAGGCTTAGGCAGGTGCACATGCACACACGCAGGCATAGACGGGTTTACAGGCACGTACATGTGCTCACACAGTGTAAGCATCTTTGCAAGAAACTTTAGTGATAGCCACGGCGTGCACCTTCAGTTTTTGGGTTTCACGTCACCTCTCTTCTACTCTGTTACTCCCCTAATCCTACTCTTACACTCTAGGGACATGGTTCACATGGCAGGGAAAATTGGGATTCACTATCCGTATACTCATTTGCATAGGATTGCCTACTAATGCTTGGTTACATGTCTCAGACTGAGCTTCCCCCCATTGCAACCTGTACTCAGTAGCCATGTTGCCTTCAGCCTGCTATTCACCTGCATGGCAAATGAATATATTTAATAAAATGCCTATTTTTAGGCTTTTTTTTTCTGGTTTTTAGAGCACCGCACATTTGCGTGGCGCTGCGCTACGCTTAAACATCGAAGATCGGGGGGGGAAATTGTTTTTTATTATTTTGCAACACATAATAATGCCAATGGCCTTATATTTGGCCATTGGCATGCTTCCTCAACTGGATGCATCCTTTATGTGGAGCTGTCATAGCTCCGTTTTGCTATTTGCAGAACGGTACTCACTTACCAACTGAGTCAATTTCTACAAATGACACTACTCTTACTTGGACAGGTTAGTGTTTCCTGGATCGCAAATTTACCTCATTTGCATAGCTTTCAGCAGCAGACGAGGTAATTTGCATATCCTAACACTATCCGTCCAAGAGTCGTTTTAAGAGCTCTCATTCATGGCCCTGCCGGCTGTTCCAGGATCGCTCGGCAGACATGTTGGCTGTCTGGAGTCTTACTCCACTCTTAGACTCCGTGTAAGCCTTCATGAATTTGGCCCAAAGTCTTACTACAAAAATACAAGGTAAAGGGAAAAGGGAATAAATCAAATGCCATCATGGAAGCATCAAACAGAGAAAACTGTAAAGCAATTAAGACAAGAAATGTCACTGTGAGAAGGTTATAGAAGAGGGAACAAATTAACAAAAATATTTAGAAGGATAGACATGCAAAAAGTAATGAGAACTATTAGAACAGACCAGGATATATCATAAACTGTTGCAAATAATAAACTTCAGATATCAGCACAGGCAGGAAAATGTGGAAGATATGCTGATAAGTATAAAGGGAAAGACTGATGACCCAAAAAAGTTTTATAGAGCATTGGGAATCAAAGCAAAAAGAACAGAAATACCACCAAAAAAGTAGAAATAGACCCATTTTGTAGAAATATCTATGAAGATTCTGTGAAACATAATAAAGATGCTGGATGCTGAATGAACAGAAGAAATAAGAGAAATAGTAAGAAACCGAAATGTACAGGATATGAAGTAATGGCTAAAAAAAATTAAACAAAATTAAGAAAAGTTCCTAACTGGAAAACTCCAGGCCCAGATGCAATACCTGACTTCTGGCTGAAAGTATTAACATCTTTACCCAAAGATTTAGCAGTGAGTAACTGCTTACATACATACCCTGAATAGACACCAGCCTAGTTAACAGCAGAAAAAATGATACCCCCACTTGAGTGAACCTGCAAGCTATCCTAAAAGTTATAGACCAATAACTTGACTTCTGACAAGATATGAACAGCGGAACTGATGCCAACAGATTTTATTGTCATTGAGAATAAAACTCAATCATGACAACAGAACAAACATGTAACAAAAGAAAGTCATATGGAACAAAGGATCATTTGTTGTTAAATAAAGTCTTAATGGAAAATTATAAAAATGGGAATAATCTAAGTATGGCATGGATAGATTACAAAAAATCATTTGACAGCATCCAGCATTTATGGGTAAAGAACTGCTTACAGATGTACAAGAAATGCCCTACATTGTTCAGTTGCACTACAGTGATCATGAAACAGTGGCAAACCACTTTGCAGCTAAGGCAAAATAAAAGATAAATTATTATTCCAAGGATACAAATTGAAAGGGGGATATTCCAGGGCAACTCTTTATCACTGTTGTTCTTTTGTCTTGCCCTTAACCCATTAAGCTGCCTACTTAACAGATTAGGTCATGGTTACAATTTGGCTCCCAGAAAACAACAAAGTGTAAAGACTTGTCATTTTATTTTTCTAGATGATTTAAGACTGTAAAGTTCATCAGATGAGGAGCTGAAAGCACAAGTGGAAGAGGTCAAAACTTTCTCAGATGATATAAGAATGTCATTTGGTCTTGATAAATGTGTAAACATAAGCACAACGAACTCTGAAGACCAAGAAAGTGACAAACGGCAACCACACACTGGAGCAGAAAATTTAATAAGTCCATAAAAGATCCACAAACATGTGAAAGCACGATAAAATAGTAAATCCTTTCCTCATATCTTTCCTTTAAGTGCTTTTTGTTTGTTCTGTGTACAAACTTCTTCAGAAGTAGTAATCACCACCAGCTGCTGTCAATTTAAACAGAAAAAATGCGGGAACAATTTACCTACGTAGTTTTTAAAGAACTAGTGAGAGTATATGTATATAAATATGTTGTTTTAAAAAATATATATATATATATATAATAAATCAAACATATCACAACATCCAAAAAACACAGAGAGCATACTTTAAAAGTAAGCCTTAAAAAACTATTTGACTACATTACAAAGCTGACCATGCGTAACATTTGACACCTAAAACTAGCATATATAAAATGCCTATATTAAAGTGCAAAACTGTATCCTAAGGTCACCTTAAAAGATTTTTAAGCTTCAATATACAAGAAATTGAACATGCCTCATTAAAACCAGGATAGTTGAATGCATTTAACTTAATCTGCCACAAAAGTTCTAATTCTTCCAATTTAAAGGAAGCAGGAACCCCCCCCCCCCGTATGTCAGAAATTAAATTACTGATGACTATGAATTTGAACTTGTGGGAAGGATTTGAATGAACATGTTTGGCAAGGGCATTTTCCAGCTTATTATGACAGATAGCGTATTGATGTTCATATACCCTATCTCTAAGGCTACGTTCTGTTTTGCCTACATAGAATGCAAAACAGTCAGTACACCTAGCAAAATACACAAGAAATTTACTATTACAATTAAATCTAGATTTTAACTTGTAACTATTTCCATTGATTGTAAACTGATTTACACAATCAATAAATTTACAATAATTACAACTTTCGCATTTCGACATGCCTGGCAGTCTAGAAGTGGCTCTATTCCTACTCTCCAAGGCGTTTTTCAAATTCCTGCCTTTTTTGAAAACTACATGAGGTATATGCCCTAAAAAGTCCAGAGCGACTTGGTTAGTTTTGAAAAGGTCCCAATTCTTTGTAATTATACTCACAATGGACTTACTCTGTGAATTAAAGGTAGTTACAAAACTAAATTTAAATTCTTGTTTAGTAGCAACTACAAGGCCCACTTCCTGTGAGCCCGAAGTGTCCTCAAGTATGCTATCATTGTCAGAAATAATTTGCTGACTACACAAAATAGGTTTAAACCAATTCACATTTCTCTTGTGAGTTACCTCCTCAATTAATGTGTCTAAAAGTAGCTCTGGATAGCCACGATGTTGAAACATCTTTTTCAAAAGTTTACATTCCTCAGTGAAATCTGTATCTAAACTAGAAATACGGGATGCCCTCACTAGCTGGCCCTTCACCACAGATCTTTTTTGGTGGAATGGGTGACAGCTAGTGAAGTGAAGGAAAGAGTTAGAGTAACTAACCTTCCTATAAATTTTGGCAGTAAAAGATTGGTTCACCATATTTTTGTTCAACCTGATATCCAAATGAGGTATGGAGTCGGTTTGAAATGTGTATGTAAATTGTAAAAAGCTAGTAGATGTGTTAAAGTTGTTGACCAAGGTACGTGCTAGCTCATCATCACCCTTCACCAAGATGAAAATGTCGTCCAAAAAGCGGGTATAATAGATAATAGAGTCCAGAAGCGACCCCGTTGGGAAAACAAATTTAGATTCCCATTGGGCCATCACTAAGTTAGCGACACTTGCTCCGCAAGGGGAGCCCATCGCTAAACCCACTTTTTGGAGATAAAACAAGTCATCAAAAATGAAATAATTGTTGGAAAAAATTAAGTCCAACAATTCTGATACCAAAGAAATGTCAGCAATAGGAGCATTATGCTTTTTCATTACCTCTGCCACCCATTCAACACTGATGTCATGGGGAATACTTGTGTACAGGTCCTTTACGTCAACCGTTAAAAAATTATATTCCCTGTTGAACCCAAGTTCATTAATTTTTGACAAAAAGGACCAAGAATCTTTGCAAATTTGTGGCTCCAAAGCGACATATTTTTTCAGCATAGAGTCCACACATTTTGCACATGCATACGTAGGAGACCCCCGTCCATCAATAAGTGGTCTCATGGGGGGATTTTCTACATCCTTGTGGATTTTAGGAATCCCAAATAAGGATGGATATTTTGGGAATGAGCAACTTATATAGTTAAATACTACTTGATCAATACGACCTTCAATAAAAAGGTCGTACAGACAAGATTTGATAAGACTATATGCCCTATTCACCTCTGATCTAGAACTAACTTGATACGTGTTAGAATTCAACAACTTTTTCATACGTGTCACATAATCAAAGTTGTCAAATACCACCAATCCCCCACCTTTGTCGGGTTTGCAAACCCTGATGTTTTGAGACTGGATGTAACTTAAAAGGTCATGTTCAGAAGTGTACTCTTGTCTTTTAATAGATTTTTTGTTTTTGAAAAGGTTCCGAAGATCCAATTCACTAACCTGCTCAAAAACCTGTAACAAAGGATGAAGTGGAGGGTTGAAAGTACTAGAAAGGTGTACCCCATTGTTATGCATATTGTTAGGTACATTCATAAAGAACAAACCCAAATTTAGTTTTCTAGTGAATAATTTCAACTCAACAATCGATTTAGCTAAGTCCATACTGTGCCAAGGAATATAGGTCGGGCCTTTCGCTAAAAAGTCAACAATATCAGATGAAATAAAACTATCTGAAAAGTTGTACACCCTGAAGTCCTTATCATTATTAAAAATGATAGAAGGACCAGGGACTCCAGAAAAATTAACAGGTTCCTCTAAAAAAGAACTTGTTGACTCTTCAACTTCAGATGCAACAGTGCTTAAAGAAGTTTCCGACTCCAACTCTGAGCCAAGATGTTGAACATGAAGTGATAATGAGTCGTTAGTCATTGAGACTGAAGCCGACCCACATAGATGCTCATAATTCACCTCAGTGGTCTTGACCCCTTTTGTTGTTGTTTGGGTCTGGCTCCTTGAGCGTTGAATCTGTAAAAATCCTGCTGGTGACGATCATGGTAGTTCATATTATTACTCTGTTGTTGACCATACTGTTGTTGCCTGTTGTTATACTTATAGTTCACCTTAACAGAATTTTTAAGTCTTTCACTTCTACGTACCCCATCATAATTAGAGGTACCCAGATGAGAAGTGTCAGGAGTCAGGTGTTCAACAAAAGGAATCTGTCTCGACTGGTCACTAGGGACATTTACTGATTGAGACAGATTAGTTACTTCATGAAAGTTAGCACTCTGTAAATCATTGCTGGTTAAGTCAATAAATGAAAAGCCAAGTTGCCAAGTCTGCGCCGCTGGTGGAGATGGATAAGCTGTGCCTTGTTTGTATGAATGACAATCACGTTGCAGTTTCTTGGTTTTATTTATACTCAACTTGGCTAAGTGTTGGTTGATACTAGAAAAGGTCCTACTATAGTCGTACTTATAACGGTCAAATTGACTGTCACTAAGGACTTTAGCATCAACCTCTTTAACTAGATTCGACACTTTGTTAGACATTAAAGAATAATGTTTAATCATTAACTCAAGCAATTCAAAACCTTGTTTGTCAAATAATTGAAGTAAGTCTTGGTGAAATGGGGAATTATTAATAAGACCAGTTGGATATTGAGCCCTACGTAGGCCCTTAGGAATAACTTTGCATCTCAAACATTCTTTAAAATATTCAACTTCAAGCTGTGTTTTTTTGTATTTCAAAAGTAAATTATCAAGTAATTTAAGATTAGATACTATATCAGTATGCAATGCATTGTTACCTTGCATTTCATCTGAAGGTGAAGAATGTAAATACTGCTCCGAACTTAGATTAAATTTGTAGTCCATCCATGTAGACAATGAGCACGACTTCCCATTAACATCCTGACAAAAGCTAGAAGGACTGGGCCCTTGATGTATTTGAATGACTTCAGGGTCACAGGTAACCGTGTTTCCCATATGTAAAAGAGTAGGAAACTGAGATCGTAAAGGTGAACCTGTCCGGTCATCTATAACTAAATCTGAACCCGAAGGTGCAGAACTCTGAGCAGCCCTCTGTGCTGGAGGCGGTGTACTCTCGTCAAGTGGAGGACCAGTGGAAGAACCTCTCTGCTGGTTAGTAAAAGAGTTAATTCTGGTACTAGTACCCAAATCTGTTAATGTAGTTTCTTCAAAACGAGGAAATGAAACCATTGGTTTCCGTACTACTGCAGCTGCAGTGGTAACGGTATTTGAATCGAGGCGTTTGGCAAGAAAAGCCTGATTTTTATCCAATTGATCCAAGTGGCTAGAAATACATTCTAGCTTGTTAAGAAGAGTGGTCAAAAGATTGTTAGACAGAGCCTCTCGTTGATTAAGGGATGTAACATCCGGAATAGTAGCCGATTGAGACTGATCATTAAAAGACCCATTTGTTGGTATATCATTCTGCAAGGACAGTGCCAGTGGTGCCGATAAGTCAGACGCCATACATGAAACTATTCAACAACCAAAAGCACAACGAACTCTGAAGACCAAGAAAGTGACAAACGGCAACCACACACTGGAGCAGAAAATTTAATAAGTCCATAAAAGATCCACAAACATGTGAAAGCACGATAAAACAGTAAAACCTTTCCTCAAATCTTTCCTTTAAGTGCTTTTCATTTGTTCTGTGAACAAACTTCTTCAGAAGTAGTAATCACCACCAGCTGCTGTCAATTTAAACAGAAAAAATGCGGGAACAATTTACCTACGTAGTTTTTAAAGAACTAATGAGAGTATATGTATATAAATATGTTGTTTTAAAAAAAATATATATATATATAATAAATCAAACATATCACAACATCCAAAAAACACAGAGAGCATACTTTAAAAGTCAATACGCTATCTCTCATAATAAGCTGGAAAATGCCCTTGCCAAACATGTTCATTCAAATCCTTCCCACAAGTTCAAATTCATAGTCATCAGTAATTTAATTTCTGACATACGGGGGGGGGGGGGGTCCTGCTTCCTTTAAATTGGAAGAATTAGAACTTTTGTGGCAGATTTAGTTAAATGCATTCAACTATCCTGGTTTGAATGAGGCATGTTCAATTTCTTGTATATTGAAGCTTAAAAATCTTTAAGGTGACCTTAGGATACAGTTTTGCACTTTAATATAGGCATTTTATATATGCTAGTTTTAGGTATCATATGCTACGTATGGTCAGCTTTGTAATGTAGTCAAATAGTTTTTTAAGGCTTACTTTTAAAGTATGCTCTCTGTGTTTTTTGGATGTTGTGATATGTTTGATTTATTATAAATATATATATATATATATATATATATATATATATATATTTTTTTTTTTAAAACAACATATTTATATACATATACTCTCACAAGTTCTTTAAAAACTACGTAGGTAAATTGTTCCCGCATTTTTTCTGTTTAAATTGACAGCAGCTGGCGGTGATTACTACTTCTGAAGAAGTTTGTTCACAGAACAAATGAAAAGCACTTAAAGGAAAGATTTGAGGAAAGCTTTTACTGTTTTATCGTGCTTTCACATGTTTGTGGATCTTTTATGGACTTATTAAATTTTCTCCTCCAGTGTGTGGTTGCTGTTTGTCACTTTCTTGGTCTTCAGAGTTCGTTGTGCTTTTGGTTGTTGAATAGTTTCATGTATGGCATCTGACTTATCGGCACCACTGGCACTGTCCTTGCAGAATGATATACCAACAAATGGGTCTTTTAACGATCAGTCTCAATCGGCTACTATTCCGGATGTTACGTCCCTTAATCAATGAGAGGCTCTGTCTAACAATCTTTTGACCACTCTTCTTAACAAGCTAGAATGTATTTCTAGCCGTTTGGATCAATTGGATAAAAATCAGGCTTTTCTTGCCAAATGCCTCAATTCGAATACCGTTACCACTGCAGCTGCAGTAGTATGGAAACCAACGGTTTCATTTCCGCGTTTTGAAGAAACTACATTAACAGATTTGGGTGCTAGTACCAGAATTAACTCTTTTTCTAAACAGCAGAGAGGTCCTTCCACTGGTCCTCCACTTGACGAGAGTACACCGCCTCCAGCACAGAGGGATGCTCAGAGTTCTGCACCTTCGAGTTCAGATTTAGTTATAGATGACCGGACAGGTTCACCTTTACGATCTCAGTTTCCTACTCTTTTACATATGGGAAACACGGGTACCTGTGACCCTGAAGTCATTCAAATACATCAAGGGCCCAGTCCTTCTAGCTTTTGTCAGGATGTAAATGGGAAGTCGTGCTCATTGTCTACATGGATGGACTACAAATTTAATCTAGGTTCGGAGCAGTATTTACGTTCTTCACCTTCAGATGAAATGGAAGGTAACAATGCATTGCATACTGATATAGTATTTAATCTTAAATTACTTGTTAATTTACTTTTGAAATACAAAAAAGCACAGATTGAAGTTGAATATTTTAAAGAATGTTTGAGATGCAAAGTTATTCCTAAGGGCCTACGTAGGGCTCAATATCCAACTGGTCTTATTAATAATTCCCCATTTTACCAAGACTTACTTCAATTATTTGACAAACAAGGTTTTGAATTGCTTGAGTTAATGATTAAACATTATTCTTTAATGTCTAACAAAGTGTTGAATTTAGTTAAAGAGGTTGATGCTAAAGTCCTTAGTGACAGTCAATTTGACCGTTATAAGTACGACTATAGTAGGACCTTTTCTAGTATCAATCAACACTTAGTCAAGTTGAGTATAAATAAAACCAAGAAACTGCAACATGATTGTCATTCATACAAGCAAGGCACAGCTTATCCATCTCCACCAGCGGCGCAGACTTGGCAACTTGGCTTTTCATTTATTGACTTAACCAGCAATGATTTACAGAGTGCTAACTTTCATGAAGTAACTAATCTGTCTCAATCAGTAAATGTCCCTAGTGACCAGTCGAGACAGATTCCTTTTGTTGAACACCTGACTCCTGACACTTCTCATCTGGGTACCTCTAATTATGATGGGGTACGTAGAAGTGAAAGACTTAAAAATTCTGTTAAGATGAACTATAAGTATAACAGCAGGCAACAACAGTATGGTCAACAACAGAGTAGTAATATGAACTACCATGATGGTCAACGGCAGGAGTTTTACAGATTCAACGCTCAAGGAGCCAGACCCAAACAACAACAAAAGGGGTCAAGACCACTGAGGTGAATTATGAGCATCTATGTGGGTCGGCTTCAGTCTCAATGACTAACAACTCATTATCACTTCATTGTTCAACATCTTGGCTCAGAGTTGGAGTCGGAAACTTCTTTAAGCACTGTTGCATCTGAAGTTGAAGAGTCAACAAGTTCTTTTTTAGAGGAACCTGTTAATTTTTCTGGAGTCCCTGGTCCTTCTATCATTTTTAATAATGATAAGGACTTCAGGGTGTATAACTTTTCAGATAGTTTTATTTCATCTGACATTGTTGACTTTTTAGCGAAAGGCCAGACCTTTATTCCTTGGCACAGTATGGACTTAGCTAAATCGATTGTTGAGTTGAAATTATTCACTAGAAAACTAAATTTGGGTTTGTTCTTTATGAATGTACCTAACAATATGCATAACAATGGGTTACACCTTTCTAGTACTTTCAACCCTCCACTTCATCCTTTGTTACAAGTTTTTGAGCAGGTTAGTGAATTGGATCTTCGGAACCTTTTCAAAAACAAAAAATCTATTAAAAGACAAGAGTACACTTCTGAACATGACCTTTTGAGTTACATCCAGTCTCAAAACATCAGGGTTTGCAAACCCGACAAAGGTGGGGGATTGGTGGTATTTGACAACTTTGATTATGTGACACGTATGAAAAAGTTGTTGAATTCTAACACGTATCAAGTTAGTTCTAGATCAGAGGTGAATAGGGCATATAGTCTTATCAAATCTTGTCTGTACGACCTTTTTATTGAAGGTCGTATTGATCAAGTAGTATTTAACTATATAAGTTGCTCATTCCCAAAATATCCATCCTTATTTGGGATCCCTAAAATCCACAAGGATGTAGAAAATCCCCCCATGAGACCACTTATTGATGGACGGGGGTCTCCTACGTATGCATGTGCAAAATTTGTGGACTCTATGCTGAAAAAATATGTCGCTTTGGAGCCACAAATTTGCAAAGATTCTTGGTCCTTTTTGTCAAAAATTAATGAACTTGGGTTCAACAGGGAATATAATTTTTTAACGGTTGACGTAAAGGACCTGTACACATGTATTCCCCACGACATCAGTTTTGAATGGGTGGCAGAGGTAATGAAAAAGCATAATGCACCTATTGCTGACATTTCTTTGGTATCAGAATTGTTGGACTTAATTTTGTCCAACAATTATTTCATTTTTGATGACTTGTTTTATCTCCAAAAAGTGGGTTTAGCGATGGGCTCCCCTTGCTGAGCAAGTGTCGCTAACTTAGTGATGGCCCAGTGGGAATATAAATTTGTTTTCCCAACGGGGTCGCTTCTGGACTCTATTATCTATTATACCCGCTTTTTGGACGACATTTTCATCTTGGTGAAGGGTGATGATGAGCTAGCACGTACCTTGGTCAACAACTTTAACACATCTACTAGCTTTTTACAATTTACATACACATTTCAAACCGACTCCATACCTTATTTGGATATCAGGTTGAACAAAAATATGGTGAACCAATCTTTCACTGCCCAAATTTATAGGAAGGTTAGTTACTCTAACTCTTTCCTTCACTTCACTAGCTGTCACCCATTCCACCAAAAAAGATCTGTGGTGAAGGGCCAGCTAGTGAGGGCATCCCGTATTTCTAGTTTAGATACAGATTTCAATGAGGAATGTAAACTTTTGAAAAAGATGTTTCAACATCGTGGCTATCCAGAGCTACTTTTAGACACATTAATTGAGGAGGTAACTCACAAGAGAAATGTGAATTGGTTTAAACCTATTTTGTGTAGTCAGCAAATTATTTCTGATGATGATAGCATACTTGAGGACACTTTGGGCTCACAGGAAGTGGGCCTTGTAGTTGCTACTAAACAAGACTTTAAGTTTAGTTTTGTAACTACCTTTAATTCACAGAGTAAGTCCATTGTGAGTATAATTACAAAAAATTGGGACCTTTTCAAAACTAACCAAGTCGCTCTGGACTTTTTAGGGCATATACCTCATGTAGTTTTCAAAAAAGGCAGGAATTTGAAAAACGCCTTGGAGAGTAGGAATAGAGCCACTTCTAGACTGCCAGGCATGTCGAAATGCGAAAGTTGTAATTATTGTAAATTTACTGATTGTGTAAATCAGTTTACAATCAATGGAAATAGTTACAAGTTAAAATCTAGATTTAATTGTAATAGTAAATTTCTTGCGTATTTTGCTAGGTGTACTGACTGTTTTGCATTCTATGTAGGCAAAACAGAACGTAGCCTTAGAGATAGGGTATATGAACATCAATACGCTATCTGTCATAATAAGCTGGAAAATGCCCTTGCCAAACATGTTCATTCAAATCCTTCCCACAAGTTCAAATTCATAGTCATCAGTAATTTAATTTCTGACATACGGGGGGGGGGGGGGGTCCTGCTTCCTTTAAATTGGAATAATTAGAACTTTTGTGGCAGATTAAGTTAAATGCATTCAACTATCCTGGTTTGAATGAGGCATGTTCAATTTCTTGTATATTGAAGCTTAAAAATCTTTTAAGGTGACCTTAGGATACAGTTTTGCACTTTAATATAGGCATTTTATATATGCTAGATTTAGGTGTCAAATGCTACGTATGGTCAGCTTTGTAATGTAGTCAAATAGTTTTTTAAGGCTTACTTTTAAAGTATGCTCTCTGTGTTTTTTGGATGTTGTGATATGTTTGTTTTATTTTATATATATATATATATATATATATATATATTTTTTAAAACAACATATTTATATACATATACTCTCACTAGTTCTTTAAAAACTACGTAGGTAAATTGTTCCCACATTTTTTCTGTTTAAATTGACAGCAGCTGGTGGTGATTACTACTTCTGAAGAAGTTTGTTCACAGAACAAACGAAAAGCGCTTAAAGGAAAGATTTGAGGAAAGGTTTTACTGTTTTATTGTGCTTTCACATGTTTGTGGATCTTTTATGGACTTATTAAATTTTCTGCTCCAGTGTGTGGTTGCCGTTTGTCACTTTCTTGGTCTTCAAAATGTGTAAACATAACATTAAAGCAAGAAAGCTGCAGCACAAAGAAAATGTCAGTCTGGGACAGGAATGTGATGTAAATGAACTTGAGCAGTAGGGAGTGTATAAATATCTGTAAATTGACAAAGGATTGACAATAAAACATGAACAAATGCAAATAAAATTCAGTAAGGAATATTTTAGAAAACTAAAATTAATATTTAAAACAGCACTGACATCTAGGAACAAAGTCTGATCTATAAACCAATTTGCTCTTCTTGTTCTAATATACAGTTTTGGGGTGACTGACTGGCCCCAGAAGATATTGGATCAGTTGTACAGGAAAACAGGAAAAATGCTTCTCACTTATCAAAAGATATATAAAAATCAGTGTATACTAAGATTATATATTCCTCGTACTAAGGGAGGTATGGACCTCCTTGAAACTGATTATGTGTACAGATCTGCAATCATAGCACTGCTGGCATATCTGCTGACCTCATCAGCTCCAAACATAATAAACATTTTGAAACATGAAGAGTACAAGTCTAATATGACTTCCTGGCTTAATTTGGCAGAAAAATAGTGTCAAGTGGGAATATAAATCAGACGAGAAGTAGATAAAAATCAGGCAGTAACTGAATGTGCCACAAAACAAAAGAAATAATATATGGAAAAGATCAGATGAGAAGACACGCAATGTGGAAATGGTATAAATATATAAGTACAAAAAACTCTAGGAACAACCTCATGTTGATCAGGATCTAATGCAGGAATGGTTAAGAAGAGGTGAATTTAAACTGAAAGATGAAAGGTTAATATTGGTGGCCCAGGACAGTGGACTACATACACATTGGCTTACAAAATCCATTGAGCACGTGAGAGAAACAGACAAATGCAGGTAAAACAGAAATGGAAACAGTCACACATCTTGTTGCTGGATGTGATACACTAATGGCAGGAGCTGGTATACTGAAGGACATAATAATGTAGCAAGATTATTGCACTGGGGATTGTGTAAACATTACAATATTAAAATAGCTGAGAAGCAACATGAGCCAAAAAGCATTATGAAGAATGATGAAGTTTATATCACATATTACTAACAGTTCAACAAATAGATGAGACAAAACCAGATACAATAGTCCATAAAAAATCATCTAGGTCCAAGGAAGTCATTGTTCCACTGTATTCAGCATTTATCAGACCTATTATTGAGTAGAATGCCCCCTTTGTTATGCACCTGACCAGGCATATCCAACAACTGGAATGTCCACAGAGGTTCCTCACTAAAAGAATACAGGGCACAAATAAAATGCCCTATGCAGACCATCTCAAGACCTATCCTTGTATTCTGCCTCCTACAGGCTATTGAGGGGAGATCTATGTCTGTCATGCAGGGCATTATCAGACCCCACTCTGATGGACCTCCTTCATATCCACACAACAAACAGCACCAGATTTTCCCATTCTAAAGACCTAAGCTTTGTCTGTGATATAAATAGGGCCTTCTGGAGAGACAGGTATGCATCCTAGGGACTAACCCATGTCTGAAACAGGATCCCCATCCATGTGAATCAGAGTTCCTCCTCTAACCCAATTCAAGTGTAACTAGGGCAATTGGATGGGGAACAGGAATTTCATCACTGGCGTGGCACCTATGTCTCTAATGAACACAGGCAACCTGTACATGGTTCATCGCCCAAGCCACTGGTTGTAAATGTTCCATCTCTCAAGCCTCTTCTTATACTTATCAAGGGTACGAGAACTTGTCAGAGATTTGGAATGCATGGCTAGGTTTAAAAAGGCCCTTGTGGTCATTAGCCTAGTAAACACCTATGAACCTATAAGACAAAACTAACCTTGAACAATGAAATTGCAACACCCATTGACTACAGTGTCTTATATACAGAGAGACACAAAGTCATAAAATATCAGAATTTGCAGGCATAAAAGAAGGCAATGTGGTAGAAGGATATCCAGACAGTTCCAATAGTAGTAGAAGCAATGAGTCTCATAAAAAGAGAATTCACAGTCTAATTTAAATATTCTACCAATACATGAAACAATGTATAAATTGCAGAAAGACTCAGCTCTGGGCACGTTGCAGATGCTGCAATGAGCACTTTTCACTAACATTAAAGACTGACACAATACTAATTGAACAAATGTTATCATACTTCGGTTTACAAATGGGGTCCATTCCAATCAAGGTATTAGAACACCAAAAGACTCAGAGAAATTAAACCAGGAGAAAAATCAAAACATATCATAATTATGTATAAAATATATTTGTCCTCCTAAGGGAATGTTTCATCTGTAATGTTATGCCATTATTTTGTTTTTGTTTGTTTATTTTTGGTTGCTGAATACCCATTAGTGAAGTTTGGTCTCTTTCAGGACAGTATAGAAGTTATACATTGTACAACTTTACAGCAGTATACTTGCCTGCTGTCAGTTTTCACTTTTTTCTTAATTTATGTCTACTTATTATAATTTTCCTGAGTTTATAGTATATGAACTGCCACTTTTGGAATAAGCATACATTTAACAAAGAGACACAGCAAAGGCGATATCCCTTACCCACCGATTATAATCAACACAGTGTGCAACTTCTTTGTCACTGTTAACTGTCTTGCTATAGTTAGCATTCAAGAAACAGTAATACAATGAGTAATACAAATTAAGCAAACATATTGCACATGGTAAACAATTAGCATTGTTCTTGTTGTCTTAAATAACCATTTTACTTTCTGAAAATAGCATTATGATCCACATAAACACAGAAGACTAAATCATAGTGAAGTCAGGGGAAGATGGAGTTGAATAACTATTTACTTGTTATTTCCTTGGCTACATAATTATTAAATCCAGTTATTGTTCAAATGCACATTATTGTAGAGCCACAAGTATATTTACATCCTTTTAAAGCAGAAAATAGCAAGTTCACCTGAAAGATGAACCCATTACTTTACTATTATAAAAAAGAAGTTTCAGATTGTGTCCTTCTTTGAAGGAGACAATGAAGAATACTGACTTAATTAGATTAAATGCTATTACTGTCAGATTTCAAGTGTCAAAGCTTGTGTGCGATATCAAACAAAAGGCTTTACAGACAGGAAAATTGGACTGAAGCTTATAAAGTGAGCCAACACAGCAGATTATATAAGAAAATGAATGATTTTTTTCCCCCAGCTGAACACTCCCCATTGATAAAACCTCCTTCAAAATCATAAGTTAGAATAACACCCCCACTGAGATTGTCCCTCACACCAAACTGCTAAGGTTCCATTATTGACGAAATCTCAAATACGATATCCACATCCAAACTAACTGTTAAATAAAATCAAGAGTTCAATACACAGGAGGTTCAGGTTCAAAAGTTTACTAGTGTACACCAGGAGGCAAAAAACGTACAAGTACAGAATTTTGTCTGACATGAAACAGGAAGTATACAGATTTTATAGTCTTTACATTCAAGCTGTGCCCACCTTATTGACGTGGTATGTCACAGGGCATCTACATCACTCTAGCTTACAATGTTCTATTCATTGATCTATGCTGATGCTGTATATTTTAAAAAAGTTTTCCTCTGGTAACAATACTGCCTTGCTATCCACCTGGTCAGACATAATGTCTTTCTGTAAAGTTACTTCTTCAAGGCTTCAAACTAGTCCGAATACAATAGCAGATTCAGTCTTTTAATACACTTCTTTGTTCCCTGTAACACTTTCCCAACAGATGCATGTTATCTTAGTAACATATATACAAGGCCAAATCATCCCAGCAGGAAAGAGCAGAAGATTTCATTATTTCACATATTTAATTTCCTGACCCAGCAGATAATCACTTGTTAAAAGCATAAACATTAAAACTTGCTGAGCTGGCAGCTGCCAGGGCCAGAGGTCAATTTGCTACAAGCCACACTGCAGTTTCAAAACTACTTACAATTGCACATGAATTCAGCCTTTTTGTTATATCATTAATAGAATACAATGCATTACATACTACTTTGCTTTTAAACTAGCATTTCACATATATTTAAATGCATATTTTTCTAACATTTTCCCTCCTATTAATTCTTTTTATTCTATTTTGAAGTATGCATAATGTCATTTCATCTCCTAACCTCTTCCATTAAGGATTTTCAGCTAGGTGAGTCATTCGATCTATACTTCTGAAAAATTTTCATCTGAGATCAATTTTTCAATCTCAATATCTTGGTACAAGGTTTCAGTAACAGATACATCAATAAAATCTTTGATTAATCTTTTCATGCAGGGAATTCCACAACAAACATATGCTCCTATCAGGAGTATACCCACACAAATAGCAATTAGAATATTCATTAGGATGGAACCCCACCCCCCGAATAGATTCTGGAAAAAGTCCGTCAGTGGGTTTGGGCCTGGTTCAGTCATGGCTGATACTTACTGAATTACCTCTAGGTGGTTGTTAATTTCATGCCTATTGTCTGGTATGTATGCACAGCATTCTTCTTTGATAAGCGTGCACGTACCACCTCTCGCCGCTAGGGTGAAGTCAAGAGCCATTCTATTTTGTAGCACAACAGTTCTCATTGCATTCAGTTCATCAGTCACCAGTTCTAGGGCAGAGAAAGTTGCATTACTCATTACTTCGAGAAGTTTTGACAGCTTCCTCAGCTCCCAGATCGATTTGACTGCTCCATATGCTGGGAATATTCCTGCCCAAGATATAACACTGTCACTCAAGTCCATGTGAGTCAATTTGCTTTTGTCCTTTACGTTATTATGGATTTACAGGTTTCTCGACTGGACCACCAGGTTTCCGAGCTGCTTCTCTCACGTTTCGTATCTTTCCCAAAGGTAATTCTGCAGTATGTCTTATTGCCGGAACCAGATAACCCAAAAAACAACTGCCGGACCAATTCTCAGGTAGCCATTTATATGCTTTTTTCCCACAAATAAAATAACAGTTTTCTACTTTAGTACTAATACGCATTAACCCTGCATGAAACATTTTCTGGTCTATAACTGACAATTGTTTAAATAAAACCGGATTCTTGCGAATTTCATTCATGGTTGTTTTCAGTGAGTTCAAATATGAGTAATAATTAGTATTGCAAAGAATATTGCCATTACTAGTCTTAATATAACACTGGTAAGATATTGTTATATTACAATTGCTCCAGCCCACCTGGAGAGTGTAATTTTTGTAAAAACATACAATTCCCTTTTGCGTAACAGGTAAAAATAAAGCTATTTTGTCCTGTGATCTCACAGTTCCT
The DNA here is from genome assembly GCF_019279795.1 of Protopterus annectens. Classification (NCBI taxonomy): domain Eukaryota; kingdom Metazoa; phylum Chordata; order Ceratodontiformes; family Protopteridae; genus Protopterus; species Protopterus annectens. Next base: position 911,927,116 of record NC_056726.1, read on the forward strand.
GTATCAAAAAGCAAATTCTCCCAAGTCTCATTTATCCCCAAAGGGACAGTGGACATTATCAGTCCTCCATATGCTGTTGGTATAGCTGTACAAACCCAGCAATTCGAAATGTTCCTAGTTTCTGCATATACACGCTTCATAGCTAGGTATGTGTTAAAACTTGGATGCCAGTCTATAGACGTTTCGTCACGCCTTCCCACTTTCACTTGTGTGGCTGAGTGAAGAAAAAACCACAACAAGAGAAAAATTGTCACAATTATAGTCAATAAATGTATACTCAACAAAATGATTATGCAACATCTCTGGGTTGATCTAAATTTCTATTTGCTTTGTTCTTGGCCATTTTTCCCTTGTTGTATATCAGTCACAAAGTTTTTATCAAGTTGAAAGTTCTTTACCGGTTTGCAGTGTGTCAAATGAACCCAGGACATCCTCTCAGCCACTCTGACTGCAGTAGGCGTTGCCAACAGTACCTGGTACGGTCCTTCCCACTTTGGACTCGCCCAATTCTTCCTCTTCATCACTTTCAGCCATACCCACATTCCAGTATCCAAAACTGCTTCCACCGGTCTGGTCTGTTCCTTATCTGAAAAAGAGTTAAACTGCAAAACAGATTTATTTGTTAACAGTTTCCTCATATAACTAGCTAATGAACTGTCAGCCTCTTGTTCTGCAGGCATGAGAGCTTTCCACTGAGGCACATAATATGCTCTCCCAAAAACCATTTCAAAGGGAGTCAGACCCTTCACATTTGAAACCGTTCTCATACTCAGCAGTGCTAAAGGCAGACAGTGTATCCAATTCTCTTGGGTCTCTTCAACTAACTTCCTAAGTTTGCTTTTAAAGTTTCCATTGTACCTTTCCACTAGTCCTGCTGACTGTGGGTGAAGGCACAATGGTTTTTCAAGGAGATTCCAAAAAATTTCCCAAGTTGTTGAATTGCCTGATTGACGAAATGTGTGCCATTGTCACTATAAATCCTTTCCGGAATGCCAAACCTAGGGATTACTTCCTTTATCAGGGCTTTTGCCACTGTTGCTACATCCAGATTTTTAGTTGGAAAAGCTTCTACCCATTTAGAAAACATATCTACAATGACTAAACAATACTTTTTCCCTTCACACTTATTTAATTCTATGAAATCCATACAAATAGTATGGAACGGATATGGTGGTATAGGAAAACTTCCTTGCTTAGGTTTAAATGCCCCTTGTGCATGGTGCTTGTTACAAGTATGACAAGCTGCACAAAATTTTTTTGTATAGTTTGTGAATCCATATGTTTGGAATATTCGGTTTACTAACTGTACCATTCCCTCTGTTGAGACATGGCACTGCCCATGGCTCAATAAAGCTGCATATCTAAATAAATTAGACGGCAATATCATTTTTTTCTCTTTGGAAATGTACAGTCCATTTTCAAGAATTGCGCCTTGTTTTTCCCATTTTTGTTTTTCCGCTTTTGTAGTAAGCGTCTGCATTGTTTTTAACATGTCTAAATCTAAAATCTCAGAGGGTTGTAATTCCTCATTCAAAAGTAAAGTTTCTGAGTTTGAGGCCGCTTGCTTTGCAGCTGCATCAGCTCTTGCATTGCCTTTCGAAATTCTATCCTGTTGTTTTGTATGAGCTATACATTTGCAAATAGCTACTTTGTTAGGTAACTGAAGAGATTCTAATAGTTCCAAAATAAATTGTGCATGATTAATTGGTTTCCCACTAGATGTTATCATTCCCCTATTTTTCCATTGTTGTGCAAATACATGTACTGTAGAGAAAGCATACTGACTGTCAGTATATATGTTTACACATTTGTCTTTTGCTAAAGTACATGCCCGTGTCAAAGCTATCAATTCTGCTGCTTGTGCAGATAAGTTATGTGGTAAGGATTGAGCTTCTAGAATTTCAGTGTCTGTAACTACTGCATACCCCACTAGATTCTTTCCTGTAGGGCCCCTTCTGCATGAGCTGTCCACGTAATATGTCACCTCGGCATTATCCAAGGGCATATCTGTGAGATCTTGTCTAGGCAAGGTTAATTGTTCAATCTCTTGCAGGCAGCTGTGCGGTGTGCCATCCGCAGGAGTTGGAAGTAATGTTGATGGATTTAATGTCGTACATCATTCAATTGTCATATGAGGTTGACTCAGCAGTATAGTCATACATGAAAGATGTCTAGCAGGAGAGAGATATGCTACTTTTTCTTGCAGTAAAATTATTGCGACTGCATGAGGCACTCTCAATGTGAGAGGGTGGAACAACACCACTGAGGCCAAAGCCTGTACTGCCATTGCAACTGCAACTACCGCTTGTACACAGTGAGGCAAAGATCGTGCCACTGGGTCTAACTGTGATGAATAATAGGCTATGGGGCTTTGCTTATCCCCATGTTGTTGCATCAGTACTGACATCATGTATCCTTGCTTGCAATCTATGGTCTGAAATAACCGTTTGTGATAATTTGGAAGTCCTAAAACTAATGAAGAAGCTATCAACTGCTTCAACCTGCAGAAAGACGTTTCTGCTTCGGATGTCCATTGTAAAATATCTTGTGCTGCCATTGGTGTCTTATATATCAAGTCAGTCAGTGGAGCAGATTCCAAAGCATAATTTGGTATCCAACTCCGACAGAAATTAGTTGTCCCCAAGAAGGACATCATTTCCTTCTTGGTTGCTGGTTTGGGTGCTTGCAAAATTGCTGTTTTTCTATCCTCATCTAATATCCTACCTTCAGTGGATATCACATATCCTAGGTATCTAACTTGCTTTTTCCAAAGTTGTAACTTACTTTTATTTACTTTGTGTCCTTGTGTTGCTAAAAATTTCAATAACGCTACAGTATCCTCCTTGCATTGCTGCTGGGTGGTGGCTGCTAGCAAGATGTCATCTACTTAAAGTAGAATTTGACTACCTCCTGGTGGGGTAAACCCTGCCAGTTTGCTAGCCATTTCTTGTGCAAATATTGTTGGGCTCTCACAATATCCCTGTGGTAGTCGAGTATAAGTATACCTTTTACCGTGAAATGTAAATGCAAACCAATATTGACTATCAGGATGTATAGGTATCGAAAAGAAAGCATTACTGATATCTACCACAGAGAAATATTTTTGTTGCAGTTTTAAATCGTTTAACAAAGTATGTGGGTCTGGCACCGTGGGTGCTCTGGGTATCACTGCATTGTTCACAGCTTGTAAATCTTGAACCATCCGCCATTCCCCGTTTGCTTTTTTAACAGGAAATAGGGGTGTATTACATGGTGAATCAGGAGATTCTACCAGTACTCCTTCCCTGAGTAATGCTGCTATTATAGGTTTGATTCTTATTTTTGCATCCTTCCTCAAGGGGTATTGTCTTTTCTGTGGCCTAAATGCCAATTTTGGTGTAATTGTAACTGGTCCTGCTGTTCGAATAAGTCCTACATCTGACTTGCCTGTCGACCAAAGAGTCGTTGGAATTTCACATAAGGCTTTCTCTTCTTCTTCTAATAAAAATGCTAATCAGCTGTCCTCGCTAGATTGCAAGTGTACAGCCGGATGTGTCTGTGTCAACCAATTCAACTTTTGTTTTTGTATTCCTTGTTCTGACAATTCTAAGTCAGTCTGTTTCTCCCATCTTATCACCTTTTCTCCTAAGTCTGCCCATTTTACATTTTTGTTCTTTGTCAAGCTGACATGTGGTAATCGATTTGATCTATATAATGCAAGGAATTCTTGAGGTAATGAACAGCTAACTACACTGTTCCCCTCAGTATCCCAATACAAAGTACGTAAAACCAATCTAGTTGCACGATTTCTGAACTATTCTTGCTCATACTCTCTATCAGGTCCTGGCGTAGTACAGCAGTATAGAGTACAGTGTAAGAAATGCTGTCGATCAGTGTCGAGGGAGGGGGCTTTACTGATGGCTACGTTCATCAGTTCCTCGGTTACTGCCCCTGGACCAGTCGTAACTAGGTCCTGGCTGTACCAGTAAAAGGTTTCATCCTCCGATCGCACTACAAAAGTATCCATTTGCCTCTGTGCTTCCATACCCTGCACAGTCGGAACTACTGCTATGCCAAATATCTGCATAAGGTCCCTGCCCGATAGGTTCACTGGACACTTTGCAGAAACAACGATTTTACTTCTTTGGGTCATACCTGAAACAGGATCAGTTATTGCTATATCATGGGATAGTGGTTCCCTGTATAGCTGTCCATTTGCAGCTTTCACTAGTATATAATCAGGTGATTCAGAATGTTCTGGTAACTTGGAGGGGTGTATCAGGGTCCGTGACGCTCCTGAGTCACACAGGAATTTGACTTCCCTTCCCTCCACCAGAAGTGCAACTTCCGGTTTTGTATCTGCTAAGTAGAGCTCTAAGCTCAATAATGCTAAATCCAAAATTTCACTATCTTCATCTTCCATATCTACTTGCACTTCCTCTATTCCTTCTATCACATTTATATTTGTCTTCTGTTTATTAACTTCTCCTGATGATTTCTGACTTTTGCATGATGTATCTTCACTATCATATAGTCAGTCCTCATCTCTCTTATCTTCTGTAATTACCTTTTTGTTCTGTTTACAGTCCCTCACTAAATGTCCCTTTTTTCCTCACTTAAAGCACTCACCTCTCTTTTTCCTTTCCTGAAAATCTTCTGATCGTTTGTCAGACTGTTTGTTTCCCTGAGCATTCTTCTTGCCCTTTTTACCTGACTGTAACACAAATAATTCAGCTCCGTCTTCAGCAGTGAAGACTTGCGCCTTCTTTTTCTTCTTGCTATTAAAATGTCTTTCAGCATGTCTAGCATATTCAAGTAAGGCTTGTAGCCTACCTGTTCGATGGTCTATCATATGCTTCATAATGAAGTTACTAATAGGTGCAATGCAACCTTTCAAAAATGCATTTTTTAATTGTTGTTCATACGGGGAATCATTCGTTTGGTTTTCAGGAACCGTCATACCGCTATGATTATTAAAACACTCCAATAATCTAGCATAGTATCCATCTATTGTCTCATTTTCCTGTTGTATGCATTGATTAATGCAAGTCCAGTCTGCTCTAGGTTTCCATTTCTCAGAGATTCGGTCTGTAAGACCTTTCACTCTGTTGTCTAATTCTGCGTCACTATGTGGGAGTGGTTTAAGCTCTGCATTACGAGGATTCCAGGTGCCACAAATCATGTGCCAATCTGGACCTATAATTTGTCTTACTACTTTTTCTACTTCTTTCCCATTCAAGTGGTAACTCAACCTCATGCCTTGTAAACCTTCTAAAAATTTCGTAAAATTAACTTTCAGATGGGGGATTCCCTCGGTAGCTTTCCGGATATCCTCCGGTGTCCATGGTCTATATACTAAGAGTGTTGGGTCCTGTCCTGCCTGTCCTGCCTGAGGATTTGGGACCTCTATAAGTGGACATATTTCTTCCTCACTCTCATTCTGCAAGTTTCTCTCTATTTGATATGATTCTGCGTCCCCATGTATTTTACGTGCTCGGGACCTAGTTTCAATAGGATCTCTAACAAATGGTTGTGGTCTCGCTGAGACTTCAGGATAATGCGGAGGCGGACCAGCCTGTCCACTCGCTTCATATCCTGAAAAGGGTAAAGGAGGGGCAAGGGAGGAGCAGGAGCTGTTGCGATTACTAAGTTATTATCTTCTTTTTCTAAAAATAATGTTTTTGAATTTTTAATCTTTTGTTCTCTACGATTTGCTTCCTCAATCCACCTGTGTGCCTGAGGAATGCCTAATTGGCGTTGCTTTTTTGCATGACCTCCCGCATCGGATTTAAATTGCTTAAGGAGTTTAACCAGCGAAGTTTTATCTACTTTACCATCAAATTCATATTTGTTAACCCATTTCGTATAGTAACTAACATTATAAGAACATTGTGATTGCATATATTTTGCATCTTCGGTTAGGGGTGGATCTTGCGATGTTTTAGTGCACTGATTTCCCATGGTAAAAGAAAATGTTACATAACCCTTCTTATCATGTGATATCAAGTTCTCAGTTCCTTTTCACAGTTTATCTAGAATAACTGCCTACCTTATTCTGTTACCCTGATCTATGACCAAATATACAGTAATTCCTTTTGTCCCTGATCTGCATAACAAATCTTGACAACAATATTTACTGTAACCTAGTCCCTGATCTAAAACCGAAAAAAGGCAAAATCTTCCTACCTGAGCCTCCGGTATTGAGCCGTCCAGGATCCGCTCTTCAGCTTCAAATCAGAAAGTGGCCAGCCTCTTTAAACGACAATTCAGTTGGAGGTCTTTTCACCCAAGAAGAACCGTTTTGGTAACTTCTCCTGCGCAGTATTCGACCACCGGTAGACTCTGATCTGCAGCTGTCTGAGGGATTTCCGGCTAAGAAGGACCAAACTGTTAAATAAAATCAAGAGTTCAATACACAGGAGGTTCAGGTTCAAAAGTTTACTAGTGTACACCAGGAGGCAAAAAACATACAAGTACAGAATTTTGTCTGACATGAAACAGGAAGTATACAATTTTATATAGTCTTTACATTCAAACTGTGCCCACCTTATTGACGTGCTATGTCACAGAGCATCTACATCACTCTAGCTTACAATGTTCTATTCATTGATCTATGCTGATGCTGTATATTTTAAAAAAGTTTTCCTCTGGTAACAATACGGCCTTGCTATCCACCTGGTCAGACATAATGTCTTTCTGTAAAGTTACTTCTTCAAGGCTTCAAACTAGTCCAAATACAATAGCAGATTCAGTCTTTTAATACACTTCTTTGTTCCCTGTAACACTTTCCCAACAGCTGCATGTTATCTTAGTAACACATATACAAGGCCAAATCATCCCAGCAGGAAAGAGCAGAAGATTTCATTATTTCACATATTTAATTTCCTGACCCAGCAGATAATCACTTGTGAAAAGCATAAACATTAAAACTTGCTGAGCTGGCAGCTGCCAGGGCCAGAGCTACAAGCCACACTGCAGTTTCAAAACTACTTACAATTGCACATGAATTCAGCCTTTTTGTTATATCAGTAATAGAATAAAATGCATTACATACTACTTTGCTTTTAAACTAGCATTTCACATATATTTAAATGCATATTTTTCTAACACTAACATAAAAAACACCAAAAATTAGGACTCCTATATAGGCATAACTGTTATCTTACCCCCCTCCACCAAAAAGACCCTTGACTCCACATACCTTCCTCCCCTCCCTAATGTATGCCGCTCTTCTGTTCTTGAATCTTCAGCTCAGCCTTCAAACTAAATTAGAAGCCTGCTACAATAAAATAGGCAAATTTGCCACCAACTCTAGGAACTCATCCCATCAGTGCTTCTCCCTCCACTCACTGCAATGGCTCGAGCTTCCCAACTATCTGAACCTCCTTAAATTCAACACTGCCCATAAGCTCATATTTAACCCATCCTCCTGTCACTCTCTCTCCACCTCCTTAACCGCCTATATTCCTAATCCCTCACTTAGGTCAGAAAATCAGAACCTGCTCAAAATTTATAAACCTTTATGGCCACCTGGATAGTCTCTGCTATCCTGCTGCTTAGCTAAACTATGGAACGCTCTTCTTCCCTCCCTTAGAAATACTCATAACCACTCTAACTTTAAATCCCTCCTCCATTCCTACCTATCCTCAAAGCTGAAATGCCCCTGCTCCTTCCCCACAAATGACCCTCCTATATCAAAACCTACCTTCTAACTGTGGCATCATCTCTGCACTCGCATCATTTGCCCTCCTACTCCTCCTTAACCTCCAAATTTTGTTAAAAGTTTATTTCCAACAATTTGTTGTTCTCAATTGTAATTCACTGTTAATAACCATTAAACTGTTCTGTTGGTAGATTTTTACTATGATTATTGTAGAATGTAAAATTTTAATTGTAATTCACTGTTAATGACTCTTAGACTGTACAGTTGTTAGATTTTATTATTATTGTAGAGTGTACAATTTTTTTTTTACTGTAGAATGCTGCATAAAGCTGTATGACTTATTTTCTTTGTATGTGTATATGCTATTATGTTTGTCATTGTTACTGGAGCTTTTCTCTCTGGGCCTCCACTGAAAGCAAGCTCTTTTTAGGTCCCGTGGAGTTCTCTGATCATCAAACTGAAATAAACAAATAAAACACACAACACACTTCCTCCATTTGTGTGAAGTCATATTGGTTCAAAATAAAGTATTACCGAAACTTGATTTCTTCTCATTGATCCTGAATTTCCAACTCTCTGGAAAAGTATGTGACAGGTGACAAGTACCAAACCTATGTGTCCTTGTAAATAGCAGACTATAGGCAAGACCATATAAGTGCTATCAGTTGCCTACATTGACAGCATATTTGATGGATTTCTAAGAACTAGCAGATCTAGTTTCATTAAGATTTTATGTAACACAACACAAGTTAGATTATTTTGTTCATTGACTGTCTCAAATGTTAATTTTAATAATAGAAAAGGAAAGTTGAAGAAGAATTACTTTATAAGACAAGTCTCTGCATTCCTGCTTGACAGTAGACAGGCAGTACATTTCAAAGGCAGGAACATTTTCCAATTTAAACTCTACTAGAAACATTCAAATTACTCAGTGACTAAGCTGTTTCTCATTTTTTTTATTTTGATTATGAAAGTTACCTCATATATTTTTCAGATAATTGTATCATATGTTACATAACTGAGTAATTTTACTAAAACATATTGAATAGGTTGAATATTATTCAAGTTCCTTTTGTCACATTTTGATAAGGCTGATATTTTTATTTCTCTAAATTGTAAGGAATTAATTTTGTAGTGTAATATCTCAACAATAAGTTATCATAACGGTACTAATATCAGAGTTCTTAGTTTACTGGTTCACAGGGTAAAGACTGGAATGTTATTCTAGGGTCTCAACTTTTATTGACTTTCCTTTTCCATTGAAATGTGTGTGTGACCCTCATCATATCAGTATATTTAAAAAAGTCTGTTTTTACTTCTAAATGTTTATTCTTTTATCATTTTGTTGTATAGCTGAATAACTGATTACTCAGATCAAAAGTTTTCCTTTTATATTATAAAATACATTATAAAATAAACCAAAACTATTAAGCTCTAATTGCAAATTACATTCTTCTAGATGTATCTTATTAAAGCACAGCCCTATAATCACAGCTACTTCTGAAGCCCAAATCCCAATGAAAGCATATTATCACTAAAAGGATAATTGTCAGCCATGTCGCTTTCTCTGACAAAAACAGTAGCACACAAGGTCCTGCATAGCTCATATTCCTAAAAGTAACAAAATGAATAAAACCTCTTTTACAGCATTTTATTAACACCTTTTTATATTTGATGTCAGTATGTTCAATACATTTCCAAGCATAGAATACTCTGAGGATAATAACATGATCAACCCTAATCACGATAGAAATTAACAAAGCAGGTCTCAGGCTGGGACCTTAAAACTTCCAGATGGTCTAAGACTGACAGATGGTTTGTACATCCATAAATAACTGATTTGGACTAAAGATGATCAACAGCATCTGGCAAAGAAGAACCTAGGCTTTTACAGTATACAGTACTTGGAATAATACACTTTTACAGTATAGTATGGTTGACCCTAAAATCATTTGGTAACTGTCACATTTTTGTTTCATCTGTCATTACTAGGATTCTTTTTTTTGTTCAAGATGTTTTATTAAATTAAAACACATGGAGATATTACAAACAGTCTAATGTAAGTTTTGAGTAGATAACTATATACAATATTTACATTTGGCCTAATATGAGGAATATTTCACAAAAAATAAAAATAAAACTGTTCAATTACCAATATACATTCAAAATATTTAAACAACATTCAGTCAAAATTATAGAGAATGAGTTGTTTTAAGAGTTTCTATTAAATCATGAACTTTGATCCAAGGATTATCAGTCAATTTCCTGGGGTAAATCATCACAAGGATTCTGACAAATAGATTAAAGTTGTTATTGCTTGTAAATACACCAAATGAAAACAGAAGCATGCCTTCTGAAAAATATTGCCAATGATGCACATATTACTGCTTCATTATAAATAATATATTCCAATATTTTGCGTAATAGGCAGGGGGCACTAAAATGTGACATCCAAATATGTACAAAGATCTTAGACTGGTGATTATTCTGTATTGTGTCTTCCAGAGTGCTCCACCCCAGTGTACCACCCTAACCTTGATGTTGCGTCTTGTATCTAAACCTAAACCTACACCTTACCTTAATACAAACCTTCTTATAACACTGCTACTGTGCAAGATATGTTCAGACACACTAACACACACAAACACCCACTAACAACACTAATTCCATCCCCTTACCTTACCCCTACTCTAATCCTAAAATACACATACTCACACACAAACATACAAATCCCATCCCTGACCCTAACTGTGACTGTCACACATGCGCACAAATGCATTCTCACCCTCCAACCCCATTCACCTTTCTTGACAAAACCTCCTCTCTATAGTTTACCAGTTCGGTTATCCATACCTTTGATATTAAGCACCACGTCTCACACTCATTGACCAAACAGATTGACGAAATGAAGGAAACTGACACAGACATGCTCACACATACACACACACACACACATACATATATATATATATATATATATATATATATATATATATATATATATATATATGCACACACAAACGCACACACACACACACACACACACACACACACATATATATATATATATATATATATATATATATATATATATATATATATATATATATAGTTAGATATGGGTCTACTTCTAAATTCTGAAATTTCAAAACTTTGAATTTCTTATGGTCAACACCATAAGATTGAAGTTTTGAAACTTTTAACCATTTAAAAGGAGATTGCCCTAAAGCATGGCATGGTATATTTACCATTTTCCTCACTGTAGTGCAATCTTGGAGTTGGTATATTTAATTAGCAGCGAGTGTAGGGAGTGCAGGGGGGCTTGACCCCCCCCCTGCAAAAATGTAAAAAAATATATATATATTTTTTTATTTACATTTCAGAGTTTCAAAACTGCAGTCTTATGGTCTTGGCCATAAGAAATTCAAAATATTTAAACTTTAAAATTTACAAGTAGACCCACAGATATATATCATACATCTCCATATCTTGTTCCTTACATACTGATGCAGCAATATTATGCAGATCAGTCATATACATACAAATGTTATAGCTCTAAATATGAGAAACTTACCTTAAAAATCAATAGTTCTTTTAGTGTTTCCTTTAGGCTGACTACAAAGAAACCATCTAAATAACCTCTGTTTGCATGTACACCCTGACAGCTGAGACAAGGACTTCATGTTATCTCCTTTCATGGTTTTCTTCTCAAATGCAAGACACTCAGAAAAGTAGAAAGGGAGAAAGCCTTAATCTTAAAGAAGTTTTGCAAGCTTTCCTCAGATCTGTGGCTTTGGAATATGATAACTAGGAATTGTATGAAAGAGTTTATATCAATACCTGTTCATAAACCTATTCCAAGTGCAACAGAGATTCATTGATTCAGGACAATAGCAGTTTTGTATAAGACATTTCTGAAGGAGCTGTTCAAAGCATATATTTCCTTTACCAAAGAACATGTTTTATTACAGATTTTTTTTTTGCCCCCAAAAAAAGGGATCAATATTGATTATTTTCAATAATTTTGTACTAAATTACCAAAACAGTGACAATGGTGGCAAAAAGGTTACACTTTGCAAATGCTCTTGATGTACAATATTATATTGACATATCGCTATATCACTCCTGGTATCCATTCAACACGGTGATCAGTGCTTTTGGACATTTCCTTGATAAACCAGCATATAAAATTTATTCCATATTATAATTTACTCAGAAAGGTAATATGGTACAGTGGTGCAGCAGTAGCATTGTTACCTCACAGCAAGAGGTTCCCTGGTTCAATTGTCGGCAGGGCCTTCTGTGCAGAGTCTGCATGTCCTCCCTGCATTCATGTGCGTTTCCTCCCACATTACAAAGACATATATCTGGAGCATTTCTATCTGGCCCTCCACTGAAAATTGGCTTTGTTCCAAGTCAGACTTTACCGGTTAATAAATAATAGAGCAAAATATTTTGCAATAGCATGTATTTTCTGTAAAAAGTGCCTGACATTAACTGCCTCTTACTGATTTATCAGAAAAAAAACTTTTGTAAGGGACAATGCAAAAATAGGAGGCAAAATCGGGGACAGCTCAGAAATGGTATACATACACATTTCAGAAGACATCCCCTGATAAACTTGCTACAACCATAATAATTTACTCTTTAAATGAACAAGCTCATCAGCTATCCAGCTTTTATCCTTTACTGACAATCGAAACAACTCCAGCTGTCGCAGTTGCAAAATAAAAAATAAACAATCCACAGTAAGCAGTGACACACAGATGAACCAACCTAGGTTAATTTCCAGGCTGCATCCCCTGGCCAGCTATAATACCATATCAAGTGCATATAAATTGCAGTAGACAAATTAAACAAATTAGACAGACCTTTTAATCAAAGCCACTCTTTGGCATACTACCTCCAAATGCTCATGTGAAAACAGTATTTAGAAACATGTCACATTGTCGCCATGCTCATTCTTCTTTCCATTTTCAAAAACATAACAAAGAATGAAGTATCCTATGATACCAGTTTTCAAAGTACCACCGTGGTGTGAAAGCTAGCAAAGTGTGGTGATTGGTCATTTTGCCTCTGGAATCCATTCTCTGATTGGTCTCATTCTGTTTACATTGATAGAAGATACTTGTGGCTTCAGAACCAATCAGAGAATGGAAAGGGGAGCCACCAACTTGCAATGTTGAACAGTGGAACATTGCTTGCATTCTATTCCAAATGCAGGGCATTCTGCATAATGCAGTGCTTTGAGTGTTAATGCCTAGATGGCAGCAGTTCTTTGTGCACTGGCTCCACTAATTATCAAACATGGGTAGGAATCTTTGTATTGAAAAGATTCACTAAGTAAATATAAGTATATAATTCAATCAATCTGGCTCACTGACAGAACCCACACTGTGAAAGTAGCAGACTCCAAATCCAACTTCAGAGCAGTGACAAGTGGAGTACTACAGGATTCAGTCCTGGGTCCTTTCTTGTTTGGTATCTACTTCTCAGAAGTACAGGCTAACACAGAAGGTCTTTGGCTATCAAAGTTCACAGAAGACTGCAAACTAGGAGTCATAATCGAAATTCCTAACGATGTGGACGTCCTGCAAAAGGACCTCACTGAAACAGATGCCTGGTGTCAAAGCCATGGCCTCAGCTCAATGCCAAAAAGTGCATTGTCATCCTCCCTTTTGGTAAAAACTCTGTACCCATGAACTACCACATAGGCAGTAGTATACTTAACACCGAAAGTGTGATAAGAGTCCTTAGGACACAGGTGGACAGTAGTCTCTCCTTTGATAGTGACATCACCACAGTAGTCAGGAAATCCTTCTACTTGGCATACCTCATCACAAAAGGTTTCTCATCCAGGAAAAAAGAGGTCATTGTTCCCCTCTACTTGTCACTCATTAAACCCATTATAGAGTACAATGCTCCTTTTGGTATGTACCTCACAAGACATCTGCAACAAATAGAAAGGCTGCAGAAATACCTCACAAAGAGGATTACAGGCCTCAAACAGATGCCCTACGCAGATCATCTCAAAAGACTTCAGCTTTACTCCATCGCATATTGCCTACTCAGAGGTGATCTCTGCCTAACATACAAAGCTATGTCAAGCCCAGAGCTGTTGGACATGTTCCACTTAAAGAAATCCCAATCCCTCTGAGCTACACCCTCTAGGGACCTAAACTTTGTCACCACAATAAACAGAACATGCTGGAGGGATAGATTCCTGTCCCAGAGACTTCCCATACTCTGGAACAAGCTACCTATCTATATCAAACAAAGCTCCTCATTAGCATTCTTCAAGAAAAATCTTGATGATTGGATGGGAGATAGGAAATTCACCCTGGGGATCACTTCTGTGGCTTTGCTCGACAGGGGCACAGGAAAATAATTTTCCTGGGTGGCGTACCTTTTTGGCTAGGCTTATATAAGCCATAGGGCCAATAGTCTTCTACCTACCTATGAACCTATGAACTAGTTTAGTCCAGATACAGATTTGCTGTATCCAGAACTGTTTGTAAGCTTCTGAGTGGTGCCAAAAAGTCTGCTGTTCAATTTTTCCCCTGAGATCTCCAAGTTCTCTCCTCTACTGCACTTTTACTAGCTTATTAGAATAGCAGTTTACCAGACTTCTTGTAGCATTTATTGTAGCACACAAAAGTGCTATCAGCAGTAAATGTTCTACAAGGAAACAGCTCCGGTACTTATTATTAATGCCCACCTCTCCAGGCATGTCTAAAGGTCAGTTCCCTGTGCTTTCTCCAATTGACCTGCTGAACTTGGGCATCCTGAGGCAATGTAGGAACTCCCTCATCTACACTGACAACCCTCTCCTCTTACCTCCCAACACTCAGACTTGTGAAAGATGCACTTATATATCCAAATTGGAAGCCATGCACTCTCCAGCCAAGCCAAGGATAGCTGGTCAAGAGGAGAAGTTCAACACTTGCACCACACCACATAGAACACATAGCCCTCCAGAACACACACCAGGACTGCCTTCACATAAAAAAACAAACCACACACCCACCTTTGGGGAGGCTATCAATAAAAATCTACCCAAACAGCAGAGACCTCCAAGGCAGAAATGCACTCGACCACCACAAACAACACAACACTAATCATGAGACACATAAATGTCCTAAACAGTGTGCTACTCAACCAAAGACCCTAAGGCAAAACATCATGCCCAACACTCTAGTCATAGGTGACTCAATAGTGAGACACAGTGATGTTCCACTCACCAGGTTGAATAAGGAGAAAGTAACAGTCAGCTGCATGTCGGGTGCTAGGATCTGCCACATAACATACGCACTCAGGTCCCTCAACAACAGGTACAAATATGACTCTATCATTGTACATGTGGGTATGAATGACCTGAGACATACCTCCCTGGACTACATGAAAAGAGACATGGAGGAGCTTTCCAATTATGTAACCCAGACATGTAAGACCCTAGCCCTGAGCAGCCTCCTACCATCACCTAGGATGATACCACAGTACAAGCAGAAAATTATTGATTTCAAAAACTGGCTAAGTTTCTGGTGTCATTCTAAGGGGATCCAGTATCTGTCTGCCTGGGATGACATGGCTGACAGACCTCGATACTTTGCCAGAGATGGCCTACATCTGTCACCCCTGGGCTTCTGGATGCTGGCCAAGGCTCTTGCCACCCCTATAGTGCCTTTTTTAGGTAGTGTTCCAAAGACCAAATTACCACCATAACAGCTACAACCAAATGCAATCTGAGGGTCATGCTGTTCAATGAAGAAGTCTAAATCTCAAAATGCAC
Organism: Protopterus annectens; assembly: GCF_019279795.1. Classification (NCBI taxonomy): domain Eukaryota; kingdom Metazoa; phylum Chordata; order Ceratodontiformes; family Protopteridae; genus Protopterus; species Protopterus annectens. The sequence goes on from NC_056726.1 coordinate 911,942,547, forward strand.
TCATTTGAAGCACTCTTTAAAATGGAGAACACTGACATTTGTGCTGTAACAAAGTCCTAGTTCAAGGCAGCAGAAAGCACCCCTGCACTACCAAACTATAACTCATTTCACACCTTTTGGCCTAATAACTTAGACCAAAGCACCAAAGTTGGTGGTGTTTCCATATTCATAAAGGATGTGTACACCTTCAGACTGGTAGCCCAACATAATGCATCAGAGATACTTCAGGTGCAGCTAACATTGGGTAAGACAGCGATTCAGGTCATAGCCTGCTATAGGTCCCCAACCATGTCCCAAGACTCACACTCCACATTCCTAAGCTCCCTGGAGAATATCAGGGTTCAATCTAACACTAATACTGAGTGACTTCAACTACCCCTCCATTAACTGAGAAAACTACTCATGTACCAGTACACTTGCCCAATGTTTCCTGGAATTCATTAATTCCAATTCCCCGGATCAGCTTGTTCTTACCCTCACTAGAGGTAGCAACATCCTTGATCTGGACATTACTAACATGGACAGCCGCTGCTCTACACCATTAGTCATCTCCTCCCTGGTTAGATCTGACCACGAACTAATCACCTTGGAAATCCACATCCCTCCCCACTGCCCCACAAAGGTAACCACCATGAAAACCTTCTCCAAAGCTAACTTTGGGTTCCTAAGACAGAGATTGCTAACTTCACGGCAACCATGCAAATGGAGAATAGTTGCATGACTGCCGAATCATACAACAATGCACTGTAAGAACATGTACACAAATGCATGGATCTTGCCATACTCAAAAGAACCAAGATGCTCTCCTCTGAAAAAAGGAAGCAATCTGGTGTTCCTGTGCCATAAACAAACTATACACCAGAAGGAGGAAAGTGATGTGGAATAAGGTGAAGTTCCAAGATGCGAAAGACTCCCTAATCAGCCTCAACAAAAAGTTGAGATCCCTCATCAAATCCTCTAAAGCTAGCTATGAAAACAGAATTGCAGCAGATAGTAAAGACAACCTCAAGGCCTCCTATAGTTATGTAAAGAATCTCCATGGCAAAACCCAGATTTTTTCTGAGCTACTGCACAATGGTACCGCCTATGCCAAACAAACAAATATTGCCAATATACTGGCCGACTCAGTGCCAACTTTACCCGTTTCTCCCCACCAAAAGACCAATCACAATACCAGTAGATTGTCAGGCACCCAGTATTACTGCTGTACAGGCTAAAACAGCACTGTCCAAGGCCAAGAATACATCTTCTATGGGACCTGACATTATCCTTGGCTGTGTTCTACATGAACCACAGAGTGAACTGGCATCGCACCTGTGTGCCCAGTTCAATCACAGCCTAACTTCAGGCTTTGTCCCTACCAAATGGCACACTGCTACAGTCATCCCTCTCCACAAAGGAGTGACTATAGACCTTGGGAACTATCGCCCCATTAGCCTAACAAGTCTGATATGCAAAGCTATGGAAAGCATAATCATGGACCTAATAAACAAGGATACAAGGAATCTCCAAACTCTAGATCCCACACAGTTTTGTTTTGTGAAGGGTGGATCAATTCTGCTCAACCTGGTTGACTTCTTTGAGCCAGTCAACAGAGCTGTAGATGATGGCAAGGTGGTTCATACAGCCTACCTTGATCTGGCCAAAGCCTTTGATACCATTCCACACTCAGGAGTCATAGAAAAACTCACTAAGCTAGGCATCAACCCCTATATCAATAGGTAGGTTGCAAACTGGCTCACAGATAGATCCCACAGTGTGAAAATAGCTGACTCCAAGTCAGACTGCTGACCAGTCACGAGTGGAGTCCCACAGGGTTCGGTCCTGGGTCCTCTCCTGTTTGGTATCTACTTCTCTGAAATCCAGGCCAACACGAAGGAACTCTGGCTGACAAAGTTTGCAGATGATTGCAAGTTGTGAACTATTATTAACTCCCCAAGCGATGTTGACATCCTACAGAATGGCCTCACTGAGACCAACCACTGGTGTCAGAACCATGGCCTTAAGCTCAATGCCAAAAAATGTGTCGTCCTCCCTTTTGAGAAAAAAATGGTTCCCATGAATTACCACATCGATGGTAGTCCACTAAAAACAGAAGGTGTTATAAAAGATCTGGGAATACAGGTTGACAGCAACCCCTCTTTTGACCACCACATTGCCACTGTGGTCAGAAAGTCCTTCTATGTGGCACATCTCATTACTAAGAGTTTTGCATCCAGGAAGAAAGAGGTCATTGTCTCCCTCTACTCTTCCCTCATTAGGCCAGTCCTCGAGTACAATGCCCCATTTGGCATATACCTTTCTAGACACCTGCAACAACTGGAAAGGCCGCAAAAGTACCTCACAAAGAGGATCCTAGGCCTTAAACACATATTCTCTGTCTCATATCACCTGCTTTGAGGCGATCTCTGCTTGACTTACAAAGCCATGTCTGACCCAGCTCTGTTAGAAATGCTACATCTAAAGAAATCCCAATCCCTCCGCACCACACACTCCAGAGACCTCAACCTCATTACCACAATCAACAGAACAAGCTGGAGGGACAGTTTCATAACCCAGAGATTGCCCATGCTATGGAATAGACTTCCCATACATGTCAAAAAGAGCACCTCACTGGCCCTCATCAAGAGAAATCTTGATGAGTGGATGGGAAATAAAAAATTCACCATGGGGATCACTCCAGTAGCTCCACTCGACAGAGGCGCTGGGAACTAAGGTCAGGTGGCACGATGCCAGGGTAATCCTATGGGCTAGGCTTGTAAAGGCTCCAAGGCCATTAGCTTAGTACACACTTATGAACCTATGAAACTATGAATAATCCATATTATTATCTGTTTTTCAAAGGCAGTTATCAAGTGCACACAAATTGCAGCAGGCAACCTAACAAATTAGACAGACCTTTTAATTAAAGTGACTCTGGCATACTGCCTCCAAATGCTCCAGTGAAAAATATAAGTCAAGAATCCATAATACCATCTGTTTTTCACAGACAGTTATATTTTAAGTCAGTAACAGCAAGTCCTACATCTATAAGTAATTAAGGGTCAGTAGCACATCCTGGATGACCTTTTTGAATAATCTCTTACTGTTTTTTAGGCTAAGTCAATTAACTTCCTGTGCATCACTTTTAAAAAAGCACTGAAATTCTAATTGAATTCCGGCTACTTCTAAATGCCAAAAATCTAAACTCATCCTGTTTACCTCAACTGTATTTCAATACCAAGCTCCAGATTTCAAAATCTATTTATTATAAAATATCAGTATTGAACATGACATTAACATGACTGTAGTGCATGGAGTGTCATAATTACACTTAAAAAGGCTAAATTACATCCTTGTTCAGAGCTACTCTAGCATGAGACCCAACCATAACAGTGCTTAAAGGGGTGCTTAACAATTGTTGACACACTGTCAACATCAAGTTAGCACTAACACACACAGCACTGACCAATAAACAGCAGCATCAGTCTTTACATCAACTGTTTCTACCTGCTGTCTGCTATGGTATACACAACATTTTGAATTAAACTGTTTCCTCTCTATGGGAAATATTTAAGGACGTCTTCCACTCCCACATTGCTTTACCAGTTTTCAAAGATGTCACAACACATCACATTTTTGTTTTGTTTTTTAATCTTACTTTTTGCTAGCTAATAATACAAGGAGCAAAGAGCTCTCCATGCATTGCAAAGAATTATTATCGGCTCTCCAAATGCAATGAACTATTATTATGTGTTCTCAACATGGATGCCAAGATTCATCTCTAGAACTTTTTTGGTATCCATGTCTCAAATTCATAATATATATGTTACAATAGGCAACTGATCATAACCCTGTACGTGAAAAAACATTATTTGACACTGTACTGTTGAATATGAAAAAGAAGATGCAGACACTTTTGGAATTACAAAAAGACTATGGGCAGGATTCACGAAGCCTCCGTGTAAGAGTTAGGAAGTCTTACACAGAGGCTGCAGTTAAACAGGGTGATGTCAGCATGCCATGCATATTCATGAGGGCATGCTGAATCACACCCTAGGCTAACACGGTCCGTGTAGCAAAGTAGGGGGCATGTCCGCATGGCGAGACCTGCAAAGGGACACGCCCCCAGAAGAATCACAGTCCCAAAAGGAAACTCCCATGAGCGAGTCCGCGGAAATGTCATGAAACACAACATCACACATGCCCCTACAGACTAGTAACCCAACTGAAAAGTAAAACTTAAAAATGAACAGTTTAATTTTTTTTTTATTTCAGAAATGTTTGCCCGTAATTGCACTCGTTTGCGTGGGTGTGCCCTTCGCTCAGCCACAGTTAGCAGTCACTGAAAAAGCATATAAGCTCTAAATATGCAAAATAAGCCAAGTAGCAATAGTGTAGTGGTAGAGACGTCGGCCAAAGAGGAGGCAATCACGGTTCGAGCGCCAACAACATCATTTTTCATTTTTAGTGAAATAAGCACGAAACAATCCCCTGACATATATGTATATATATATATATATATATATATATATATATATATATATATATATATATATAATTATAATTTAAGTAAAATGCAATGAAATGGGCCATGTTTTATGAAGAACTCTGACACAATAAAAAAATAAAATATTTTATAAGTGCCCATAGCTGAGCAGTGCTCTAACAAGCTGAGTATGTATGCCTGCAGGTGAGCAGTGGTTTAACAGGTGTAATAGGCGTGCCCGGAGTTGAGCAGTGCTTTAACACGCTGAAAGTGTGTGCCCGTAGTTGCGCAGCATTTCTCACAGCATAATATGCATGCTCATAGCCAAATAATGTGTTAACCAGCGTAATCCATTTGCGCGGAGCTGCCCAGCGCGCCAACCGGCTTACCGGCGGGCAACGTAGTGCAACCTGTATCAAAGCCACCTTTAAACAGACACACCTCCTAGCCTGTCTAGGCAGTAGTAAAATAAAAAAAGAAGCAATGCCCAGGCTTGAACTCAGGATACTGTGCATCATAGTCAAAGTACTGAAGCACTAAGCCATGACAGCTGTACTGAAAACTGCAGTATTAGCATATATATAGGAATGAATGGAAATAGAAGCATGACAAAGCAGGTTTTGTGAAGTTGATACAATTCCAAAATGGCCAATCACAGATAAGTGCGGGAAAAACGGCATATATAAGCCCCATAGGCGGGAATACACAGCATAACTGATTGTGGAACCTATTTGTAGTCAGGATGGCAGGTGTAGGAGAGGGCAGTCGCTTTCGAGCACAGAGGTGGGGTGTTGAGGAGTCCAAATACATGGTTTGGCTCCTAGTCCACGATTATGAGGCGCAACTCATGCAGGGCCAGGTTCTGTGGGGTGCATATAAGGCAGAGGCATGGAACCAGTTGGCACATGATCTCACCAGTGCCACAGACATACCAAGGACTGGTGAACAGGTCCGTCACCACCATGCGGACCTGAAGAGACGGAAGCAGGACCAACTGAACCGTTGGATCCAGGAGGCCTGGCAAATGCCCAACGCCCCACTACTGAGTAAGTATCCATGTAATTATGTATGTAAGGAATTATCCTAACTGATATTATGAAGATGTATGTTCCAATATTACTTAATTTATATTACAGCTGCAGGTGTGCGTTCCGCGAATAGGCGAGCCTATGGTGATAGGCTGGAGCGGTTGCGCCACCAGGCAGGTTAGTAATTATATTCCTGTACTTGTTATACAATATAAGTGAGACAGCTTGTAAAAGAGGTCAGTGTAGTCACATATTAATAAAGTTCAAATAACACTAGAAGAAAGATTCTGCTAGCACTGTATGATTAGATAAGTGATGCAGCCTGTAATCCAGAAATAAAAAGTAAACAAGTCTGAAATAGTGATTACCCACCTGAAGTGTAATATCAGATAACCTGCAGCAGCCTGAAAATAACTGGTAAACAAGCCAAAGATAATAGACATGTGTCAAATACATCCCCTTAGAAAATCTTCCATATGAAACAAGTGAGTCTGTTGGAAAGGATTGTTGTAAGCAGGTATGACATGTTAATAATGCCTACAATAAAGTACCAACTTGAATTGTAAAAATAAAACAAGTGAGTGAGAGAAAGATGTATGAATTGACCAAGAAAGCTGTTAGAACTTCTGAATAAAGTATACTGCAGTCAGTACATAATGAAATGAATGAGACAGCCACAACCAAAAAGTGAAATGTATGAAATAAAGTACTGAAGCTGGAATGTGTCTGTCCCACAATTTGTATATGTTGCTGTACCCTTGCAATATGGAGATCGTATGGTTGTATGAAATAATGAACATCCACAGTTGTCTAGAGCCATATAAATGAAATGTAGCAGGATGCTGTACCTGAACATAGCCAGATATGAAATGTGTATGAATAAAAATGCAATGGATATTAATGTATCAGTAACAGTCCCATCAACAACATTCCTAAGGTTACATATAGGAAACTGTAGTAAGACCTGTAGGGTATATATATCTGCAGCTACTAGAGATGTACAGCATATGTATATGTAGTTGAAGTTGTTAATGAAATATTTCTTCATCCTACCCTATATTCACAAATAATGCCATTCCACAACAAAATGGGTATGTGTATTCACAATCAATTCCTATGGACATTTGTCCTGTTGGTTCAAACATATTTGCATATACGTTGCTGCATGTGCCCTGTTCACATATCCAAACCCGATGGCCTGTTGCCATCAATCGACCCTGCATGCTGTTGGATTGTGTACTGTTGTTCAAAATATGCATGTGTTATGCTTGCTATTCAATGTTTGGAATTCATGGGTGTTTGGTTAATGGGAATACTGATGCATGCTGTTACAACTAATTTTGAATGGTATTGTTTGTTACTAACCCAAAATGTCATAAAATATGTCTAAACATAGGACAACAGGGAAGGCGGGTTCCAGCAGACCCACCTCTCCCACCTCAGCTGGTGAGTGCACCTAGCACTAGTGCCCAGGCCGGAACCTCCACCGGTGGCCCTGTGCCGCCTTCAGGTGGAAGCGCTGCAGGGGATGGGGCTCATCCCCCCTCTGAAAGCGTGGCTGGAGGAGACCGTCCACTCACCCTCCAAAGTGTCCGGTCTGTGGTGTGTAGCGAGATCAGGCAGTCTGTGCTTGAACCCCTACGCCAGCTTGAGGCTCAGGTGGCACAACTCACGGGTGTCCCTGCTGCCCGTCCTACACAGCCCCCAGCACAGCCCCATCCTGGGCTGTGAAGGCACAGTGCCAACTGCCCATGGGTGGGGATGTCAGTTCCACTGTTGCCATCTGTGGGCTCATGGGCTCGCGATATCCCAACATCCGTCCCCATCAATTGTGTTTCCCCCCACATGTGTCATACTCCGCCCCTGTATGCGTCTTGTTTGTCTTGTCTGTTAACCTCCCCTACCTACCTCCCCAAATATATCTACTTCCTGTACCTCACATTCCACTCTCACCTGAAAAAAAAAAAAAAGGGCACTCTGTTCCTGCAAAAAAATTACGCCCCATACATAGCTGCCCATTTTGCAGACATGTCTGCTGGACATGTGAAGTGGTAACTACAATTGGCTGTACAACATACTTTGTTGTCCTCACCCCTCTCCGAGGGGTGGAAGGTTTCAAATTTCACACCAAATTACAGAGATATGCACAGCTATTGCTGATAAAGAAATGGGCAGCTATGGGCCTTTCCTACATCCTTCCTGCAAATCCCAAGCTTGTTTTCCTACTGTCCTACCCTCTTTGTGCCCCCTTTTTCACCACTGTCCTATCTCCCCATTTTCTTTTCTTTCAAAGAAATTAGCACGGGTGTGCGCGAGAGTAAGCACTTTTAAGCAGTTTTAAGCGGGTGTGAGCTTGTGTGCGCTTAGCTAAGCGTGTGTGCGCGAAGCTAAGCGACAGTGTGCATGCGTGAGCACCGCGCAAACCAGCGCTAACCCGCTTACAACTGCTTAAAAGTGCCTTAGTCACTCTGAATGACAAGGCTTGTAGTTTGCTCAGCAGCAAAATAAAATTCCTCTGTCAGTCCCGAACCCAGGACCTTGGAAACACTAGTCTGCATGACTTACCACTAAGCCATGACTGATATACAAGAACCTACTGCTGAAAGCAATATATCATGAAATAGTAGAACTGAATGTAAAGGGAATATAGGAAGGCTATTACACAAAGCGTGTCTTGTATCTTTACTGGCAATTCTTGTGGATTTATATAACATTAGTGTGAGAAGAGAAACAGCCATGCTAGTCGGTAGCTAGTAGGTAATAATGTGACAGTAGCACCTTGCAAACCACACACACTATCAGAGCAGGATAAACACTGCCATATTTGAACAGGTAAGAGGCCAGACGTCACAAATGGGACTGAATTACAGGGATGTCCCTGATTTGAAAACAAATGTTAACTGTGCCCCACTGACTCCATGTGAAATGTACTAATAGTAGGCAGAAAGGTGTTTTGTCCCACGTAATGGTAACTGTCAACTACTGAAAGTATGCACTACGTGCATGTCAGAAATGGAGTATTCACAAGCACACCCACATGTAGGTGTACAACCCACAAATATCAAAGGAGGTATCCAACTAATAACAGAAAGACAGTATAGCTGTTTACAAGCACTGCATGTGCCTGCTATCCATAACTGTTAGTACAAAGTAGAAGGTGCCACTACTGCTCAGGAGCAAAATAAAATACCCTTGTAGGTGTCAAGCCCCACACGCTGGCCAGACCAGACTGCATGCAGTACCACCAAATAACAACAAACATATAAGGAACTGCTGCTGAAAGAAATATAGCAAGCATTACAAGGAGTGAATGTGAATGGAAAATAGGAAAGCCATAGCAACACATTCCAGTAAAGACACCTAGCAGGCCTCCAAGGAGTGAATGTAAAGGCTAAATAGTGAAGCCATAGCAACAAATTGCAAGAGCCACTGCAGTAAACAAGTTACTCCACAAGTCCCACAGGAAAGTACATACTCCCATTTAAACAGCATTAGTATTATTAGGTGTCAGTTAACATACACACTGAGAAGAATAAACTGGAGGAAGCAATAGTCAGATGTCAGTACAACATGCATGTCAGTGCCTACAACACAGCCTGAGATATGAGAGACATACCAACCTTTACGCTCACACAACAGTGTCCACAGCATACCAGCATGGTCCCCACCTTGAAAATCTGAAAGGGCTACGCCTACTTCACCTAACATTTTATAGCACTGTCCTGAAATCACAGTGAGAACTGCAATTGCCACACAGCAGGCTGCATGCAATTAGCAAATGCTGCCTAACAATTGGTGCAGAGGCCATCACATGCACATCTGCATATACCTAAAAAAGCAGCCTGTACTCCCAGTCCACACATGCAATACGTTCATTGCAACAGCCGGAGGGAGAGACAGAGAGAGCGAGAGAGAAAACATAAATAAATAAAAACAAAGAAATAAAAAAAAAAAAACAAATAAGAGACACAGACTGCTGAAACCACTACAGTACAGAACAGCAGGCTACCAAGCAGCAAACCATCAAAAATAGCAGTGTCCAAGAAAGGTAATGTAAACTAATAATGTAATAGTCTACATACTGTGAACCCTCCATATGTATTAGCAGTCTGTATATAGATATATATGAGGATGTGCATAGGGCAGGGGACATACTGCAACTGTTAGTGAAGGCTGGACATATATATGTATGTGAAGGATGCTATGTGCACATAACAATGCAGGTTGTAGTGCAACGTACAACGTAGGTTGTACAGTACTGAATGTTTAGCAGTATGTTAGTGTGTATATTCGTATGTGTAAATAAAAAGGTATAAATATATATATTATATGTATATGTATGTATATTTATATATGTATCTATATATAACGTGCATATATGTATACATAGATAGAGAGGGATGTAGAAATAGATAGACCCAGAATGATACCACAGAACAAGGACAAAATGATTGACCTCAACAATTGGCTAAGCTTTTGGTGTCATTCTAAGGGGATCCAGCATCTGTCTGCCTGGGACGACATGACCAATTGCTGTGCCAGAGATGGCCTGCACCTGTTGCCCTCAGGATTCCAGATACTGGCTAAGACTCATGCCATCCCTATAGTGCCTTTGTCAGGCAAGGTTCAAATGACAGATACACCACTGTAAACGGTGACATCTGTGACATCTGTGCAGTGACAGAGATCTGGTGCAAAGCTCCAGAGAGCACCCCTGCATTACCGGGCTTCAAGTCATATCACACCTGTTGGCCACCTAACCCAGAAGGAAGCACTAAAGGCAGAGACATGTCCATATTCATTACGGATATCCACTGTGTCCATATTCATTATGGATATCCACACCTCCAGGCTAGTTGCACAGCATAATGCATCTGAGGTATCCAATTGCAACTAACTCTGGGCAAGAACGCATCCAAATCGTAGCTTGCTACAGACCCCCCACCATGCCCCTGGATTCACACCCCTCATGTCATGATACACTGGAAAGTGTTGGGTACAAGCCAACACCGTAATAATGGACGATTTCACCTACCCCACCATTAACTGGAAAAACTACACCCATACCAACTCTATTGCTCAACATTTTCTGGAATTCATAAATACCAACGCCTTGGATTAACATATTCACACCCCCACCAGGGTCAGCAATATCCCACACTTGGTCATCACCAACATGGAAAACCGGTGTTCCACACCAGAGGTCAATTCCTTTTTGGTGAGATCTGACCACAAGGTAATCAGCCTAGACATCCACATCCCATCCCCAGCCCCAATTAGGGGCACCATCGTAACAAACGTCTCAAAAGCCAATGTCACACTTCTTAAGACAGAAGTGGCAAACTGCATGACACCCATGCAGATGGACAATAGAGGTATGACTGCTGAATCCTACACAAATGCACTGTATAAGCACTTACACGAGTGCATGGATCATGCTATCCCTAATAGAACCAAGATGTTATCCCCCAGACAAAGGAAGCCAGTCTGGTGGTCCTCTGCCATAAACAAACTCTACATCAGAAGAAAGACACTGTTGCAAAAATAAGTAATTTCCCATGACTGGAGGAACTCCCTGGTCAACCTCAGTAAGAAGCTGAGATCCCTCATAAAAGTGCCACTGACTCTAAAGACAACCACAAAGCATTCTATAGCTATGTCAAGAATCAAAATGGGAACACTCAGATCTGCTCTGAGGTACAGCATAATGGCACTAAATATACATAACCAACTGATATTGCCAACATCCTAGCAGATAGGTTCAGTGCTAACTTTACCTCCCTCTCACCCCCTAGAGGGCCCATCTCTATACTGGAAGAATGCAAAGTCCCTATAATCACGGCTGCACAGGTAAAATACACACTCTCCAAAGCCAAGAACACAGCATCCATGGGACCTGACTATCCCAGGCTGCATTCTACACGAACCACTGAATGAACTGGCACCCTACTGCAGTACCATGTTCAATCATAGCCTCACCTCAGGCTTTGTAGCCACTGAATGGCGCACCACAACACATCCCACTCCACAAAGGGGGAGCCACGATGGACCACGGTAACCACCGCCCCATTAGCCTGACGAGCCTGGTCTGTAAGGCCATGGAATGTACCATCATGGAACTCATAAACAAAGACATTGGTAATCTCCAAACTCTGGACCCTACTCAGTTTGGATTTGTAAAAGGCAGATCATGTCTCCTAAACCTTATTGACTTCTTTGAAGCAGTCAGCAAAGCCATAGATGATGGTGAAATGGTTCACACAGCTTATGTAGACCTCGACAAGCCTTCCAACACCATCCACCATTCTGGAATTATAGATAATCACACTAAACTAGGTATAAATCCCTATGTCATAAGATGGGTTGGCAACTGGCTCATGGACAGAACCCACACTGTGAAAGTAGCGTATTCCAAATCCGACATCAGACCAGTGACAAGTGTAGTACCACAGGGTTCAGTCCTGGGTCCTCCCCTGTTTGGTATCTACTTCTCCAAAGTGCAGGTCAACACAGAAGGTCTGTGGCTAACAAAGTTTGCAGATGACTGCAACCTAGGAGCCATAATCGCAACTCCTAATGATGTGGGAAAACTACAAAAGACCCTCACTGAGACAGATACCTGGTGTCAAAGCCATGGCCTGAAGCTCAATGCCAAAATGTGTATTGTCATCCCCGTGGTATAAACTCTGTACCCATGAACTACCAGATAGCTGGTAGTCTACTTAATGCCAAAAATGTGATAATAGACCTTGGGACACAGGTGCACAGTAGTCTCTCCTTTGATAATCACATTGCCACAGTAGTCGGGAAATCCTTCTACATGGCTCATCTCATCACAAAAGGATTCCCATCCAGAAAAAAGAGGTCATTGTTCCCCTCAACTCATCACTTATTAGACCCATAATAGAGTACAACGCCCCTTTTGGTATGTACCTCACAGGACAACTGCAACAACTGGAAAGACCACAGAAACACCTCACAAACAGGATTACTGGCCTCAAACAGATGCCCTATGCAGACCATCTCAAAAAACTACAGCTTGACTCCATGGCATATCGCCTACTCAGGGATGATCTCTGCCTAACATACACAGCTATGTCAAACCTACAGCTGTTGGACATGCTCCACTTAAATAAATCCCAATCCCTCTGAGCTACACGCTCTAGGGACCTTAACCTTGTCACCACAATAAACAGAACATGTTGGAGGGATAGAGTCCTGTCCCAGACACTTCCCATACTCTGGAACAGACTACCTATGTATGTCAAACAGTGCTCCTCATTAGCACTCTTCAAGAAAGATCCTGATGATTGGATGGGAAATGGGGAATTCACCCCGGGGATCACTTCTGTGGCTCTGCTCAATAGGGGCATAGGAAAATACCTTTCTTAGGTTCCAAAAGCCAGGGTACATTTATTGGCTAGGCTTGTATGGGCCCTAGGGCCGATAGCCTAGTACCTACCTATGAACATATATAGATAGATGGATAGAATATGTATATACACATATTATGTAATAGACACATACATATATAGATATATATAGAGACATACACATATACAGACAGATATGCATGTGTACAGATATGTATGTATATGAATATCTCTCTCTCTATCTCTCACCCCCTCTCTCTCTCTCCATATATATATATATATATATATATATATATATATATATATATATATATATATATATAGATAGATATAGATATATATACTGAGAGAGGCACATGTGTGTAGATGTATTGCAACAGGTGCCTGTTGACAAAGGCATGTACTGAACACCAGTGCGGATACAGGAGTACCATACCCAATTCCAAAACACTTACACCACTAACCACCACATATGTGTTGTCTGCCTACTACTGGATGTGTCAGGAGGGAACATGGGAAACAAGTGTACAATAGCCTCCCCTGTGATATTCACAGTGGCACACCGGTCTTGTAATACCTGTACATGGTACATGTCAACAGAAATGGTGGGTCAGCTAGTGAAATGTAGGTCACTGTTCCCCTCTACACCTCACAATGTCCTACATGGTATGTACCTCCCATGACAACTGCAGAAAGGGAGAAGGATACAGTCATACCTAACAAACAGTGATAATGCCCTCAAACACATTACCTATGCAGAGTGACTGACAAAACCACAGATAGAGTGCCTCTCAAACTACCGACACAGAGCATACTACTGCTGGATATACATAGTTAGTCACACCCATAACAGTTGTCCAACAACCATGGTAACACCTCACAATATCCCCAGCATAAATGACCTATGTCTATCATCCTTGGCACCGCAGTAAAGAGCACATGGTGGAGGTACATGTCCCTACACACAAATAGGCCATACCCTGGAGTAAACCACCCAGCATTACGAAGCAAGGCTCCCCATTAGTAGATGTCAGACATACCCCTGTTGATTGTTATGCAGATAGGTAGTATGCCATATGAGTCACCCTGTGTAACTGTTTGACAGGAGCAAGTACAACCACATTACATGTGTCCCAAGGGGCAGGGTAGCATAACAGTATGCTGCTGTAGGCCTATGACACAATGCACACACATGTACTCATTGCAATACCAACTATGTGAGGTGGAATGCGTGTGCCACTGACTGTGTGCAAGGTCTGTAATGGTGTGATTGCTCAGCATGACTTTGTGTCTGTCATGGTAGTGTGTGTCCTTGGTGTGAGGCCAGAGAAAGATGTGTCAGGTATTGGGATACAAACATACTACATTGCCATATGTTGTGCTGTGGTTCCCTGTATGTGACTGTGGTGTAGGTATGGATATGGCAAGAAAGACTATTGTGCATTACCAGTGACATTTGTACTGTGCATTGCATGCATTGCATGGGTTGACAATGTTCCCCATACATTACCTTGATACATACCCCCAGTGTGAGGCTGTGCAATGGACCTCAAACAGTGTGCCAACTGCTGGAGTATACTTGTTTGTTGTATGGAGTGTGCCAGGCACTGTCACAGAGTTGTCAGCAGAGCACTGATATGTGGTCATTCAAATGTATATCCCCCAATAGATAGACAGATGCTATGTATAGCAGTTCAGTGATATCACTACAGTAGAGTTTTATGTGTGCCATATCACTTGCTCACATATTTTTCTTTTCCTTCCAGGGCAATGGTGCACCAGCGCAATCCCACATACTCAGCTGCAGAGGAAGAGGAGATACACCAGAGCCTGGTGTGAATGTTTGCCACACTCTTTTCCTGCACCAGCCAGAACCAGCAGGAGAGGGCTGCACTGTGGCTAGACCTTGCCCGTCGGGTAAATGATATAGGCATGCACAACCGGACATATGAGCAGGTACGCCATCACTGCAGTGATTTAATTAGAAATGTCCGTCAGCGTGCGTCTGATATCCACAGGCAACAGCTTGCCACAGGTGGTGGGGCGGCTATACACCCCCCTCACCAGACTGGAGGGGCTCCTCCTAAGTGTTGTGGCTCCAGCCCAACAGCAACAACATCCACACACATGTGTAATGATGGAGGCTGGAGTCACCCAGCAGGAGGACTTGGAGCGTGCAGGTAACATGCCATATCTATATTTGACTGTTCTCTACACTGGTAGTTTATGCATGTGTGAGGTGTGTACTGTGTTTGTAGCTATTATCCTGGTAATTATTGTGCAAGAGTGATATTCTCAATATCGGCAGTAGACCTGTGAAAGCCAACTGTTGTACTACTGAACTGTATCATACTCACAGTATCAATGGCACAGTTGTGCCCACTGACAATGAATGTCTTATTTGTGCAGGTCCCTCTGGTGTAACAGCAAGGCAGCCAATCCATGCTGGTAAGTGTGTAATAGCATTCCTTTAATACTAATGATAGTAATAGTAATAATACCCTAAAATGGTATTGCTATGTGTGTGATTGCAGGTGTGTCTATGTCTGTGTGTTTGTATCTCATGTACTGAGGAGTGTGCATGTGTGCATGTGTGCATGTGCCCATGTGTGCATGTGCATGTGTGCATGTGTGCATGTGTGCATGTGCCCATGTGTGCATGTTCCCATGTGTGCATGTGCATGTGCCCATGTGTGCATGTGTGCATGTGTGCATGTGCCCATGTGTGCATGTGTGCATGTGCCCATGTGTGCATGTGCCCATGTGTGCATGTGTGCATGTGTGCATGTGCCCATGTGTGCATATGTGCATGTGCGCATGTGCCCATGTGCACATGTGTGCATGTGTGCATGTGCACATGTGTGCATGTGTGCATGTGCATGTGTGCATGTGTGCATGTGTGGTAACATTGTGTGCACATTATAAACTGTGTTTCCTGTCTTCTTCTCACAGGTTCTGGTGCTGCTCTGGTGGTGTGCAGCAGGGAACCTGAATCTGCTGCTGGGGATAGTGATAATGATGATACCTGTGTAATGGCACAGGGAGGTGTGCCAGGGTCCGTTGTTGGTCAGCCAATTGACAGTACACAGCTGTCAACCCCATTAATGCGCACAGTCATCCTGCCAATACATCCATATTCACCAATATCCCTAGGTGATGGATAGCATACAGTGGTCATTGACCAGGGTAATGTGGTATCAGTGGCACATGCATCCCCTCACAGCAGCCATGGCCAGAGTCCTGACATGGTACCACACAGGCAGATGTCCAGGGGTTCTCGTGGGAGCATCCGTGGTCGTACTGCCCCTGTCAGACATGCCCACAGAGGTCTTTCAACCTCAGCTATGTTCCGGGCTGTAATGCAGACACAGTCACCTATGGAACGGTACACCAGACAGGGTCTGAGGGAGCTGAGAGCACATCACACTGCTATGAAAGACACTATGCGTGACGTTGCGGCTGCCATCCGTAATTTCACCGAGGTCATTGACAGATGTTGGGGGGACACATTAGATCTGTTCCACAACTACATGTCCATGAGCCAGGGCAATGCAGGGCAGTTGAGGCATTGACGTGGATGAATGCCAGCAACAGCAGCAGCTGGCAGTCGTCACGGATGACAACAAACCCGTGGCTGCTCACATAGTGCCAGTACCAGCCCCAGCAATGCTGGGTCAGTGCTGTCATCAGACCACCCTAGGAGACCACGTGCACGTGGCTCTGGACAGTTCCAGCAGGGACATGTCTCCAGTCAACAACCACCTGCTTCTGATAACAGTACCCAGTCTGTCTTAGTACCTGATACTGTCCGTAGCACCCCTGCCAGGCACAGGTACCGTGTCCGTGGCCAGAGACAGTGATCTCTATGACCTGGCAGGTACAGTCTGTGGCTGTCCACAAACACCCGTATATGGCGGCCACAAGGTGGAACTGTGTGTATGCATACACACATGCATAATGCTAACACCTAGGGCTAACACATACACGCGCACACTGCATCAACATTGCCCCATCTTCTACGGTTGTCCCTCACTAACACACACACACATACATGTCGATTGGTTGTATCAGTGGCAGACTCAGGCATACCAAGTACACACCCTGTGCATATGATGAAACTGTGCCACCTCCTGCAATCTGTAACATCGATGCAGGACCGGTTAACATGGTGCTGATGCACAGGGTGACTACATAGATGTGTAGTAATATTATCATGTTGTCAACTGTGCAGTGTAATGATATCATTGTGGGTATATCCCAGCATACCTAATGCATTAACAGTATGATTGTCATTGTATTGTTTGGTACACCCCTATAAATTACCATAGTGTAATGTCTGCACATCTTTGCATTCTGCTGGTAAGGCTGTAAACAGAAGGCCACCTACATAGGTAGCACAAGGGATAAGTAAATGGAAGTTATGATACTCAATGGTGGACATGTAATCCGCAAGATGCATGCAGTACAACCTCTACTCTGCATGGAGAATGTTGATAGTTGTGCAGTAATAGACAACAGGTTCAAGACTCCCAAGAGCACCCTAGCACTACTGGGTTACACCTCATACCATGCTTGACAGCCCCAAAACACACAACTAACTATGACAGGAAGTGAGTCTCATTAAATGTCAGGGATACTGTGGTGGCAGGACAGGTAGCATACAGCCTACTAAGTTGGGGAATGCTGATTGAGGGCTCAGTGTCTGTCATTATAAATGTGTATTAGTTCTGGTTTAAGTAGTTGGGCTTCAGGCCAGTTATTTCACATTACAAAGGTTCATGGTCTGCACTCTTGTGGGAGGAGAGGCTGGACTCTGCCTGTCTGAGGTGGGAATTTCTGGCTAAAGGCTTATAGTGCCTGCATATTTGAACTGTTTCTTACTGAAATTGGTACACCTTGTTTGCTGTAGCATAGACTAGATCCATGACTGCTGATTGTAGCTTTGTTTGTATGCTTGTTTGCTTGTTATTTCCCTGAAACACTAATCCCACCTGAAATGCAGCTTTACAGCACCTCTGAGAATCCCTAGTGACATGTGCATTGCTTACTGTATGTATGTCCTTGTTTCACTTGACAGAAAGTTAGTGTTTGTCAGTTATGCAATTATGTCACCTGTAACACATTGCATTTGAGATACCTGGCACTTGCTCACTAAAGCATTTATATATGCCAGCACTAACAAATTAAAACCAGTACACCCTCACAAACTCACCTTACGTACCTTATTCCCTATTGGCCCTATTTGTTGTTAATTATAAAGGAATTCCCAATACCAGCCTAGCATGTTCAAAGGTCAGTTGTCAATCTCCTCCATGGTCCAGCTGGTGAATCTGGGAATCTAGAGGCAATGTTACAACTGCCTCATTTACACAGTCAACCATCTCCTCCTCCCAACAAATTCCACCACATGTGAGAGATGCAACCATATATCTAAACTGCAGGTGTAGCTCTCTCAACTCAGTACTGGCAAAACCTGTCAGGAGGAGAAGGAAACCATGGTCACTACAATTCCAGTCTCACATAGACCTACCATGACAGCAACCCAAACAAATAAACACACACAACCATACTCGGAGTCTCTAAATAAAGGTCTGCCTATGCAGCAGACACCTCCAAAGCAGACACACAAGCAACCGCTACCCCAGAACAGAACACGTGCAACACATAGCTCACAAAGCCAGTGTGCCGAACAGTCACAGCATGTAAGGCTAAACAACACACCTGCTACACTTGTGATGGGTGCCTCTATCATCAGGTACACTGATGTCCCGCTCACCAGGCTGAACAAGGAGAAGGTCACGGTGAGATGCCTGTCGGGCGCTATGATCTGCCACATAACACAAGCACACAGGTTACTCCAAGGCATGTACAAATATGACTCAGTCAGTGTCCATGCCAGTGTGAATGACCTGAGACATACCTCCCTGGACTACATGATGAGAGACATAGAGGAGCTCTTTGAGCATGTGGCCCAGACTGGTATGACCCTGACCTTGACTAGCATCTTACCCTCACCAAGAATGATGCCACAATATGTAGACAAGATGATCAATTCAGACAATGGCTTATGTTTCAGTGTCATTCAAAGGGGATCCAATGCCTGTCAGCCTGGGATGACATGCTCAACAAGCCACACTGCTATGCTAGGGACAGCTTGCACCTGTCACCCATGGGCTTTTGGATATTGGCAAAGGCTCTTGATACACCCATAGTGCCTTTTTTAGGCAAGGCTCAACAGACAAGACCATCTCCATAGGTATTACAAGGGATAGGAAACTAATAGTAATGCTACTCAACGCCAGCAGTGTAAACATCAAGATGCATGCACTGGAAACTGTCCTTAGCATGGAGAACATCAATATCTGTGCAGTAACAGAATCCTGGTTCAAGGCCCCCAAAAGCACCCCAGCACTGGCAGGTTATACCTCATACCATGCTTGTCGGCCACATAACTTGCACCAAAACAGAACAGGAGGGGGAGTATCAATATTCATCAAAGATACACACACCTCCAGGTTGGTGGCACAGCACGAAGCATCAGAGACTATCCATGTGCAACTAACAGTGGGTAAGACTGCCGTCCAGTTCATAGCCTGGCACACACCACACTTCCAAACCCAGGTAACACACTTGGCCTACTTAAGAAGACATGTATAGCTGCAGGTGTCTCAACAACAATATATTGGGCAGCTTCATTTACCCACACATAGACTGTGAGCATTACTGTAGCTCCAACACCCTAGGTGTAAAGTTCCTAGAATCCATACACTCACTCCCACAAGTGGGGAATACATGCTGCACATGTTTATCACCATGTGGACTATATGCTCCAGACCAGACGTGTATCCCTCGCTGGTAAGATGACACCATAGACTACTCTCACTGTATACTCACATACCAAATGCAGCCCCTGCACAGAAAACCACAGTCATAAAGTTGTGTAATGCAAATTACATGAATTCACATGATGCAGGCTTCACACATGGGAACTATTTCAGGTCACATGTACATATGTCTATGTGGCACACACATACCTCATGTGTGCATTGACATTACTGATATGATCTATGTCATACAATATTAAGAGCAACACCCTACACACATGGACAAACTGTGTGGCAAAAACACACATGGCATTTGTAAGATTCAAACCCCTACCTAACTATGTTATGACACTCGAGAGAAATGCATTAGCAGAGCACGCTATTTACATTATTGGGAGGTTTTCCTTCTCCTGCTGTACTTATAGGGTGCTGACATCATCAGTGTTAAGAATGAGGAATGTGCATCATGCAGTGTGTTCTTGTAGTTGGCAAAAGGGACATTTCTTTCACACAGAATTGCACACACACTAACCCCCCTCATCCAAACACACACACTGAGCATTTGCAGGATTCAAACCCCTACCTAGCAGAGCGCGCTATTTGCATTACTGGGAGGTTTCCCTTCTCCTGCTGTACTTATAGGGTGCTGACATCATCAGTGTTTAGAATGAGGAATGTGCATCATGCAGTGTGTTCTTGTAGTTGGCAAAAGGGACATTTTTTTCACACAGAATTGCACACACACTAATCCCTCTCAGCCAAACACACACACGGAGCATTTGCAAGATTCAAACCCCTATCTAACTATGCAATGACACTTAAGAGCGATGCATGAGCAGAGCACGCCATTTGTATTACTGGGAGGTTTTCCTTCTTCTGCTGTACTTATAGGGTGCTGACATCATCAGTGTTTAGAATGAGGAATGTGCATCATGCAGTGTGTTCTTGTAGTTGGCAAAAGGGGCATTTCTTTCACACAGAATTGCACACACAATAACCCCCCTCACTCAAACTGAGCATTTGCAGGATTCAAACCCCTACCTAACTATGTTATGATACTTGAGAGAGACGCATTAGCAGAGCGCGCTATTCGCATTACTGGGAGGTTTTTTTTCTCC
This sequence comes from Protopterus annectens, assembly GCF_019279795.1. Taxonomy (NCBI): domain Eukaryota; kingdom Metazoa; phylum Chordata; order Ceratodontiformes; family Protopteridae; genus Protopterus; species Protopterus annectens. The sequence continues at coordinate 911,963,358 of NC_056726.1, forward strand.
TGCTGTACTTATAGGGTGCTGAAATCATCAGTGTTTAGAAAGAGGAATGTGCATCATGCAGTGTGTTCTTCTAGTTGGCAAAAGGGACATTTCTTTCACACACACTAACCCCCCTCATCCAAACACACACACTGAGCATTTGCAGGATTCGAACCCCTACCTAACTATGTTATGATAGTTGTGAAAAACGCATCAGCAGAGCACGCTATCCAAATTACTGGGAAGTTTTCCTTCTCCTGCTGTACTTATAGGGTGCTGGAATCATCAGTGTTTGGAAAGAGGAGTGTGCATCATGCAGTGTGTTCTTCTAGTTGCCAGAAGGGACAATTCTTTCACACAGAATTGCACACACACTAACCCCCCTCACCCAAACACACATACACACACTGAGCATTTGCAGGATTCAAACATGGATGTGGCATTACAAATTCAACCCCTGGGATCTCCACTGTGTCCCTGCTTGACGGAGGCACAGCACACTAGCCTTACATGGTGCCTTCTGTAACCTACTTTACAGAGGCACAGTAGCCTACTGTACTGGGGAGGCAGATGGCAAGCACACTCTGGCTAAGCTTGTATTCCCTAGGGCAAACAGCCTAGTATTGACCTCTACACCCATATGTTTAATTTTCAGATGCACAATATTTGTTGCTGATAAACTGTTTTCAGGTCTTTATTGCCATAGCTTTCCCTGTTTCTATGTACAACTTGTGTATCTGTGGAAGATGTTTGAATATGTGTGGGATCCACTATTTAACTTATGTCTCTGTAGTCATTTAACTGTGTGCACTGGGCAGATTGCTGTCTTGTGGTTGGTTCCTGGTTTAACACATACAAATACCACATATGTGTGGCCAACTGCTAAACTGAGACATGGCCTAAGTGTGTGAGCATGCCCAGTTCAGGCATATTCCATGGCTTGTTGCCTGACATATGTCTCATTTATCAAAGTGTGTGAGCATGCCCTGTGTGTGCTTTCCATATGTTGAGATCTTCAGTCCACCACATTTGTGGGTGTGTGTGAACTTCCACAGTATTTCACATTTATAGTTGTGTGTTGGGAGTCATGTTGTGTACATACTGCCCAACTGCTTTGTGTCTGAACCCGACATGGATTATACTGTGCCTGCAGGGTTTCCATGGGATAGTTTGCATACAGTTGTCAACATCCTTTCATAATGACCATACAGTGTAATATTGTATAGTGTACTGGTTCAGTACTTTCACTGTGGTGGACAATATCCTGGGTTTCAGTCCTATCACTGCTTTCAATATTCATAGTGAGCACACCAGACTGGTTAAGGGCCAGTTGTGCACATATGACCATGCTGCATTTTGTTCGGATATGGACTACTTACACCAGGCTTGTCCAACATTGGTAGTGTATTCCACAACTTGGCTGGACATTGACAAACACTAGCGATGTGCCCTAGGCCATTTCTACTGCTAGTCAGAGAGTGGGTTTGTCCTTCAACACACATTGTAACTGGAATTTGACATCACATATTTCAAGGTTAGTATAATGTGCCTCTGTCTACCCGTGACATAACAGTGATACCCAGGGTAAACCTACCATCTCCCAGCCACTCATCATGATTCCTGTTGAGGAGAGTCAATGAGGGACTCTCTGGCTAACCTGTACTGGGAGTTTACTCAAGAGTGGAGTGAGCTTCTGGGTTATGGATCAATCACTACAGCATGTCCTATGTATGTCAGTGCTGGGGTTCAGGTCTCTCATGTGCATAGCTCACTGGCATTCAGATTGTACAAGGTGCAGCATATTCATTGATTCCAGCTTGGACATGGCTTTATACATCAGGCACAGATTGCCTCTGGGCAGGCAGTATGGCACTGTGTGGAGCTGCGGTTTGTTTAATCAGGCAACACATGGCATCTGTTTGAGCTCTTTGATCCTCCTGGTGGGGTACTTTTGGGGTCTTTCCAGTTGCTGGAGGTGTCTGCTGAGGTACATCCCACAGGGGCCATTGTACTCAATTGTGAGGCTGATGAAGGATGACTGAAGAGGCACGATGACCTCCCCTGATCTAGATCTGACTACTTTCATGATTAGGTGGGTATATGGTATGTTTCTGTAACCACTACAGCCACATGGTTGTCAAATGCAAGATATCTATCAAATTGTGTCCCCAGGTCTCTTATTACTTCTAAAGTACTTAATGGGTTAACACCTATGTGGTAATTGGCGGGCACTTACTGTTTATCCACAGGGGATGACTATACACTTTTCTGCAATTAGCTTGATGACATGGCTCTGGCACCAGTGGGCTGTTTCTATGTGGCCCTTTAGTAGGATGCCCAGTTTGTAGTCCTCTGCAAACTTGTTCAGACACAGTCCTTCCATGTTGGCCTGTACCTATGGGAAATATATACCATGCAAGGGAGGTCCCAGGACTGAGCCTTGTGGGATGCCAGTTGTAGCTGGTTTGTAGTCTGACATGGCTGCAGCATGTCTGACCATGTCAGTTCTGTCCTTGGGCTGGTTTGCAACCCATCTACTGACATAGGGGTTTATATTTAAGCTGGTGAGCTTATCTATAATGAACACGTGGGGTATTGTATGGAAGGCTTTTGAAAGGTCCAGATAGGCTGTGTGGACCACATTCCCCTCATCAATGGCCTTGATGACTGTTTCAAATGAGTCAGACATGTTTAAGGGGCAGGATCTGCCCTTAAGAAAGCCATGCTGGGTAGGGTCCAGTGTCTGTAGGTCCCCAATATCTTTATTTCTGAGGTCCATGATGATCCTTTCCATAGCTTTGCAGACCAAGCTTGTCAGGATTCTGGGGTGATAGTTTGCAGTATCCATTGAGGCACCACCTTTGTGGAGAGGGACCACTGTTGCTGTACACTGCTCTTTGGGTACATATCCTGTGGTAAGGCTGAAATTGAGCAGTGGTGTTATTTGGCATTCCATTCTTCTTGGAGTTCATGTTGGACACAGCCCAGGACACCATCTCATACCATTGATGCTGTGTGTCTTGCTTTGAAGATGCTGCCTGTTACCTCAGCATCTGCAATGTCAGGGGCCAGCACTCTGCTGGGATAGATATTTGACATTTTTTTTGGGGGGGGAGTTTGCACTGAACCTGTCAGGTTGGATGTTGGCAATGCGTGTGGGTTTGGTGTATTGTTTGTAATATTTGGCAATTCAGAGCATAACTGTGAATTCCCAACAAGGTTCCTACCATCAGTTAAGACAGCCTTGTGATTATCGTTAGTGTCCTGTACAATTTGTATCTCCATAGGTTCATAGGTTCATACTGGGCTATCTGCCCTAGGGCATTTATCAGCCTAGCCAGAGTGTGTGTGGCTTTCGCCACCCCTTGCTATGTGAATATTACGGCCATTTAGGGTTTACTTTACTGTGCCTCTGTCTAGATGTGACACACTGAAGACCCCCAGTGTAAATCTATGATCTCCCATCTACTTGGCAAGATTCCTGTTGAAGAGAGTCAGTGAGGGGCTCTGCCTAACATGGAGTGGGTTCTGTTCCAGAGTGTAGGAAGCCTCTGGGTTAGGAATCTGTCCCTCCTGCACATCCAATTTATTTATGTGTTGAGGTTGACATCTGTCGCTCTCACGGCTCTAATGGCTTTGGATTTTCTGAGGTGGACCATGTCCATCAATTCTGTATTGGACTTGACCTTGTACATCGGGCATACATCGCCTCTGAGTATGCAGTATGTGACTGCATATAGCTGGGATGTTGTCAGCCAGGCAGCATATGACAAATGTTTGACACCCTTTATCCTCTTGGTCAGATACTTTTGAGGTCTTTCTAACTGCTGCAGGTGTCGGGTATGGTACATCCCAAATGGGGCATTGTACTCACTTATGGGCCTGATAAGAGAAGAGTATAGGGGCACAATGACCTCTCTTGATGTAGATGTGAATCCTTTCATGATAAGGTGGCCAATATAGGTGGTCTTCCTAGCCATGTTGGCAAAGTGAGTGTTGCATGTGGGGTTACTGTCCACTTGTGTCCCTAGGTCCCTGATTACTTCTTTCATACATAATGAATTACCACCTATGTGGTGATTTGTGAGTACCTTGATTGGTATTTGGGGAGACATTCATACTCTCCAGTGTCTTCAGGGAGGCTGAGTGGTGTTCCTGGGTCTGAGAGGGTGGTCTGTAGCATGCTACAAACTGTACAGCGGTTTTGCCTACAGTTAGTTGCACATGGATGGTCTCTGATGCTTCGTGCATTGTCATTAACCTGGACGTGTGGGTATCTTTGCTGAATATGGATAGTCCCCCTCCTTTTGTGGTTTGGTCCAGGTTTTGGGCCGAAAAGCATGATTTGAGGTATAACCTGGTAGTGCTGGGGTGCTCTCAGGAGCCTTGATGCAGGTTTCCATCACTGCACAGACATCAATGTTTTCCATACTGGGGAGGGCCTCGAGAGAGTGCATCTTGTGGTTTAGACATCTGGCATTGAGCAGCATTACCCTCATGTTTTTTCCACTTATGTTTTCTGGGGAGGTGGGTTTGTCTTTTCAGCCTTGCCTACAAAAGGCACTATGGAGGTGGCAAGAGCCTTAGCCAATATCCAGACACACAGGAGTGACAGGTGCGATCCATCCCTGGCAAAGCAGCGTGGCTTGTCAAGCATGACATCCCAAGCAGACACACATTGTATCCCCTTGGAATGACACCAGTAATTGAGCCAATTGTTAAAGCTGATCATTCTGTGTTTGTACTGTGGTATCATTCTTGGTGGGGGTAGGATGCTAATCAGGGTCAGAGTCATACCGGCCTGGCCTGCATAATCAGAGAGCTCCTCTATGTCTCTTTACATGCAGTCCAGGGAGGTACGTCTCAGGTCATTCACACCAGCATGGACAATGACTGAGTCATATTTGTACTTGCTTTGGAGTGACCTGCATGATTGTGTTATGTGGCAGATTGTAGCAGCCTACAGGCAGCTTACTGTACCCTTTTCCTTGTTCAGTCTGGTGAGTGGGACATCAGTGTGTCTGACAATGGAGTCACCTATTACAAGTGTATCAGGCATGTTGTTTGTCCTTACGGGCTGTGACTGTTTGGCACACCAACTTTGTGTACTATGTGTTGCATGTGCTATGTTTGGGGGTAGTGGTTGCTTGGGTGTCTGCTTTGGAGGCCTCTGTTGATTTGGTGGTTTTTAATTATAGCCTCCAGGAATGTTTTTGTGTGTTTATGTATTTGGTTTGCAGTTGTGATAGGTCTATGTGAGTGGGTTTGTGGTGTGTGTGGTTACCTTCTCCTCCTGACTAGTTTAGACAGTACTGAGTTGAGTGAGCCCAGCCTCCAGTTTGGAGACGTGCTTGCATCTCTCACATATATTTGTATTTCTTGGGGGGTGGAGGGGGTTGTCTGTGTACATGGGGCAGGTGTAACATTGCCCAAGATTCACAGATTCAACTTGTTGTAGCTGGCCTTAGTGGATTTTATGACTGGACATATTTTATTGCCATAATACTGATCAGAGATTACTTCCCTTTTTGGGTTTGCTCTATCATGTGGTGACTTCCTCATTCTCTTGCATGGTTTGGTAATGGCTGTGTTCCACCATGCCAGATGCCTGTGTGTATGGTATTGGGCCTTGGTTTTATTTGGGATTGCATAATCCATGCATTCCTGACTGTGTTCATAGAATGCATTTATAAAGGGTTCTGAGGTGTGGCCCATATTTTCCACAGGTACAGGGCCTTTAATGGATTCCACATCAGTTTGGAGGAGTGCAACATTTCCTTTACACATGTTCTTCACTGTGGTTTTCTGGACAGGGATTGTGGTCCGGCTGTGAATATCCAGTGTGATTACTCTATGGTCTGATCTTACCAGTGAGGAATACACTTCTCATCTGGCCATAGAGTACCCATGTTGCTGATTATCACATCCAGTATGCTTACCCCTCTTGTGGGAGTGGTACATTGTTCCTGAGCATGTTGGTTTATGGATTCTAGGAACCTTTGGCCTAGGGTGTTGATGCTGGGATAATGCTCCCAGTCTATGTTTGAGTATTTTCAGTCAACAAATATAATGTTGTTTGGAGAGCTTGATATTTCCATGTGTTCCAACGTAGGCCAAGTGCAGTTCCTCGCATTAGGAGGGTAGTCTGCAGCAGGCTACAAACTGGCAGGCAGTCTTAGCCACTGTTACTTGAGCATGGATAATCCATGCTGCTTCTTGTTGTGGTACCAACATGGGGGTGTGGTTATCCTTGACAATTATTGCTACTCACCTTCCTTTTGTAGTTTGTTCCATGTTTTGGGGCTGTAAAGCACGGTATGAGGTGTAACCTGGTAGTGTTAGGGTGCTCTTGTGAGCCTTAACCCAGTTTTCTGTTACAGGACAGATGTCAACATTCTCCATGCTGAGGGGAGTTTAGACTGCATGCATCTTTCAGTTTGGACATCTGGCATTGGGTAGCATTGCATCTAGGTTCTTATCCCTTGTGATACCTATGGAGGTGGAGCATCGTGCCTTGCTCAGCATGTCATCCCAGGCTGGCACGCATTGGATCCCCTTTGACTAATGGCAATACTTAAGCCAATTATTGTAATTGATCATCTCGTCTTCATATTCTGGCATCATGTTTGGTGAGGGTAGGATGTTAGTCAGGGTCATCATGTTTGCATATACTACATGGTGTTACATTGCTTAACACATGGCAATCATGCCTCAGGTGGTGCTGCAGGGCTGTCTATGTTGGATGCACATACTACACTCCCTGTACATGTTTGATAGCAGGTTGTGTCAACTTAGGCATCCCTTTTACTATATGTGTGAGTCAGAGAGAGGTATCATTTCCTGGGTTCCTACTGAGCCAGTGTATGTGCTATGCGTTGCCGCTTATCCAAGGCCAAGGCATACTGGGCACGCCTCCTTCTGCTTACTGGGGCAGGCTCAGGTTGTTCCTCCTCCGAGTCACGCTCTGCCTGTGATTGGCTTGGCAATGTTGGGGAGCTGTTTGGCCCAGCCCTATGCTGGTCCTGCTGCAGCTGTTTTCGCAGAATCATATTATGTAGCATAGCACATACCATGACGATTTGGGTACATGTAGTTGGTGAGTACTGCAAGGCTCCACCAGATGTGTCCAGGCACCAGAACCGTGACTTGAGCAGCCCAAACACATGCTCAATTACATTTCGTGTTTGTGCGTGTGCCTCATTATGGCGTTCTTGTTCAGGTGTGTGTGCATTTCTGATGGGTGTCATCAGCCACGGCTCCAGTGCATAGCCAGCATCCCCCACTAAGTGACCATGTGGGATGTCCCCATTGGCAAATGTCTGGTACAGCTGCATCAGATGCTAGATATGTGAATCGTGGTAGCTTCCAGGGCAGCCAGCACACACATTCATTATTATGCCCTGGGCATCACACATGACCTGGCAGTTGATGGAGGGGGAAGCCCTTGCTCACCGGCTGGTGCTTTGATGCATATATGCGTGCAGTCTATTGCACCCACTACCTCAGGGTATTCCGCTATTTGCTGGAAGAGACGCATATTGCTGGCCAATACCTCACGGGAATTGGGGAAATATACATGCTCACCGACATGTGCTGACATGGCGTCCAGGAACTGGTGCAGTACCCTGGATGCTGATGCCTGTGATATCCCCATCATATCACCAGTTGGTCTCTGGAAGGTACCTGTTGCTAGTATTCTTAGGCCAACACATACCTTGGTTTCCACTGGGATGGGTTCCCCTCTGTTGGTTCTGTGTGTGAGGCGTGGCCTGCACAGCTCAACAATTTGCTGCAGGAGGTCTCTGTCCACTCTATAGCGCTCCACTATCTCCAGCTCATGTAACCCCTGGTAGGTGACCCTGGGCCTGTACACTCTTCTCCGTCTCCTCAATGTGGGTTGTCTGACAGCATTTGCATAGTCACCACCCTCAGCAAGTTGCATATGTCTCCTTATAACAGCTATGGCAGCCCCTAGCATTTTTGGTCTGAGTGAAGCTTTCTCACTTTTCACTTCTAGTAGCTTACTCCTCTGTTGCAGTGTCTCTTGAGAGAAACATTCTGCACTGTTGTTTGCAGTGTTTTAAGTGCTGGGCTGGGCTAATGTTCTGCCTGTGTAATTGCCTGCTTCTGATTGTTTTCACCTGCTAGCTCTGCCAGTAATTTCTGCTAGCTTCCTACTATTTCCCATGCTTCCTTTTTCCCTTCTGTTTCCTCAGGGGGGAGCAACGTGCATACCAGCAAAAACACGCTCACAGTGGCTAACACGCGTGCACACTTGCTTAGACGGACTAGAATCTGCTTATTCGTGTTAAAACGCGCGCACACCAGCGCAAAGAAGCCTACAGGTGTTTAAACAGGCTCCTACATGCGTATTCTGCCTTAAACGCGTGCACTCACACTTATACGCGCGCACTCTATCTTACTCATGCCTACCAGTGTGCACACGCGCGCATGCACACCCAGCAAGAAACTTTGGTGTTATCCACCGTGTACACCTTCCATTTCTTGGCTTTCCCATGCCTACTTGTTGACACTCCTCTTTCCATGATGTGTGACTGACAGCTTTCACATGCCACTGTGCTCCAATGAGCTGCATTCCTTTCATACATTCCCCCCTATGATGTCACCTATCTCCTACTCTGTTACTCCCCCTTATCCTACTCCTACACTGCACGGATTGTGCTCATTTTCTATGTAACAGTGCGATTCACTATCCTACCACTCATTTACATAGGATTGCCTACTAATGCTTAGTTACATGTCTTACACTCCGCTTCCCCCCTTAGCAACCCCTACTCGGTGGCCATGTTGTTTTACCCTGCTATTCCCTTCCATTGTATACTCATGCTTTGCATAAACCCACATTTGTGGGTTTAATATTTTTATTTTTTGTTTTTTATAGTGCAGCCTGTTTGCGCGATGCTGCGCTACGTTTAAACATCGGCGATCGCCGAAAAAAAAATAATTATTTTTATTTCATGTTTGCATCAGGGCACGTTGCCAGTGGGCATATATTTGGCCATTGGCATGCTGCCTGCAACATTTGCAACCTTTATTTGGAGCTGACATGGCTCCATTGTGTTATTTGCAGAACGGTACTCAGTTATCAACTGCATACATTTCTGCAGATAACACTGCTCTTACACGGGCAGGTTTCTGCTTCCTGGATCGCAAATTAACCTCATTTGTATGCCTTTCGGCTGCAAGTTAGGTAATTAGCATATCCACGCCCTGCCTGTGTAAGAACCGTTTTAGGTGCTCTCTTACACGCACAATCTGGCTGTTCCTGGATTGCGATGGCTGCATGGAGTCTTACACTACTCTTAGACTCCGTGCAAGCCATTGTGAATCCTGCCCAATATGGGTATTATGAAGATGTAGTGCTATTTCCTGATCTCATTTTTATGCAACAGAGAAGGTAGCATGCTTTGCTCATTAAATATCGATGTAAAATGGATAATAAACAGTGTTCTGATTTTTGCATTTTGCTTTGCATTTTACAGTGATGGAGAAATTAGATTCATTGTTTAAAAAGAACTGCAGAAACCAGCATTTGACATTGTAGCATTGCAAAAAATACAAGACACACACACACACACACACACACACACACACACACACACACAGAATTGGCTGTTTTGTGGTAAAAAAATATTCTCAGATACACAAAACAAGACAGTGAACTTTGTGCAATAAACAGTTAAGGTAGCATACTTTGCACAATAGGCATTTGGCACAGTGGGTAGGAAAACATATTTTGAAAGCAGAGATGTCACATTTTGCCATGCATGTTATTATGATGGGAAGAAATGTGGAGCTTTTCTTAATGACTGTGTCAATTAACATTTGATGATATAATATTCATTAAAACAGATGCAGCACTCATGTTGTTAGCACTATAGCGCTGTTCTTTCTTTTTCTTTCTTTCTTTCTTTCTTTCTTTCTTTCTTTCTTTCTTTCTTTCTTTCTTTCTTTCTTTCTCTCTTTCTTTCTTTCTTTCTTTCTTTCTTTCTTTCTTTCTTTCTTTCATTGACATTTGATTAACAGGAAGGTCCAAATGGGTAGAAGCCCATTTTAAACAGAGGTCCAGGGAGAAAAGCTCTAAAGTATTACAAAACATTTTAAAAACAATAATTTTACAATCGTCAAAAATAAAACACATCCACAGTTTAAATAATCATAGCAAATTAGACATAATATTAAAACAGTGGTTAAGAATCGATACAAGGTGTGTGACAAACATTTAATATTTAGAGAAATTTTAGACAGTTTATAGAGAAATTATAAATAAGTTAGTCTAATACCAATAGGAACTGCAATCTGAAGTGAGGGAGAAACAAGCTTATGGTATATTTAGAGAGAAAGTCAGAGAAGAGAGTTAGATAGCAGTATGGAAGTAAGTGAAGAATGAAGAGTAAGGAGGTAGAAGGAATGAAAAGGTGCTTGTTCACATTTAAGAATATAGTTGTTCCTGCCCCAGGATTCATCAAACTCTGCACGGTGTGCAGGAATAGTGCAAGAGCTGCTGCACGCAATATGGCTGACGAGCAATCAAGGAATGAGCTCCCGGGATGTGCACAAGCGCTCCAACACTATTCCTGCATGGACACACCTCCTGTATGCTAATTGCCCCATTTGCAGGTGAAAACCATGCAAATGAGGTGAATTAGCGATCCAGGAAGCAAGCAGGTGTCTGTGAAGGAATAGTGTAACCTGCAGAAATGTATTTGGCTACCAACTGAATACATTTCTGCAAATTATAAAATGGAGGCATGACAGCTCCAAAGAAAGCATGTATTCAATGTAGTAGGCATGCCAATAGCCAAATAGACGGCCATTGGCATGGCAAATGTTGCAAAATTATAAAAAAATAATTTTTATTTTTTTTTGGCCGATTTCGGTCATTTAAGCATAGTGCAGCGGTGCGTAAAAGGGATTGGCCCAAAAAAAAAGCTGGAAAATAAGCTTTTAAACCAAAATCAGCATTTTGCCATAATAGTCAATGGCATGCAGAAGACAATACCATTGAAAAGTGGTTGCTAAGGGAAAAGGTTGAGTGTCAGTCTTATAACCATGCATAAGCAGTCAATTTTATGCAAATGAGGGGACTGATACTGAATCGCAGATTTCCCCTCAGTGTTAGCTAGCACCCAACCGTGTAAGTATTCAATATGCAGACGACTCAACACTCATATGCTCTGCAAACACCTCCTCCGAACTACAAACCCTAACACAGAATATATTTAGCACAGTTGAGACATGGTTCTTGAAACGCTGCCTCCTTTTGAATGCCAATAAAACTAAACTCCTGCTCTTCAGGCCTAATAGTAAGTCCCCCCTCTTAGACTTCTCTATTACTTCCAGTAATGGTACACATATAGTCCCTGACTCTACCACTAAATTGTTAGGTATTATAATTGACAATAACCTCACTTTTGATAACCACATTAATAACACTATTAAAACCGTAAATAGAAAACTTGGCTCCTTATATAGAATTAAAACCTTTCTAACTCCACAGGCCAAAATTACACTCGCTCACTCTCATCTTACTTCTACTCTTCTTTATGCCTCACCCATATACACTAACCTAAAGAAAAATAACCTCACTAAACTAGCAAATGCATACGATAGCATTGCCAGATTTGCTACTGGAAACCCATTTAGAACTCACCACTGTCAGAATCTACTACAACTAAACTGGCTAGAACTGAAAAATACACTATTACTCTCCCAACTTACCTTTGTTCACAGGATGTTTCACCAACCAAAAAATACCCCTATACTTTCTGACCTTATTTCTCCCTATTCTAATCTAAATTCACTACGCTCCTCTAATAAACTTCTTGTGAAGCTAACTAAGTCCAATAACATTGCAGGTGATTCACTATTCTCCAACACCATAGGTAAATACTGGAATCTTCTACCTACCACTCTAACTTTTACATCATCACCCTTCCTCTTTAAACAAAAGCTCAAACAACATCTAAAAACACTCTGGCTTTGCCCATGCATCAATCCCGACTAATCTTATGATTCTACTAATTACTTTTCTCATAATCATCCTCTCTTACCTCTCTCTACTCACTCCCTAGAGTAGACAATCTTAAAACACCCTTGTTAATTAGCCTCTGATATGAATTAATATAGAACGTTGTATGGTTGTATGGTTTATATTTACTTAATCAATTATACTCTTCATGAATGTTTTACTAGAGTATAACTCCCCCATTCTTATACTGTAAATAAAAGTAAATGTCTTTCCTAGTATACATTTTCAACTAGTATATTTTAGATTGAACCTTATTTCTGTTTTTATTTTTTATTAACTATATTTTAGATTGAACCTTATTTCTGTTTGTATTTGTTACTAACTACTTGCTTTCTTTATGTAATGACTTGTTTATATTAACTTCATGTGGAGCTTTTCTCCCCCGGGCCTCTGCTGAAAATGGAAATGTATCCAGTTGGACTAGCCCGGTAAACAAATGTAAAATAAAATAAAATAAATAAGTGCAGCAACACCATGGTGCAAACCTAAGAGGTAGATGACCTCATAAGGGAGAGTGTTATGCATGCTGTAAGCTTATTGGAGCTCTGTGGCCCATGTTTGCCCTTAGCTAAGCACAGCTAAGGAAGGGTGTGTGTCTGAGGCTGCCTAGCAGTGTTTACATTGCCTAAATGGGTGTGTGCACCGCGCACTGGGTTTTAAACAAAACAAAACAAAAAAAAAAAACATGAAATAGCAGCTCTGTTCACATCTGAGCACTGGGTATGCGAGGCACCCCTCAAGGTATAAACGGGAAGGCGATGGGGAGGGAAAACATCACTAGGAGGGCAATAAAGGAGAAATAGCATAGCTGGCAGGGGAAATGTATCAGAATCAGCCAATTACACAGGCAGCAGCCCAGCCCAACACACTACTATAAACTATGCAAACGCCTTTCAGTCTGGTTTATCCCACAAACTCTACACTACCGGTGTACACAGATGGGGAAATTTTACCTGACAAAACTAACAAAATGATAGGGGCTGCTGTCACTCTCATACATCAATATGTGGAAGAGGCTGAGGACGGTGAGGATGAGAATACTGATGACCAACCTACAGTGAGGAGAAGGAGAAGAGTGTACAGACCCAGGGTAACCTGCCAGGGGTTACATGAGTTGGAGATAGTGGAGCGCTATAGGGTGGACAGGGACATCCTACAGCAAATTGTTGATCTGTGTCAGCCCTGCCTCACACACAGAACCAACCGAGGGGAACCCATCCCAGTGGATATCAAGGTATGTATAGGCTTAAGAATACTAGCCACAGGTACCTTCCAAAGGCCAACTGGGAATATCATGGGGATCTCACAGGCATCAGCATCAAGGGTACTCCACCATTTCCTGGATGCCATGTCAGCACATGCCAATGAGCACATATATTTCCTCAACACCCACGAAGCATTGACCAGCAATATGCGTCTCTTCCACCAAATAGCAGAATACCCTGAGGTGGTGGGTGCTATAGACTGCATGCACATAAACATCAAATTACCACCTGGTGAGTGAGGTAGGGTCTACATAAGCTGCAAGGGCTTCCCCTCCAACTGCCAGATCGTGTGTGATGTCCAGGGCATTATAATGAATGTGTGTGCCGGCAGCCCTGGAAGCTATCATGACTCCCACATCTGGCATATGACACAGCTGTAGCAGAGATTTGCCAGTGGGGACATCCCATATGATGGCCACCTAGTAGGGGATGCTGGTTATGCACTGGAGCCGTGGCTGATGACACCCATCAGAAATGCACGCACACCCAAACAAGATCTCCATAATGAGGCACACGCACAAATGAGAATCATAATAGAGTGGGTCTTTGGGATGCTCAAGTCATGGTTCCAGTGCCTGAACATATCCAGTGGAGCCTTGCAGTACTCTCCACCTACATGTACATAAATTTTCATTGTATGTCCCATGCTACACAATATGATCCTGCGTAAACAGCTGCAGCAGGAACAGCAGGAGGCAGGGCCACACAGCCCCCCACCGTTACCAAGGCCAGCACAGGCACAGAGTGACTTGGAGGAGGAACAACCTGAGCCTGCCCATGTAGGCAGAAGGAGGCATGCCCAATATGTCCAGACTTTGGCAAAGAGGCAATGCATAGCACATACACTGACATGGTAGGAACCCAGGGAATGATACCACTCTCTGACTCACACATACAGTAAAAGGGATGCCAAACATGAGACTACCTGTGCTTTATCATGTATAGGGAGTATCCTATGTGCATCCGACATAGTCAGCCCTCCATCACTATCCTCAGTACTGGCATAGCTACAAGTAACTCACTCTTCCTATCAATTGCTGAATGGAGTAGCATGTTCTGCTAATTGTAGTTATGGTATGGATGTGAGCATGCAAGGGAATCGGTGGCTGAATGGGATGGCAGCAAATAGTGGACACCTTTATGGGAAGCATGGAATCCATAACAAATACTGGTGTCAACAAAGTAGGCAGTACTAGACAAGGTGACAAATCCCACTGCAGTACATGTGGTGGCCCAAATGTATGTCCATAGAACACACACATGCATGTCAGTGACACATACCCAACAACAGCCTCAGCCAGCAGGACAGGTATAGATGACCATAAAGAAAGGCTGTGCTAAGGCCTCCAATTAATGGCAATGGATAACAGCCCCCCTCCAGACCTACACAGACCTACACAGACAGACTACAACAGGACAGGCAGTTGTATGTTAGTTCTGCAGGGTATGAAGTCTGAAACTGAAATGTAGGTCAATAAAACCTAAGATCTGTACTCTACTGATATGCCTCTAGTTTGCATGATAGGTCAGAATACAAAATGAAATGGAAGCCAACAGAGTACCTCAAATACGAGTACAGTCATAGCAAATGTTTACAGTTGTGAGGTGTGCCCCCACCAAATCCTATGTAGAAATGCAGTAACATGTATGAGTGGGGTTAATAACAGTGGAGAACAGATTACCTGCGCTGGCCCAATTTACAGGATAGATTGTTGCATGTGTACAATATGCAGAGCTTTGTGTGTTAGGTTGTTGTTTGTTGTACATTGTGTGGAGGTGGTCAGCGTGTAGCCATGGAGGGTTGTGTCCTGGTAGCCTATGGCCACTACTGTTGATGACAGAGCCATGTTCTGGCAAGTGCAGTGCCAATCACAGTGCATCCCGGCAAGACCCAATTCAGCAGTCATTCATACTCACTGTTCAGATGTCAATATCTGTCACTGTCTGAAAGATGGACATGCCATGAATGTGGGCCCATACATACACACAATACACAGGTGCAAGTACCCTAGACAGATTACATAAAATTTAACTGTCAACTGCACACACCTTTGGAATTGCACATACAGGTTAGCAGCACATTAGTTGTCTGTGTAGTATGGAATACTGATGTAGTCTGGGCAAACACTGGCAGACCACAAAAGGCACAGTTATGAAGTAATGAGAGACTGCCTATGTCCCTGAACAAGACAGCATAAGGGGAATGTCCCAGGTATATCTGTGAGTCAGCTGCAAGAAGCCTCCATATCACACATGCACTCAGCTCCCCCCACCATCATCCACAGGTTTATCATAGGTCATATCACTGCTGTTGGGAATGAGTACAGTATGACCCCACTTCTGTATGGGAATACCCAATGCAGCATGCTGAAAATGTGTCCTATGCAGGTGGGTCCCTACTAGCTGTAAGCAGCACCCTGCCAGCATCCAGACCAATGGATTAATATGGACAGGAACTATTGCCATTAACACCTCACACACTTACCCTGTCACCCCAGGAGAATCCAGTGACTTGCAGCCAGGGACTGTAGGAGTGACAGAATGCACTGGCCTGCTAAAGATGGCCTGCATCACTACCAAATGCCCTACAGTCCTCTGTCAAAGGCCTGTGCCTCACCTGTACTGCCAATGTATGTTATCTCATGGGGTCCCAAATAACAGCATAACACAGTCCACAGAACACAAATGCAAGGCCATGTCAACAAATCCCAGTAGCATGCCCACCATGTCCTACTGCATGAACTGTGAACCAACCCCTAAATAACGCTGGGATGAAGGGACAACTATAGGGATACTTTGCAGATATCACTCGCATAATGTTATGAAGAGGATAGAATAACAGAGTGGGGGGGTGTAGAAGCATGGACGCCATGAAGTGTGTGAAGTCTGAAACTCTGATGTGTTCCCATACTACCCCTGCCTGCAAACCCAGTAATGGGTGGCTACAAACCCGCTCATAAACCACAATGTGAAGGGGAAGTGACCCGATATATGAGCCATGCCTCTTTGTAACCTGGGTGAATCTGTACAGCTGAGAGGTATGGCCACAGCAGGACATGGCAATTCTGTTATGTCAATAGAAGTACAAGAAAGGGATCCTCAGCCACCACAGTACCAAGGTGCTGGACCATTTACACAGATCCATCACCAAGTGTCTGCAGCTACCCCTCCAGAATGGTATGAGTGTGCAAGAATATGTAGACTGCAGACCACAATACTGAACACAGCTTCATTCATCTTGTATTTCCCGGAAAATAACTGTGAGCAAATAAGTATATCTGTTGGTAGTTAGATGACATAATACATCACATTGTAAAATAGTACATGTCTGAATATCTCTGCTAACACCAACCATGTAACACAAGCAGCACAGATAGCAATAGTTACAGTATCCCACTATCTGTTGCCCATTGTGACTCCATATTCTCAACCTGTCTACAGATATCCTGCAGAAATAGGCTGCTAGCTGTAGGTGTAGAACACAAAATCCTGCACTGGAGTACAACCTACCTGGAATGGATTCACACACTCAGTAAGGAAAGGTTTTACTGGGCATGCCCCTACACTTAGAGAAATGAAGCCCATGTCTGACAACAACAGTGGACTATAGAAAGGTTTTACTGGGCATGCTCCTACACTTAGAGAAATGAAGCCCATGTCTGACAACAACAGTGGACTATAGAAAGGTTTTACTGGGCATGCTCCTACACTTAGAGAAATGAAGTCCATGTCTGACAACAACAGTGGACTATACATATCTGTCAGTCGCAGATGTCTGTGCACACTCACCACATTGCACACCATTCATGCAGACACACTGGATAGGAATACTCACACATATCCAAGGCCAACACACTATAATAGGTTAAACATACACACATAGAGATGTGGGGAAGAGAAAGGCAGACAGTGACAAAGAGATTGCCATCATGAGTCCTGTCCCACCCACCACACATCCAGTTGGCCAATATCACATGATGTGCTGATGTCAATCACTGTAGACATTTACTTTTGGTAGCCCTCAGCCATGTAGTGTCTGTGGTGCTTGTGATAACTGTGTAACATGATAGTACAAATCAGTATTCAACTAGTATTTGTATACCCAGTCCTGTCAAGTGTAAAGTTGTGTGTGACTGAGTGTTGTGAGTGTGTTCCCCAGAGGAATGGTTTATGGGCCATTCACACACACTCCACTTCCCATAACCCATGTTAGCACTAATGCTGATGTCAGTCACCTTGAAATAACCCTCTGGCCAGTTATCAGCCCCATAATCTCTATGTTGCATGTAATAACTGCGTAATGCTTTAGTGTAACATACAAGTTAGATAGGAGTTCTAATCCCAGACATGGCAACTGTGTGTGTGTGGAGAGATTAATGATTTTGAAACCATTCACAGTCACTAAAGTTCCCATTGCCCTACTTTAGCAAGCCTCCTCATGTCAGTCACCTTGAAATGCCGCTTTGTAGAAGAGCCAGCCTGATAAACCTTGTGGTGTATGCCATAAATGCAGAACAATGTAGTAGCAATAACTGCACAGGTATGGGTTTGAATCTCATCTATGGCAAATGTTCATGTGTGTACCTTAAAGAGTTTGGCCCCATTTACAGCCAGTACACATCTCAGAACCTGACTTGAGTAGTCTTGCAGATATCATCCACCTTACAAGTACCTGTTGCCAACACTAAACCATGTCAGGTCAGTGGTGCATGTGGTAAATACATAACCTAACGGTCTGTAAAGCTTGTTCGATAGAGGTTTGAACCTCACCCCTGGCAAATGTAAATGTGTGATTAGAGTAAAATAATTTTTTGGATCTGTCACCCACTAAATCACCCAATGCCAGTATTTACAAGGGCTGGTGAAGTTCCGCACCTTAGAAGTACCTTGGGACAACATCAATCCAATAAGCTCCATGGCACATGCTATAAATGCGGTACATTGAAGTAGAAATACATAGCTAGGTAGGGTTTTGAATCTCAGTACTGGAAAGTGTGTGTGTGTGTGTGACTGTCATCAGTATTCTGTGTGGAGGTTGCTGTGATTGTGTTATAAAAGGATGCATTTTGGGGTGGGTATTGCTAAATTATTATATTGAGGATCTACTATATGTCACAATGTCCACCTTACAAGGACAACAGATGTCAAACACCAGAGAGGCTGGTGTAGACAATCCATAGCCCTACATGTGATATTATGGATCGGTGAACAATATAGGCAACTCTTGTATTACTCAGAGAACACTCTCCACCCATGTCTCATACACAAACACACTTGGCGAGGCAACAACCACTATATTGGTAGTTCTTTGTATATTGCATCACAGATAGTAAACATGGCGTGATTGCAGTGGACTACATGCCTGTTGACCACAACAGTGCCACTGACATCAGAAAGTACTGTGATGTGTAACATCTCCTGACTGTGTGTCATCCAGCAAGTAAAAGGACATGGCACCCTGTTCCATTCCTAAAGTAGGCAAATAAATGCTTACAGTGGTCCTTTTGTTATGTTCCCCAATGGACACCTGCAACAACTGTAGAGTCTGCAAATATAACCTACAAATGACTGTGCACAAATCACTAAAAGCTGAATTCATTGAAAACACAATTCACTGAAACACATTTCACTGAAAGTTATATATGGCCTTTTCCCCACTGTAGTGCGACCCTGGAGTTAGTATATATAGTAAGGGGTGTGTGTGTTTGGATATATGTTATGTTCAGAAAAGAGTAACTTATTGGAATTGCAAGTATCCATGTATATAGTTCAAAATATTTAAAATAGGTGCCCCCCACACCCCCTTTACTATATATATTAACTCCAGGTTTGCACTACAGTGGGGGAAAGGCCATATATAACTTATAGTGAAATGTGTTTCAGTGAATTGCATTTGCAGTGAATTGATCTTTAAGTGAATTGTGCACAGTCAAATGTGTTTTAGTGAATAGTCCTAGACCCATATATATATATATAGATATACACATATGTATGCCTACATATATACAAATATATATATATTATATATATATATATATATATATATATATATATATATTTATATATCTAGATGTATATATATATATATATATATATATATATATATATATATACATACATGCATACATATATATATACATACATATATATATATATATATATATATACATATATATATATATATATATATACATACATACATACATCTATATATATATATATATATATATATATATATATATATATATATATATATATATATATATATATATATATATATATATATATAAATGCATTTTCCCTACTGTTGAATGACTGTGCTGCATATGTTTGAGAAAACATCACATTTATGTACAGCTCATGTGGCATAGTAGTGGCTATGGTGTGCAGGGTCTTATGTTTGAGACTTGCAAGGGCTGATTATTTTCTTCCTGGGTACAACAAGGGCTGTTGGATACAGAGTGAATAAGGCACTTTTAAGCAGTTGTAAGTGGGTTTGCGCAAGTATGCGGGATGGTAAGCAATGCTAACTTCCGTTTAAATATGCTTTCGGACAGTTATCCTAAAAAGTGAGTAATATGTGTAGGCATTACTTCACATCATGTAAATAGGCTTAAACCCGCTTACTAATACTTAAAAGTGCTTACCCCCTCTTACCCCATGCTACCTAGTCCTGCTTACCCCCGTGCTAATTTCTTTAAAAGAAAAGAAAAAAGGGTGATAGGAAAGTAGTGAAAAGGTTGGCACACAGAGGGAAAGACAATAGGGATAGTAGCTAGGGATGTGCAGGATGGGTATAGGGAAGGTCCATAGCTGTCCATTTCTTCTGCAGCAACAGCAGTGCATATAAACTGAATTTGGAGGTAGAGCTGGACACTCAAACCCCTGACAGAGGGTAGAGGATAACAATATTATGTTGTGAAGCCAATTAGACCAGATTACATGTGTCCAGTGGACACGTGTTTGACATGGGCAGCTATGTATTGGGTGAGATTTTTTTTTGGAGCAGATTGCCCTTTTTTTTAAGGTGAGAGTGGGATGTTGAGGAAGGATAGTAGGTATATTTGGGGAGATAGGTTGGGTAGGAAGACAGACAAGACAGACAAGACAGTATACAGGGGGGTATATGACACACGTGGGGGATAAACGCCTTGGATGGGGAGGGGTGTTTGGAAATCGGAAGCCCATGAGACCCGAAATGGAAACAGTGGGACTGAGGTCCCTACCCATGGGCAGTCACCACTGCACCTTCACAGCCCCAAAGGTGGTTGTGCTGGGGGCTGGGTAGGAGGGGCAGGCTAACCCTCTAAATGCACCATGTGGCCCTCAAGCTAGCGTAGCAGATCTCCAAACTTCTTTCGGTGCTTGCTACACACTAAACCCCGGACCTGACTATGGGTGACAGTTTCCTGTCCATGCCCGCTCCCAGGGGGGATGAGCCACATCCTCTGAGGTGGTTCAACCTGAAGGTGGTGCAGGACCAGCGGACAAGGAGGTCCCGTGGTGGGTCCCAGATGTGCTGGAGCCCGGTGCCACTGCCAGATGAGGTGGGCAAGGCGGGTCCGCTAGGACCGGCCTTCCAAAACGTGTTATGGTGTTGCAGTTTTAAAACATATGTGGGTTAGTAATAGTCAACACAATCCAGGATTAGTTATAACAGCATGCATAGATATTCCCATTAACACAAAACACCAGATTTGGAACAGTTGCATATCAAACAGAACAAATGCATATATGGAACCACAGTGGCCATTACAACGGCATGCAGGTTACATTGATAGCCACAGGTCACCAATGGTAGTATTTCAACATGGAACATTAATAGAAACACATTTCAATATTTATTGAACAATAGGACATATGTCTCAACAGTAGGTTTGGTGTAAACATACCCATTGATTTGTGTATTTAGATTATTGTTGCAGATATGGTGGGGGGGTATCAATTAAAAACTTATATATCATTGTAGGTCTCACAACTTTAATGATCATTGCTCTACTCATTAAGGTACAAGTATAATTACACTACCCTATGGCCTTGGTTTGGCCATTGGTATGTTTGTAAAGAAGTGTATACTTCAACTGTCTTATAGCTAAAGTCTACATCTCTTACCTGGTGTACCTGTGGAGGGAATGTTTGTTAACATTACCTGACTTTTTCTACACATATTCACAGATTCCGAGTTAATATTATGCACATACCTCTCAATCTCTCATTGCAGACACTCTGGGCAAAGCTTGACAACATGGTGGTGGAAATGGGGCATATTTTGAATATTGCTATCATAAACTTGCAGGGCTGATAGAGTGACAGGATTTGCTTTCATATACATTTTCTGAAGGTTTTGAGGTCTGAAAATAATATGTATGTTATTATTTGGTGACTACAAATCTGAGATCATCCCACTGATTTGCCAGGGGGACAGAAGAACAGGTAGAAAATATGAGCCAATTATCTGGGCATTCAGAAACATCTGTACAGTTGAGAGGTATGATTATGCATACAGCTTACTACCACTCCCAGGATACGAATCATGGCTGTGTCTGCTAAAAATACAACAATTTATGTCACAGTAGAGTATGCTATTTGGATATTGCTGTCTTTCTCTTCAATTTTTTCTTTCTAAGTCTCTCTTGGTTGTACAATCTGACTTTGTAATTACAACAGTCTTTTACAGACATTCCTACACATATTTTTATGTAGCACAGTGTGAGAAATAGTGGTTGACACAACAGTACTATTCTGATAACAGATGTCACTGAATGCTACATGTCAGGCCATACTATACCAGAGTAAACACTACCAGTCCAGGATTTAAATCTTTATTGGCAGGCACAGTTTTCATATCTAACAGGCCTGTGGAAGGAATGCTTGTTAACACTTCCTGGCTGTTTCTACACATATTCCCAGATTACAGTTAATATTATGTACATACCTCTCAATCTCTTAATGCACACACTCTGGGTAAAGCTTGACAACCTGGGGGTGCAAATAGGGGCATGTTTTGAATATTGCTGTCATAAACTTGGAGAGTTGCTAGAGTGACAGAATGTGTTTTAATATACATTTTGAAGGTTTTGAGGTCTGAAAATCAAATGTATGTCATTATTTTGTGACTACAGTTCTGAGATCATCCCACTGATTTGCAAGGGGGACAGAGGAACAGGCAAAAAGCATGGGCCAGTTATCTGGGCATTCTGAAACATCTGCACAGTTGAGAGGTATGACTATGCATACAGCTTACTACCACTCCCAGGATTTGAACCATGGCTGTGTCTGCTAGAAATACAACAATTTAAGTTGCAGTAGAGTATGTTACTTGCATATTGCTGTTGATTTCTTCAGTGTTTTCTGTCTAAGTCTCTCTTGGTTGTACAATCTGATCTTGTACTTACAACAGTCTTATTCAGACAGTCCTAGACATTTTTATTATGTAGCAGAGTGTGGGTAACAGTGGTTAATACAACATTACTATTCAGAGAATGCAACACTAAAAATGCCATACGATACCAGAGTAAATACAACCAGTCCAGGATTTAGAGCTTTATTACCAGGCAGTTACAGTTTTATTTAAATACAACCTATATGGGACTATTACTGTCATATTGTCTGGTTTATTCAGTACAACCCATGCACAAAACAGTTTTTATACTGGCAGCTGACTTTCTACTACTTTTATATTTATTTGGTATGACTACTACAAGCAGGATTGTTACTCACCAGCCTCGCAATGCAGCCTTTGCAACCTGTTGGCATGGGATTCCTGGTTCACAGCCCACTCAGCTGCAGCTGTAACGGAAATAGAGACATATTAAGCCATACCTATCCATCATATACACAGGCTGGACATTATTAAACAGTTACTATTATGACTACTTACACACTGCTGGGACATCACCCCTCTGCCTTGATTTTTGGATCCACTGGTCTAAGAGCTCCCTCTTCCTCCATTTCAAGTTGGCATAGTGGTGCCTGACCTGCTCACCAGTCCGAGGGATACCAGTGGCACTGGTGAGGTCACGGGCGAGACAGTCCCAGGCTTCCACTTTATATTGGGAGCTTTGGTACTGGCCCTGCAGCAGTCTCTCATCATGTTTTTTTTTACCAGGTGTCCTACCATGCCCTTGGACTCCTGGATGTCCCAGCACTGCTCCTGGAAGTACATTCCCTCTCCGACTCCATCCATGCTTCCTACAGTGGGAAGCTGCAAACAGTTATGAGTTGTATTCCCACCTGTGGGGTTTAAATACGGATGATTTCCCACTCTTTGCTGTCATTGGACAGTTTTGAATATGCTGAGCTAAGCTAAGCTATAGGCTAACCTGCTTAGCTGAAGTTGGCATTGTTTAAAGGGGCAGGTTCAGCACTGCTTACCAATGGGCAAATCCATTTAGCTGGGCTACTCATTGCTTAGCAGTCATATTTACACAATGGTTACACCTGGTAAGCAGAGCTATGCAATGCTTAGCATTGCTTATTTTTCATTTTATAGACTATCTGCTCTATGGCATTGATTCATCATTCATAACACATTATACAGTTGTTTACTGTCCCTGACAATCCCAAATGTGCTTTCTTTACATTTATTCATGTGTGACTATACTGTATGGAGCACTTGTCTGTATATGGGGATTTCACAACTTTATTACACTGACACCTCACATCTGGACCTAATGCAGTACTCCAGTTAATAAATATATGTTATTTAGTAGGCAATACAAAAAAATTGTTTATGCACTGCTGTCACATTTAAAATGTGAATTGGTTATAGGGGAGATCAAACCAAGAATGGTTGCTTGTAAAGCATATGCTCTAACCACTACACTATTGCAATACTTCCTATGTGGGATGTCTCTTGCTATTTAACTTCTTGTGCTGTTTAAGCTGGACTAAGCGTAGCTAAGCAATGGGCATACCCATGCAGCTACGCTTAAACTTTATTGCATTTATTAAAAAAAAAATGTGTTGTGTTATTTTAGCTATCCCCTTCAGAGTTTCCCTACTAATGCTAAACCATGTACTTTTATCAGCTTTCTGCTACATGGTGGGCATACCTCTCAACCTCTTGGAGCAAAAACTCTGGACAAACCCTAAAATGATGGGGGGACAAAAAGGGACAGATTTGAAATATTGCCCTTACTAACTTAAACAGTTGATATAATGATAGATCTTTCATTAACATGGATTTTCTGAAGGATGTGGAGTCTTTTAAACTCAAACGTTTGTCATTATTTAATTACTTCAATCCTCAGCTATTTTCCAGAAAGGTACAGATTTTAGGAGGAACACACCAAAAATATGAGACAAACATTTGGACATTCTGCGAAAATCTGTACAGTTGTGAGGTATGTTCCTGACATGTTGGGGATGTTATGAGCATTCTCCCTCATTTTCATTGCTGAAAGGTAATTCTGGAGTGCAGGGGCGTGTGTATTTTGACAGCTCTGCTCTCAGACACACCCCCTGTACTCATAGTTTAACAGCACAGGCAGTGCGCCTTTATGAATATGCAAGGCGTGCTGCTGTGCTTTACAGGAGCAGTCCCTGCTGTACAGGAATAACTTATTCCTGCATGGATGCTTGCTGAATCTCAGGGCTGGTTTTGAGCAAGAACAGACCCATATTTAGCTAGAAATTCTTTCAGAGTGGTTTATAAAGATGAGAGAGAAGGTATAGACCTGATGGATACAGATAACCAGTTCCAGGCCTTAGCAACCTTGTACAAGTACAGGCAATATGCAGCAGATTTGTTAGGTTTCTAGACAGACAGGAATTTTTTGGTCATTGATTTACAATGACCAACTGGTAAAATAGTTGTACAGAATGTTTTTACTGCTGGGCAGGCAGGTAGATGCTGGATGACATTATATGTGGTATGGAGTTGTGTATATGTTAATTTATGTGGCATTTCTAACCAATTTAGGCTTTTCAGTGCTATACAGTCATGGGTTTTGACAGGGTTATGTGCTGCAGATTTAGCAACTTTGTTACAGCATTGTTCGAGTTTTAATTTTTGTGAAGCCTGGAGGTTAGTTAAGGATGGGAGCATCATAAAGTAGAATGTGGCAAGTAGAGTTTTAGTTGTGTTGGTGAGAAAGGTTTTGGCCATGTAAAGCATCCCTAATTTTTGATGACTTTTTCTTATACAATTTTGTGTATTCAGGTTGAATGTAAAATTATCATCTGCTATCACCCCTAATAGTTTGCTATAAGATGTGACTTCAATGGTTGTATTACCAAGACAGAGGACATTAAATTTTTTTTCATGAGAGAGGGATTTGGGGAAAAAGTAGTAGTTTCATCTTTTTTGAGTTGAATATGATTTGTGAGTTACAAAGCCATGTTTCAGTGGCCTTTAGTTTCCTGAGTAATTTTTTTGAGGTGTACTATGTTGACAGATGTGCAAATGAGAGTGGAATCATCTGCATATTGTATTATGGTGCCCTGTTGTGTGGAAGTATAGAAGGCTGAAAATGTTAAAGAGGAGGAGACCAAGGATATAGCCTTGTGGTACACTAGTGGTGATTGGGAGGTAAGGAGAGAACACAGAGTGCCATTTTACTGTCTGATACATATTGGACAGGTAGCAAAACAGGACAGTGGCCACCTTAGTAAGAGGTCCTTGGAGTGCACAGACTATTTCTCAGAGACTTTCAATCACTGATCAGGCATGCATTTAACTGTTTAAAGTTAATACACAACAGGCTATTAAACAATGACAACATTTTCAGTAAACTTGTAGGTGTAGGGCCTTGTAGCAGAGCTCCTGCACTATCAGGGTCAGATCTAATGACTGCAGGCTCTGGTCTATGAAGGAAGATAGTGAATTTAGTAATACATAGTAGTCTAAGATATCCACTTGGGGTTCCAAATGCAGATATGACATTTTTGGTGATGGGTGTGAAGATTGGTGAAAGATGGGCAAAGGCTGCCAGCCTAGTCAAATAGAATTTGATACATAATTCTATCATTTGAATAAATAAATACAAAATACAGGCATGTGTTTTAAATGAAAGAAAACACTGTAAAATGTGAACTTCAAGATTGTTGCAACATTGCCATCTGCTGTAAGGAAAATTAAGCAAAGCATTTCAAATGCGTCTTTTGAAGCTGAAAAGATCTTATGAATCTCTTTGATGTTTTACAAGTCAGCTCCACTGAGTCTGGATGAAGGTTTCATGCCCATTGTTATAAGGTTAAAGTTAAGGGCCAGAATTTACATATGGAAGGTGCTTTATTGCTCTGGTTTCTGCTGGAGTGTATATGTGAAATTCCCTTTATTGTTGTAGTCTCCTGAGCAGGTGCTGGCTTGATAAATAATGCAGTTTCTGACCTGGGAACTCCAGACTAAGTGCCAAAATGATGTAATTTGGGAGGGCCTTAGAGAGCTGTTGGTTTGTGTTTAAACACTATTGTTGAGGGAGAGACTAGAGGCATTTTGATCTTGGATATCTAACCCAGCACTGCTTATGCTTTATGTATGTAAGTAGGATTATAACACTGTGATTTCTCTTAGGAATAGTTAAACTTAGAAGAAAGTTAGATTAAGTATTTTTCTTTGAAATCAGATATTTCATACAATATTGTTTTAAGTTTCTGTGTGATCTCTGAACTTGAGTAGCATTGTACTGTAGTAGTTTTGTCTTGTGTTCTAATTATTTATTATTAAATATTTTAAAACCCTTACCTGTGGCTGGTTTATGTAGAGATAATTTAATCTCTTAAAGTACATTACATATTTACAGATTTTGCTTTTTAAGTCACTCCAAATTAAGCCTTGACTGTTTAGTCATACTACCATTGGATTATAATATTGCACAGCAATAATTGGACACCCTTATAAGGGCTTTTTAGTAGCTGATAATTATTAGCTGGGTGATGGCAGGAATTACTACCATATGGTCTGGGTAATAAGGGCACAGCTGGAGAATCTGTGGCAGCCTTTTCCCAGGAGGGTCTGTGTGGTTGTATAACCTCTTCTCAAAGTGTGTGTGTGTTGTGTCAGCTACTTGGGCAGGGACACGAAGCACTGGTTGGACAGAGAGGATACTGGAGGTTTTAGCTTGCCCAGCTAGGCTGAGACCTGGACCCTATAGCTGTGCCAGTGGGGAGTCCTATTGGTGACTTGGTGAGCAAGGGAGCAACCAGCCCCAGACTGACTGTGATCTCTGTGTGCACTTAAGGGAAATTGTACTTTACTATGTGTATTAGTTATCCTTCCATCTTCTAGGAGTCGCCTTCTCTGGTGCCAGTGGTGAGGATTGAGACTCCTTGATTGTTGGGCCAGGGCACAGTTATCACATATTGGTGGCAGTGGTTTGGATATCATTTCACATATTGGTTTGCTGTGGTGGGATCCACATCACATATTGATTAGTTGGCAAACACTAATTGGCTTGTAGTGGTGTGGGTAGAATGAATTCCTGTAGCTTATGCACAGTGATCTCTAAAAGTGTTTTGTACTCTAAAACAGCCACACAGTGTATACTCAGAGTTCAGATCAAAATTGTTGTATTTCTTTTGTTAGCTTAGTGTTAGTCAGGGTGAGCAGGCAGCATAGCAGCAGAGCAGTATGGAAAGATGTCAAGGAGCCAGCTGGCAGAGATATGCCAGGCTAGGGGACTGGTGCATGGAAACCTGACTATGCAGACCTGATTGCAGCCTTGATTACAGCTGCATCAGAAAACAGCAGTTGGAGGACAATCAGACTGACAGTGGAGATACAATATCCTCGGAGAATGGACAGCTCAACCTTTCTGCAGTGAACTTAAAAATCCAGCTGGAGCTAAAGAGAATTGAGTTGGAGGCCAGGCATATGGAACTAGAAGCAGCTGAGAAAATGAGGAGTCTGCAAGCTGAGGAAAATGAACGGCAGATGAGGCATGAGAGGGAAATGCTGACTCTTTGCCAGAGTCATGGAGGTAATGGGGAAGGGAGTAACCAGACCCCAGAAGCACAAAATGTCAGTAAATTTCTTCCACAGTTTAAAGAGAGGGATAATTTTGATAGCTTCCTTCATATGTTTGAGTGGGTATGTAAACAGTATGAAGTTGACCAAGGGCTCTGGGTACGGTTCCTGACCCCCTTACTCCATGGTAAAGCTGCAATTTCTTTAGCAAAAATGTATGACACTGACTGTTTTGATTATACTGCTTTAAAAAGACACTTGTTGAAATGTTTTAAGCTAACACCTGAAATGTATAGGAAAAAGTTTTGTGAGCATAGACGCAAGGCAGATGAAAATGTATGTGAATATGTTGCTGAACTGAGCACTTATTTTCATAGCTGGGTGAGTGGATGTCAGGTCATCACTTTTGAAGGGCTGGCAGACCTTTTGATAAGGGAACAAGCCCTTAGCACTTTGCCTGAGGACATGAGGATCTGATTAGCTGATAGACAGTGTGTTACTTCAGAGGAGTTGAGGAAGAAGGGAGACCTATACCTAGCAAGCAGGGCAGCCCTGCACAGGAAAGGGATCCCCTGTACTGCTCATGGGACTAAATGAACCCATGGTGGGTAGCACAGACTGCCCCAACAGAATCTGCCAGTAGCAGGGGAAGCCACTAGTCCAGGTATACACGTCCAGGAGCTAGGGTTAAATGTTTTGAATGCAACCAGTGGGACCATGTGGCATACAGATGTCCATGGAGGCAAGGTGGGGAACCAAAGGTGAGGGAGCCAGTAAGTGGGAAAGACAAAATGCCAATAGTGGGTTGTCTTGAGACAACAGGGGTATGGAACTAACATCCTGCAGATCTCCTGAGAGGGAAAGATTTGGATGAGGCAGTAATATGTGCTTATGCAGTTACATGCAGTGAGGCTTGGAGACAAGCATGTAAGTCTGGTAGCCTGGGCAAGACCCAGACAGACTGCACACTTGCAGCCAGGACTGCTGAGGTGGTTACTTCAGGGAGGGAGCTGCTCTGTAGCAGTGAGACTGAAGGTGAGCCACAGCTGCTTGTGGGTACTGATGGTCCCTTGGACAGAGTGACTGCAAAGGTAGAGGTGAGTAGTAGTACCCAGGCTGACAGTGAGGCACCACTGTCAGAGGATGCCAGACTTCCTGTGGAAGGGGAGCTGGGAACGGTTGCAAGGAGAGACATGAGACAGGCTCAGCTCTCAGATTCTACATTGCAAGGCCTGAGGCAGGAGGCTAGGAAGGCATCTGATTCTCAAGGGAAGGGGGAATCTGTATACTGGGACAAAGGGATACTATACAGAGAGTGGACCCCTGAGGGAGGGCTAGAAGATGAGAGAGTACAGCAGTTGGTAGTGGCTAGAGCTTACCATCTGTCACTTCTAGCCATAGCCCATGATATTCCCTTTGCAGGTCATATGGGCATAAAACGTAAAAAGAGGCATATTATGCAAAACTTCTATTGGCCTGGAATTTCCTGAGATGTAACAGGGTACTGCAAGATCTGTGAGCAGTGCCAAAAGGTAGGCAAGGCAGGAGACAAAGTGAGAGCTCCTTTGATGCCTTTACCTGTGATTGAGGAGCCATTTCAGAGGGTAGCTATGGATATTGTGGGTCCTCTGAGTACCCCACATTCCACAGGGAAAAAGTATATCCTAGTGATTGTAGATTATGCTACAGGATACCCTGAGGCAGTGGCTTTGTCCTCCATTGAGGCTGAGAAGTTGGCAAATGCTTTGCTAGAGATTTTCAACAGGGTAGGTTTCCCAAAGGCAATACTGTCTGACAGAGGTGCCAGTTTTATGTCAGACCTGCTGGCTTTTCTGTGGATGTCCTGTGGGATGAAGCACATGAAAACCACCCCCTACCATCCCAAGACTAAGGGTCTTGTTGAGAGGTTAAACTCTACAATCAAGTCCATGCTACAGGCATTTGCAGATCAGTTTAAGAGGGAGTGGGACAAATATTTGCCCCATCTGTTGTTTGCTTACAGAAAGGTTCCCCAGGAGTCCACAGGTTTTTCACCCTTTGAGTTGCTGTATGGGTGTAGGGTGAGGAGACCTCTAGATTTAATTTGAGATGAGTGGGAAGGTGAGTGTGAGTCTCACAAGGAGTCTGTTGTGGCATATGTCCTGAACCTCAGTACAAGGCACAGGGAACTCATGGGCCTGGCCCAGGAGAACCTGACAGAAGCCCAACAACAGAAAAAGGTGTGGTATGACAGGAATGCTCCAGCTAGAGAGTATGCTATAGGGCAGCAGGTGATGGTTCTCATTCCTGTCAGATAAAACAAGTTGCAAGCAGCTTGTTAGGGACCCTACAAGGTGGTAAGAAAGGTAAGTGATGTTAACTACATGGTGGAACTGCTAGGCAGAAGGCAGGGGCACAAATTGTACCATGTTAACATGATGAAACCTTACCATGATAGGGAGGCCTTTGTGCTGAGCATTTCCAGTGGATTGCAGGAGGAGTCTGAGAGAGATCTTGTGACTGATCTTCTCAGTGAGGTTTGGGCTGACACCTCAGTGGAAGGGGTAGCAATGTCCCAGCAGCTATCTCCTACCCAGGTTCGAGAAATCCGAGCAGTGTTGCAGGAGTTTGGGGACATGTTCACCAGGAAACCAGGGAGCACCTACCTGGTGCAGCACCAGGTGGATACAGGACCCCAAAGGCCTATCAGGCAGGCTCCTTATAGGGTGCCTGAGAGAGTCAAACAGACTTTGAGGGAAGAGGTACAGGAGATGTTGGAACTAGGGGTGATTCAGGAGTCCAACAGTCCCTGGGCCTCCCCAGTGGTATTGGTGCCAAAGAAGGATGGCAGCACAAGGTTCTGTGTGGATTACAGGAAATTAAATAGTCACATAGAGTCAGATGCTTACCCCATGCCTAGGACAGATGAGGCCCTAGAGCAGCTAGGTGGGGCTAAGTATCTTACAACCATTGATCTTACCAAGGGTTACTGGCAAGTGCCCTTGACTCCCAGTGCTAGAGAGAAGTCAACCGTTGTGACTCCTTTTGGCTTGTATGAGTTCACAGAGATGCCCTTTGGGATGAAAAATACCCCAGCAACTTTCCAGAGGCTGGTAGATCATATCTTAGCAGGAGGGTTTGCCCTTGCTTACATGGATGATATTGCTATCTACAGCCTTTCCTTGCAAGAGCACCTTCAGCATGTCAGGGAGGTGCTGGGCAGACTACAGAGAGCAGGGTTGACCATTAAGCTGAGCAAATTTCAGGTGGGTATGGCAGAGGTCTCCTACCTTGGACATAGAGTGGGGAGTGGTAAGATAAGGCCAGAACCTGCCAAAGTGGAAGCCAATCAGGCATGACTTGCACCTGTTACCAAAAAGCAGGTGAGGGCATTCTTAGGGACAGCAGGGTACTACAGAAAGTTCATTCACAATTATAGTACCATAGCTGCTCCACTCACAGACCTGACAAGGAAGAAGAGCCCAGATAAGGTAGTGTGGACCCCAGCATGTGAGCAGACATTTCAGAAGCTTAAAGATGCTTTGAGAGGACCCCTTGTGATAGCCAGTCAGGATTACAGCAAATAATTTGTTGTGCAGGTGGATGCTTTGAACCATGGGGTGGGGGCTGTACTTAGCCAGATTTCTTCAGAGGGGTAAGAGCACCCAGTGGTTTATCTCAGTTGTAGGCTCAAACCCAGGGAGAAATTCTATGCAGCTGTAGAAAAGGAATGTCTAGCTACAGTGTGGGCATTGCAGAAACTTCAACCTTATCTGTATGGAAGAAGATTCACTGTAATGACAGATTCAACCCTCTAAAATGGTTAAACAGAGCCAGCCAGCAAAATGCCAAATTGCTAAGATCTAGCCTGGGGTTGCAAGCATATGCTATGTCAGTGCAGCAGTACAGTGGGAGTATCAATGCCAATGCAGATGGGCTCTAAAGACAGGGAATGGGGTGAGGTACACCCAGACAGACCTAACCCTCTCAAGCGGCATTTCTCAAGGGTCACTTGAAAAACTAGCTTGAGTTCCCTAGTGGGGGAAGAGATGTGAAGATTGGGGAAGGATGGGATAAGGCTGCCAGCCTAGTCAAATAGAATTTGATACATAATTCTATCATTTGTATAAATAAATGTAAAATACAGGCTTGTATTTTTAAATGAAAGAAAATACTGTAAAATGTGAACTTCAGGATTGTTGCAACATTGCCATCTGCTGTAAAGAAAATCAAGCCAAGCATTTCAAATGTATCTTTTGAAGTTGAAAAGATCTTATGAATCTCTTTGATGTTTTACAAGTCAGCTCCAGTGAGTCTGGATGAAGGTTACATGCCCATTGTTGTAAGGTTAATGTTAAGAGTCAGAATTAACATGTGGAAGGTGCTTTATTGCTCTGGTTTCTGCTAGAGTGTATATGTGAAATGCCTTTTATTGTAGTAGTCTCCTGAGCAGGTGCTGACTTGCTAGATAATGCAGTTTGTGACCTGGGAACTCCAGACTAAGTGTCACAAATATGTAATTTGTGAGGGCCTTAGACAGCTGTTGGTTAGTGTTTAAAAACTATTGTTGAGGGAGAGACTAGAAGCATTTTGATCTTGGACGTTTAACCCAGCAGTGCTTATTCTTTATTT
Organism: Protopterus annectens; assembly: GCF_019279795.1. NCBI lineage: Eukaryota > Metazoa > Chordata > Ceratodontiformes > Protopteridae > Protopterus > Protopterus annectens. Next base: position 911,996,173 of record NC_056726.1, read on the forward strand.
ATGTAAGTAGCATTATAGCCCTGTGATTTCTCTTAGGAATAGTTAAACTTAGAAGACAGTTAGACTAAGTATTTTTCTTTGAAATCAGATCTTTCATATGATAATGTTTTAAGTTTCTGTGTGATCTCTGTACCTGAGTAGCATTGGACTGTAGTAGTTTTGTCTTGTGTTTTAATTATTTATTATTAAATATTTTAAAAACTTTACCTGTGACTGGTTTATGTAGAGATAATTTAACCTCTAAAGTACATTACATATTTACAGATTTTTCTGTCTAAGTCACTCCAAATTAAGCCTTGACTGTTTAGTCATACTACCACTGGATTATAATATTGCACAGTAATAATTGGGCACCCATTTAAGGGCCTTTTAGTAGCTGATAATTATTAGCTGGGTGGTGGCAGGAATTACTACTGTATGTTCTGGGTAATAGGGGCACAGCTGGAGAACCTGTGCCAGCCTTTTCCCAGGAGGGACTGTGTGATTGCATAACCTCTTCTCAAAGTGTGTCTATGTTGTGTCAGCTACTTGGGCAGGGACTTGAAGCACTGGTTGGACAGAGATGGTACTGGAGGTTTTAGCTTGCCCAGCTAGTCTGAGACCTGGACCCTATAGCTGTGCCAGTGGGAAGTCTTATTGGGGACCTGGTGAGCATGGGAGCAACCAGCCCTAGACTGACTGTGATCTCTGTGTGCACTTAAGGGAAATTGTACTTTACTGTGTGTATTAGTTATCCTTTCCTCTTCTGTGAGTCAGGTGTCAGTAGTGAGGATTGAGGCTCTTTGATTGCTGGGCCAGGGGATTGGAGTCACAATGGGCAAGACTTTTGAATGATTCTGGCACTGTGGTACCTTTCATAGGTTCATAGTTTCATAGGGCAATACTAGGCTATTGGCCCAGATGCCCTTATAAGCCTAATCAAGAATTTAACCCATGTTCCCACAAAATCAGCACCTTTTTTTCCTGTCCAGCAAGGAGACAGGTTGGATCCCAGTGGTATGTTTTATGTTTCACATCCAGTCCTCCAGGTTCCTCTTAAAGAGGGCTAGTGAGGTTCTATGCTTGACATTGAAAGGAAGTCTATTTCACTGATGGGGGGTCATTGGGACACAAATCTAGCCTGGAAAAAAGTTCTACTAATGTCATAGACCAGGATGAGACCTTGCATGTGGGTTGAGTGACTGGAGTTTGACTTACAGATGTGCAGCAACTCCATCAAGGCAGCGTCTGAGACAGCCTTGTATGCCAGGCACAGGCCACCTCTGAGCAGTCTGTACAAGACTGAGTAGAGGGATAGGGATTTTAGCCTATCTGTATAGGATAGGTGTTTGAGACCCTGGATTATCCTGGTCAGGAAACTATGTGGTCTTTCCAGCTGCTAAATGTGCTTGGCAAGGTACATGCCGAAGGTGGTATTGTATTCGATAATGGGTTTGATAGGGGAGGAGTACAGGGATGTTATGACCTCCTTGTTCCTGGATGAAATACCCATACTTATGAGGTGGGCCATGTAGAAATCCTTCCATACAATGGAGGTAACATGGTGGTCAAAAGTCAGGTTGGTATCAACCTGGGTGTTCAATTCCCTCACAACTGATTGCATGCCTAATACATTGTTATTAATGTGATAATTAGTGGGGACACCATTTTCCCCAAAGGCGATAATGATACATTTCTTGGCATTCAGTTTTAGGCCATGCATCTGGCACCAGCCATTAGTTTGGTTAAGGCCCTCTTGGAGGATTTTCACATCACTAGGGGGATTTATGACAGAGTTCAGCTTACAGTCATCTGCAAACTTGATCAGCCACAGACCACTGGTTTTGGCTTGCACCTCAGAAAAGTATATCCCAAACAGTAGACACCCCAAGACCAATCCTTGGGGTATGTTGCTTGCTACAGGTCTACTACTAGAGGTGTTTTCCTCTGTTTTGACTGAGTGGGTTCTATCAGTGAGCCAGTAAGCTACCCATCTGGTAACATATGGGTTGATGTCTAGCTGGGAGAGTTTATCTACTATGCCCGAGTAAGGAATAGTGTCAAAGGCTTTGGCAGGTGGTGTGGTCTGTCTTGTTCTCATCCATTGCTTTCGTGACTGTTTTGAAGAAGGCGACCAAGTGTAATATGATCTCCCTTTGACAAAAAACAAACTGTGTGGGACCAAACATTTGGAGGTTGCCAATGTCCTTGTTTATAAGGTCCATTATAATGCGTTCCATGGCCTTGCAGATCAGGGTAAGTAGGCTGAAGGGCCTATAATTGGCTGGGGGTGGATGCTCCACCTTTGTGCAGAGGGATGACAGTGACTGTCCTCCATTCTGCTGGGATGAAGCCAGTGCACAAGCTTTGATTGAATAGGGTGCCTAGTGGTGCTGAGAGCTCTTGCCTGAGTTCTTGCCTGAGTTCATGTAGGACACAGCCAGGGATGTTGCTGTGTTCCATGGGGCTGTATTTTTTTCCTTTCAGAGGGCATTAATAACCTGCTCCCTGGTGATGCAGGGAGGGGGCAGGTGCTGTGGATATCTTGGTTTACTGATGGGGGGACAAGGGGGTGAAGTTTTCACTGAACTTGTCTGCCAGCAGGTTGGCTATGTCTATGGCATTTGTGTATGTGGTATTCTTGACCACCAATTCAGAGCAGATTTGGGAGTTACTTTTGACAGTGTGGACGTATGACAAGAAGGCCTTGTTATTTTCCTTAGTGGATGTGGCCAATTTGGACTCGAAGTTAGTCTTAGAGTATTTCAACAATTACCTTATTTGCTTGTTCAGACAAAGGAGAGATTGCTTCCCACTTGGCACCTGCTCCTTCTTGGTCCTGGATAGCAATTTTTTCCTTTTATGATAGAGTCTGTTTATTGCTGCTGTCTACCAGACAGGTTTACTCTTCCTTGAGTAAGATGATTTGGTCCTGACAGGTATTGCTGAGTCCATGAAGCTATATAGGTGCTCATATAGTTTTTTGGTGCAGGCTTGGACATTAGTGCTTGATACAACTGAAGGGATGGTGGCTGTGAAGGTGCTTATACCTGCTCTCAGGATGTTGTAGCCAGCTTTGGAAAAGTTTTTTTGTTTGACCCTGGCAGGGGGGGGGGGGGTCAGGGGTGATAGTGACTTTGAAACTGATTCTTTTATGGTCAGATCTTACCAAGGAGGATGACACTGTAGGGGTGCTATAGTGGCTACTCATGTTGGTTAGCACCAGGTCCAGGATATTTATTTCACCTCTTGTAGGGGGGTCAACCAACTGATCCAATGCATTGACACTGATGAAGTCGAGGAATCTCTGGCCATTCATGTCTGTGCTAGAATGCATCTTCCACTCTATGGTTGGGTAGTTAAAGTCGCCAAGGATCAGGGTAAAGGGTTGAATCTTGATGGATTCAAGTAAGTCCAGATAGGTGGAGTGGGCCTCCTGAGTCATGGTTGGGGGTCTGTATCTAGCTGTGATTTAAATAGGTGTTTTGTCAATAGTTAACTGCACCTGGAGTCTCCTGTGTGTCATACTGTTTGACCCACCTGGAGGTATGTATGTCTTTGATAAATATTGAAACTCCACCTCCTTTGTCTTTGTAGCCCTCAGTTTGGCACCTGAATGTATAGTAGGACAAGTAACCTGGTTTGGTTGGGATGGCTAGGAATGTGGCGTTTTGCTTTGTATCTTATCATGACATGAAAGTAACATACAGCATTTCCAAATGACTGCAGAATCCAGAATTTGAGCTAATAGTGTTGATGAAAAAATCTGGGGCACAAATTGTTAGCAACATAATGCTGTGGTAGCAAGCAATATTTTCAGATAGCTGATGAGAGGAGATTGAATGGAGCTGTAACATTTTACATTGTAGCTCATTGTGATTGGGAAGCAACATATACAATTTTCAAATGATTCATAAAAAATAACTTTTAGAGGTCTATATAGATGAGCAATCACACAAATTGCAAACGCTCATAATATTGAACATACTGGACCTCGAACCTCCAATTGTGGTGGGCTGTGCTCCCCACACCCCCCACTAAATATATATTCCAACTCCGAGATCACACTACAGTGAGGAAAGGGCTAATATCCCATTCTTCACAGTACCGCAATATCAGAATAAGCACTTCGAGGTCCGGTACGTTTGATATTATGAGAAATCGCAATTTGTGTGATTCGCTCATATGATATAAACCCAACTTTTAGCACCATAGTAATTTTTGTTGTGCAGTTATGATATCTTGCTTTGCATTGTCTTATGATGTCAAAGTAAGATATAGCATTTTAAAATGTTTGCAGAAAGGACTATTTCACATTGTACTGTTATATATATATAAAATAAAAAAGTACAGGATTCATACTGTTGACAATGTAGTATTGAATTTAAGAAGACCTTTCAGAGATTACGAATAACGTAACAATATTCTGTGATATCATGTTTTGCACAATATACAGTTAAAGTAGCAGTAATTTGTGTAACAGATATTAATATACTGTGAATGGCAAACATAATTCTCCAAGTAGAGCTATAACATTTTGCTTTTGCTTTGGACTTTATTATGTTTGATAAGCAAATGCAACATTTTAAATTGATTGTAAAATCTAGCATTTGATATTGCAGTGTTAAACAGAAAAAAGACGGGACACATTATTGGCAACATGACATGATTCTGTGGTAACAAGCAATAATATGAGACATACCAGGCAAGTTAGAGTTTTTGAGTAACATAACATTATTCCTTGATGTATAAATTCATCTAAGTCAATAAAAAAACTCATGCAATTACAGTTAAACTACTTTGGCATCCACAAAAAGATGTGAAGTGTTTTATTTTCCAAGTTTATGTCTTGCCTAGTACTTACACTTAGCTTTTTCACAGATTATAAGCCTCTTGAACAGGTATAATGCTAATACCACTATTACGTCAAATTAATGTTCTGTTACTGATGGAGCAGGCACTGGAGAATTCTTACTGAATGCCTTATTTCTGAAGCATGTATATAACTTCACTGATCCTTTGAATGCAACTATACCCTTAGTGGAAATTATTTCCATCTGATATTTAAAGGAACAGCTTTTTTTATGATATTCACATTTGCTGAATGAACTGTTTTGGGATCACTATTAAAATTATGTCTATCAAAAACAAGGTTTCAGAACTAGTTCTCAGTAAGTAATGTTGGATGAAGAAGAAGAAAGGACGATTAGGATATTTTAGAATTCCTTCCCTGATAGTGCCTTTTGTTTGGAAAGGAGCATATTTCAGGTTGAGAAGAGGAATCTGTACTGTATTTTCTTTTTCTTATTGGCAGGGTTTGAGTGGTATCATTTTATTTTGTTATTGTTCGGGAAGTTAAGTAATGGTTATCCAGTCTAATAATATACAATGTGTTAAGGAAATCCTTGCCACTTTGGTACGTACTGAGACTTTCCTATTGTCTATAATCCTTGGACTACCCTTTAAGTGGCCATTTTAGATACTACAGCTAGACACATCCCAATCTCCCATAATATCTAGTCTCTGAACTACCCTTTAAGTGGCCATTTTAGACAGGGCAGCTAGAAGCATCCCAATCTCCAACTATATTTATTTATCTGGTGACCCAAGTAGGTTCTGATTCTCTGTCTGCAAGATATTCATCTTAATTTTTCATTCATTTAAATTCTCTTCTGCTTAGAAATTAGATCAACTTGAAAAAGGATGCTGGACTGCGGAAAGTACTTGACACACTTCAAGTCAAGTCAAAATGGGCCTATAAAATGCAAAATAAACCTCAACCATGCCATCTGTGGTTAGAGACTTTCTGCTTTAAAGTGAAGGACAAAGACCTATGATTAAGGAGACTAGAAACATAAGAATATCTGTTATACACTATCATACCCCAAAGCTTGCCCCGTCTCTTCTGGTCTTATAAATTTGATCACCAAAATGTACTTCTGATTTCACGACATGTTCTTAAGTTGCTAAATCATACCTGTTTCATGTTCTGTTTTATATATGCATTTTTTGTTTGAATGTTCTATATGGCCACCACATCAGCCATCATGTGGCCATATAGAACTGATGTTATGAGAGTTTTTCAGTACTAAAAGAATGGTATTTGAATATTACAGTTGGTTAATAGATAATTATTGAAGGTCCCTAATGGTTCTACAGTCACAGACCTATTATAAGGTTTCTCAACAGAAATGTCATTCATTTTACTATCAGTCCCAAAAGATTGTTTTGTTTGAATTCACATGTGATCTGTTAATGTGTTTTGTGTTATTTATTTTTTATTTTTATTTATTGGATTTGTTTACCGGGAAAGTCTACTGGGTCTAAAAGAGCCCATTTTCAGTGGAGGCTCAGGGAGAAAACCTCTGGCATGAACATAGATACAGAAAATATTAAACATCAATTAGTACAAAAGTAGTATTACAGGTAGTGATTACAGCAATATATACAGAATATATACATAAAAGCAGGGATTTTGTTGGTTGCCCGATTAATTCAATCAGAGAGGTATAAACAGAGCTATATTAATCAAAATTATTGTGCCAGTATGAACAAGTGATTAAAAATAATAATTATGGAGAAAATATCATCAGTCAGCAGTAGTAAAAAGCACAGGAGTTTAGTTATCATATAATGAGAAGGAGGAGGATAGGTTATAGAGCAGGTACATAGCCAGAAAGAGTTGAGATAATTTTTCAGTATTTGTTTGAAGGTGGTGGAACTGGCTGTGTTTCTTATAGAAGGTGAAAGTGAGTTCCATAGTTTGGCAATGGTGAAGGAATAGATGAGTTGACCAGCAGGTAAGGTGGACTTTTCTACTTTTAGAAGTAGATGATTTTCAGATCTTAGTTGCCTGCTGGGTTGGTATTGGGTGAGTAGCATTGAGAGAGCAGGATAGTCTGTGGATCTGTAGCTTATTTTGTGTGCTGTAGTTAGTTGGGTGAATGAGAGATGGTGGGGGAGTTCCAGCAGGCCTAATTGTTTCAGTGAGTTACAATGGTGGGATGAGAATCTTGTCTTAGTGGCAAATTTGGCTATTCTGTTGTAACACATTTCAAGTTTGGAATTTGCACAATTTTGGATATTAGTGAGGAAAGGGCCACCATAAAGGAGAGAGGGTAATAAAAAGGTGGTTGCAAGGGCTTGTTTAGTAGAGAGTCTAAGAAACCGCTGATGCCTGTAGAGCATACCATGCTTTTGGTATGTGTTCATGATGTTATTGTTTATGTGTAGGTCAAAGTTAAGGTTTTCATCTATAATAAGCACAGTAATCTAGTGTGTGGGACAACTTCTATAGTGGTTTGTCTTGGGCTTACATAGTGAAGAGTTTTTTTTTATCTAGGGGAGTGGTTTTCTTAGGGGTAAAAAGTAGTAGTTTAGTTTCTTTTTTGGATTTAGGGCAAGATGATTGTTAAGCATCCAAGATGCAGTACAGGTGAGGGCATTCTGGGTGATTTACTGCAGTTGATTGCTGGAATTTGCAGTGCTTATTATTGTACTGTCATCAGCATACTGGATTACTGAGCATTGTGGGAGAGTGGAGTGAAAGTTGTTAATAAAGATGCTAAATAAGAGAGGACCAAGTATAAATCCTTGGGGTACTACTGTTGAAGTACTGAGAAAAGGAGAGTATGATTGTTGCCATTTGGTAGATTGCTGCCTATTGGATAGATAGCTATTTAACCATTGTAGGGTTGGTGGGCAAATGTGGTGAGTGGATAGTTTGAAGAGGATGATGGTCTGGTAAATGATATCAAAAGCTTTGGAGAGGTCTAGGAAAAGAGACATGATTATTTTACCAGAATCCCATGCCCAGTTAACTGTATCTAGGAAGGAGAGCAGGGCAGTAGTAGTGCTGTGTCCTGATCTGAAACCATGCTGAGTGGGTGATAGAATTTAGTTTTCAAGCAGGTGGTTGAGGAGTTGGGCATGGATGCATTTTTCCAGTATTTTAGACAGGGGTGAGAGAATTGCTATGGGCTGAAAGTTTGTGGTGTCTGTGTTGATGCCACCTTTGTGTAAGGGGAAAATGTATGCTTTTTCCAGATGTCTTGGACTAGGGATTCTTTAATCGATCTGTTAATGAGTATGCTGATGGGATAAGCTATATTGTTTGTAGCTAGCTGCAGGAAGTGTGGTGGCAGATTGTCAGAGAACAGGGTTTAAGCTTAAGTAATTTTTTTTTATTGTGGCAGTGGGTATGGGGGAGAATTTTAGGTTGGAGTCGAGGGTAGGATTGTTTTCTGGCATGATCTGGTAATCAGCTGTCTTGGTGGTGGTGGTGATAACTGTAGGAATGATGGTGGTTAGGTTGGCTATGGTGTTAATGAAGTAGGAGTTGACTAAGCTGGCAAGTTTGGCTGGGGTTTTGTCTGGGTCAGGGGATATGTTGCTTTGAGAGCCTGGGTGTAATAGTTGGTTAATGGAGGACCAGAATTTTTTGGGATTATCTAGGGAGTTAGAGCTGGATGTGACAGAGTTAAAGATGTTAAGATTTGCACTGGGTGTGATGAGGGTGGACAGGATTAGGAATAAGTATATTAGAGGGTCAGCTCAGGTTGGAAGGTTTGGAGACAAAGCCAGAGAGGCAAGATTACATTGGTTTGGACATGTGCTGAGGAGGGATGCTGAGTATATTGGAAAAAAGATGCTAAGGATGAAGCTGCCAGGTAAAAGGGAAAGAGGAAGGCCTAAGATAAGGTTTATGGATGTGGTGAGAGAGGACATGCAAGTGGTTGGTGTGACAGAGCAAGATGCAGAGGATAGGAAGAAATGGAAACAGATGATCCACTGTGGCGACCCCTAACGGGAACAGCCGAAAGAAGATGATGATCTTTATGTTGGCTTTGTAGATGGAGGTAGTGTTTTTTTTATCTCTGGTTATTAGTCATTTTGCCTGGTTACCACATTGTGTAGAGTTGAGGGGTCTTTGTTTTTCTACAACAATTTCCAGATTTCCAGATTTTAACCCTTGTAGACATGACTTCTTTGGTGGATGTTGAGAGCCAGCTTGCATGGTTATGTTTTATTCATTTTTGATGGGTGGATGCTTGTCTGTTTAGGATGCCTAGGAATGTTGAGTTAAAGAATTCAACATCCTCATTAAGTGGTAGGGATTTGAGGGGTTCCCAATTTACTTTAGCTAAGGTTTCATTAAATATGGATGGTTGGAACTTAGTCAAATTTCTGGTTGATTTGTATTGGTGTTGGTCTGGGGTTGGGGAAGAATTGTGTAGGATATATGCTGGGTGGTGGTCACTAATAGTACTAGGTGGTATGCCTGCAGTGGTGATATTGTTAGGGCTGGACACTAATAATATCCAGTCTATTGTAGAGCCCCAGTTGTTATTTCTGTGGAATCTGGTGATGTCTTGAATTAGTTGGGAGAAGTTATAAAGGTTTATGCTTTTTGATGGATTCTTTTGGGCAATGTCTAGGCAATCAATGTTTACATCATCTAGGATGATGGTTTCATTATCTGTGTTTTGGTATGTTCAGGAAAGTGTGTTCTCTAATATTGATATGTAGTTTCCTGGATGAATATACAGAGCAATTATGCAAATGTTTTTATGATTGTTAAGTTTTAATAAAGATATTAGTACTTAGGCTGTGGAGAAGTTGGGTGCTGGTTTTGAGTAGGGAAGTAAAGTATATTTGCTAGGGAAGAGTATTGCTACTCCCCCTCCACTCTTGTCAGGCCGATTGGCTCTTAGGCATGAGTAGCACAGGGGAGAAATTCTGTGTCTTTTATATATGATTTCAATCAGGTTTTGGTAGGTGTTATAATATCGGAGTTGTTTTGTGAAATCCATGCCTGGAGTTCAGGTTTCTTGTTTTTAAGGCTTTGGAGATTTATATTTGATAGCATGAGATATTTGCTAGGTTTGCTGGGGCTAATGGGGTTGGGCCTGTGTTGGGTTGTATATTACTGCACTGGGATATAATGCTTTGGCAAATTATGTGGGCTATACTTATCAGTTTTTTCCTAAAAATGGTATAGTTGCTGCTGGTGGTGCGATCATGGGGGTGTCATTGGAGAGGTAAAACTTTTACTTTGAATAGTATGGAGGTATTAGCTGTGAATAAGCTAGGGTGGATGTCTGAGTAACTTGATAAATGTGGTTTATGTGTGGTGGTTGTACAGGTGAGTGTAAGAGGTATGTTGTGTGTCTGGAGAGTTATGATTAATATTAGGAGAGAGAGTGTTAGTGAGAGAAGTGAGATCATATTAATAGTAGTGATGGACATGATGGTGGTTGAGTGCAGTGTGATAACAGAATGAATATGACCAAGACAGCTACAGTTTACAGGATGGAGCACTATATGGACCTATTTAGAATGGTTGGGAATGTAGAGTAGTTAGGAGGTATGGTATGACTGGGGGAATAATTAAGGGCGGTTATAGGATAGGTGGCAGAGAGGTTTCGGAGAGGTCAGGTTAAGTATAAGGTTAACTTTATGTGGGGGTGGGCTAGGATGGGAGCAGGATGAAGAGTTTAGTGAGTGCAGCTAATGGAATGGGCCAGCCCCTGCAGGGACAAGAACTGAAAAACTAACAGTTTAAGGTGAGCAATAAGCTTAAGATATCAGTATCTAACAAAAGCTTAATCTAAGTAGCACTGGAATGCTTTAAATGAGTATCACTGTAAGCACACAAACAGGGTTTTGGGACAGTTATAGAGAGAGTTGTAATTAGTATAGAGAGTATGCTGAAAGTAGAAAGCAGAAATTCGCTAATTTAAAAAGTGAATGCTTGGGACTGGAAGACTGTGTGCGTGTCCACATGTGGTTAATTCAAGGTATTATGGCACCATCTAGTGGCAGTTTGGCTGGAATAATGGGGAGGAAAGACCCCTTCATTGTTGTGCACAGGGCAGGAACTAACACATCTTTTAACACTAAGCCTCAGAACTTTACAAAAACTAAGTTGTAATTCACCTATTGCAACAGACAAGCTGTAGGGTGTCAGGTTCTTTATCCCCAGAGATTAGTGAAAGCATGATGAACTTTCCTTCTAAATATTTGAATATTGCATGTAGTTAATCAAGTATTTTACAGGCCATGCTAAAGAAAAAAAATCACACATGCCATAAAAGAATCACATTTCTTGCACTGATATTGCACTAAGTGCTCAGAAAAGTACCACAATGGTTTTGTATTACACCAATTACCAAATTAAGAAATCAAGAAAAATGGTCATCATATGGTAGATAAATACAATAGCCCATGGCAAACGTGTCTGGATTATGGTGAGATTAGTTTATCAGAAAAAAGAAATCTGTCACAAAAATGAAGCTATCAAGACCAAACATTTCCAAGAGTAGGGCAATCACACTATAAGCCAACCCTGCCATGAATTATTGCTTTAAAATTTACTTATGCAATCTGTTCGACCAGTGTTGTTGCTAAGTCATTTTATAGTGGTTAACAGAGTAGCCCCTCACAGTTCTCTCATGTCATATTATTAATTGTCATCTAGTCTGCAATACACTGCCCAACCAATTGTTCTTTCTAGTACGTAGTATATTCATTCCTACTTACTTCTTGTAAAACAATGAGTTACTCAAACTAGGAATGACACCGCCATCACCTTCCCTTTATTGTCATTCTGTGATTCTTCAACTCATGCTGTGTAGATCTCTGTCCTACTTCTCCTTGATTTAACAAATGAATGATTGTGCCCATTTTAATGACAAATGCACCCCCACCCCCTTTGTCCTTCACTGATTGTGAAATAATGATGAGTAAGCCAAAGTTCAACTTCCCTTTTCTCATATTTCCAATTGATTCCCATTGTGTAGTACATCTCCTTACATATTCATCCTTTTATCATGTCTTTGATCATGTTTAAAAATTATCTAAAATGGATGCAGTGCGGATGCATTCTGCTGTGTATGTATTCATAATCTTCAGTCAATCTGCCTAGTGCATAACAAAAGAAGATTCACTCCTGATTACATTGTGAAGTTCAGTTACTGATAAGACATGTTGTTTAAGGTACTGGAGTTAACATCATACCTCTTTTTCAAACACCAGTGCATTTTTGCTTTGTTCATTCTATATTTGTATTAAGATAATGATTTTACAACCAGTAGTCAGGTGGTCAGCCAGTAGGTGGATTGGACACTCTAAATTGGCCCTAGTCGTGAGTGCATGCATGAGTGTACCTTCCATCGAAGGTTGGGCGCCGGGCTGGCAACTCAACACCATAAAACTCCACTGCCAATCATGAGCGGACAGATGATCCACTGTGGCGACCCCTAACCGGGAAAAGCCAGAAGAAGAAGAAGAAGAATGTCTCTGAAAATGCTGAGAGCTCTCCCTGAAATCTGGAAGATCTGCATCTGAACTATTCAGCTGTATTGTACTGTGACTGGTCTTTGAGACAAGCATGAAAAAATCTAGTATGTCATGCTTCGTCACATGGCGCACAAGGAATCAAAGTGTATAATGCATTTTCTTTTAGAAAAGATGATACAATTACAAAATCGTATTCAAAAGCAAATTCTAGGTATATTAAGAGCCAAGATGTGCTAGACATATAGTTTTTCCTTTGAGCTCAAGAGATTGAGGACACAACAGATATTTATGTCACTGAATTTCAACACAGATTAGAAAGTCATAAAACTAGTGAATTGCTTAATTCACTTATAAGACACAGAATTATCTTGTGAATCAGAAATGGCTGGCAGATTGTTGAGAGAAGCTGATTCAAAACTGTAGAAAGTATTGAGGAAAGTCAAAACTGTATACAGAACAAGTAAACTGTCAAGTGTGACACTGATAACTGTTACAGAAGAGTTCGAAGTGAAAAAAAACAGACTGTACATGAAATAAACTAAAACAGTAAAAATCAATGAAACTACAAGCAATCACATGAGATCCAAGATAGTGCCTTATAATATATAATGAGCAAATAGGAACCAATTCTCGCATAAACACAGTTGATTTAGATTCATAAGTTCATTGGTTCAAAGGTAGTTACTCACCTTAAGAGACACTTTAGGCCTATTCAAGCATACTCCAAATTTACCAAAATATTGTTGGCATGGGACAATACCCCAAGGAAGATAATACAGTCTTGCATACATTGGAGATCTCCAAACTCTGGACCCCACACAGTTTGGGTTTGTAAAAGGCAGATCATGTCTCCTAAACCTGATAGACTTCTTTGAAGTAGTCACCAAAGCCATAGATGAGGGTAAGATGGTTCACACAGCCTATCTAGATCTCACCAAGGCGTTTGACACCATCCCCGACTCTGGAATTATAGATAAACTCACTAAACTAGGTATAAATCCCTATGTCACAAGATGGGTTGCCAACTGGCTTACTGAAAGAACCCACACTGTGAAAGTAGCAGACGCCAAATCAGACTTCAGACCAGTGACAAGTGGAGTACCACAGGGTTCAGTCCTGGGTCCTCTCCTGTTTGGTATCTACTTCTCTGAAGTACAGGCTAACACAGAAGGTCTTTGGCTAACTAAATTTGCAGATGACTACAAACTAGGAGCCATAATTGAAACTCCTAATGATGTGGACATCCTGCAAAAGGGCCTCACTGAGAAAGATGCCTGGTGTCAAAGACATGGTCTCAAGCTCAATGCCAAAAAGTATATTGTCATCCCCTTTGGTAAAAATTCTGTACCCATGAACTACCACATAGGCAGTAGTCTACTTAACACCGAAAGTGTGATAAGAGACCTTGGGACACAGGTGGAGAGTAGTCTCTCCTTTGATAATCACATCACCAAAGTGGTCAGGAAATCCTTCTAAGTGGCATACCTCATCACAAAAGGTTTCCCATCCAGAAAAAAAGAGGTCATTGTTCCTCTCTACTCATCACTCATTAGACCCATTATAGAGTACAATGCCCCTTTTGGTATGTACCTCACAAGACATCTACAACAACTGGAAAGGCCGCAAAAATACCTCACAAAGAGGATTACTGGCCTCAAACAGATGCCTTACGCAGACCGTCTCAAAAAATTCCAGCTTTACTCCGTCGCATATCACCTACTCAGAGGTGATCTCTGCCTAACATACAAAGCTATGTCAAACCCAGAGCTGTTGGACATGCTCCACTTAAAGAAATCCCAATCCCTCCGAGCTACATGCTCTAGGGACCTAAACCTTGTCACCACAATAAACAGAACATGCTGGAGGGATAGATTCCTGTCCCAGAGACTTCCCATACTCTGGAACAGACTACCTATCTATGTCAAACAGAGCTCCTCATTAGCACTCTTCAAGAAAAATCTTGATGATTGGATGGGTAATAGGAAATTCACCCCAGGGATCACTTCTGTGGTTCTGCTTGACAGGGGCACAGGAAAATAATTTTCTTGGGTGGCGAAAGCCAGGGTACATTTTTGGCTAGGCTTGTATAGGCCCTAGGGCCAATAGCCTAGTACCTACCTATGAACCTATACACCAAACATTCACAGGCTGCACCTGTCCATTAGGGACAAAGGTGCCAAATCAGTGGTACAATTGTGATCCAAGTTACAATTTAATAGGTTTAGGGAAGATCTTTGCTTCACATGGATGTGTATTTTGTTCTAGGGGAGGGGTAGTCTTTGAGACACATACCTGACCCTCCAATATATCCTGTTTATGTTGCAGACAAGGTCTAGAGCCTTAGAATAGGAATCTCTGATGCTATTTGTTGTGCAACAAATCCCTTATTGTGGGATCAGAGGATACCTTGTGGGATAGGCATAAATCATTGCACAGCAGTCTGTAGGAGACCAAGTACAGGGATAGGGCTTTGAGATGGTCTGCATAGGACTTGTTGTTTACTTCCTATATTCTCTTTGTGAAGAACCTCTGTGGTGATTCAAACTGTTGCAAGTGCCTGGTCATGAACATCCCAAAAGGTGCACTGTACACAATAACTGGTCTGATGAGAATGGATCATAGTGAAACAATGACTTCCTTGGACTTGAATGCCAAGCCCTTACTTATAAGTTGTGCAATGTGGAGTAATGTTTTCACTGCAGTAGACATGCGGTGGTCAAAAGTCAGGTTAGTGTCAACATGCATTCCAACATCCCTGACCAGCAAGTTTACCTTTAAGGGTGTATTCTCAATGTAGTCATTTCCAGGGTGGCCATATTTCCAAAGAGTGCTACTATGCATTTTTCCACATTGACTTTTAGTACATGGCTCTGGAACCAGTTGTTTGTCTGTGCCAGGCCTTTTTGAATGTTATTTGTTTTTTTAGGGCTTTGCATGACCACATTTACTTTATAATGATCTACAGACTTGGTTTGCCAGAGATCCTTGACATATTCCTTAATTTCAGAGAAGTAAATGTTAAAAAGGAGAGGCCCCAGCACCAATTCCTGTGGGACTCTGCTAGTAACTGGCCTCTTTTTGGAGATGAACTCCCCTATCCTAACTTCTTTTTCCCCATCAGTGAGTCAACTAGATATCCATTGGGTAACAAAGGGATTTTGTAAGTGTAACTACAATGCACATGTGCACAGAAGACCTTGGCCAGGTCAAGGTAGGTAATGTGCACTCTTTTGCCCTCATCCATAGCTTTATAACACAAGCTCAAGGCAGTGGGTCATATAATTGACCACTGCATATAATAATATATAATAAGAAGTATAAGTTGTTGTCTCAAATCCTGACTTTGAAAATTTATCTAAAATAGCCAAATATCCTGGGCAGAGATACAAGAATTACACTGGGCATGTTAAATAGAATTCACGATAAAATCTCACATACAATCAAACTGCGCAGTCTGATGATAATGAATGCATGGAGAGGCAGGCCATGACAGAGAGCTCTGCAAATGTGTAAGATGGTGTCCAAAACAGTGGCAGAGTTAATCATCTTAAGTGTCTAAGCAATGATAAAGCTAATGGAGTACATGTGACTGTCAAACTTTGAATTTAGACTGAAGAATTGAGTGAAATGTATAGATAAAAGATTAACTGTAAGTCATTTAAAATCAACTTTTATGTATGACAATAAATGTGTAATTTCTGTCCTTTGTAAGACTGAGACTGCAGTATCACAGAAATGTTACTTTCACCAAGACACAGTGATCTCCAAGTTATATTTAAGCAACAGTAACAGGGGTGTCAGACATGAGTAGAGATTTGCACTTTACAAAAACACTTAGTTTAACAGTGAAACAGTGATCTTCAAGTCACTATTTCACTGTCATTTTGACACTTAGTGAATGTACTCCCTCCGGAGTGTCAACCTTTAATGTAAAGACTTTTAGTTGTAGAGCACAGAAGTGTGCATTTTCAGAATTTTGCTGAAAAGACATTTCATTTTTACTATTAAATATATTAAAATGTGCCTGTGACTGGCACTTTTTGCAAGTACAGATGCGCACATCCCATAAATACTAAGGCATTTGTGCTGAATTAGAGTGATATTCTGAAGATATTTATTGAGCTCTATGAAATATAACCTGAGGCAGAGCCTTATGAGTTCCTGTTGAGATTAAGGTTGGGACTGAATGACAGCTAATGAGTATGGAATCAATAGTAGTCACAATCAGGCAAACAGAACCAAGAGAGGGGATTAAAAGCATTACAACAGCTATGACAAAGGACAACATCAGAATATGTACTGATCCACAGCATCAGAACAAATGGAGCAAGAAGAAATATTATTCACTTAAAACTATTAAAAAAGTAGCAATATCAGTGCTTAATGCCAGACCCTTTTCATCGTTTGATACAAGATAAAAGGTTTTGGCAAATCAAGTTGAATGAAGCTGTTTCCAGACTTCATACCTTAATCGTGTCCTTAAGGTATGACACATTTTTAAGACTTTCATTTGGGATCCATTAAGCTACTGTTGAAGTTTTCTAGAATTTGAAGCAACCATAGCAGAAGACCTAGCTGCAGTGGTCATTACTACAGATAACAATTTAGGCTTGAGTACCACAAGAGGAACATGAAACAATTTAGGCTTGAGTACCATAAGAGGAACATGACAGATGACTCATCAAGAGTCAGGACAGACTAGGGTTACAGGGTTTGAAACTCAACAATACTAAATACCAGGTATATGTCATTTCTTTAAACTATGTGGATTATATGATGACTGACAGTGGTTTTCAACCAGATGCTGACAGGGTCATATAAGGTTATAGGCAGAAACCTACTGAAAAATAATATGTGATAAGTTCTTGGGAACAGTATAGCATCTGTCTATGTTTAGTCCTCACTTTAAGGAAATTACAGTGTCACTAAGAAACTGTTAAAACACTGCGCATTATCATGGGAACAACCCAAAAAAAGATGTTTGAGTTGGTGAAACATCTAGTAATCACAGCTGAAACTTCAAAATACTATGGTATAAAATTGCTTGCAGTCCTAGACACTGGTGCACATCAGTAGGGTTAGAAGTAGCTTGGTTACAGAAGGGAAGACCTAATCTTTTCAGGACCCTGACAGGTACTCCGCCATGCTGTGGTAAAACTGAAAAAGAAATGCAAGCAATAGTATCCAGATGTCAGATATTTCAGAATCACATTAATGATAAAAGCATTACAGTGGACTCTAACCACGGATCACTTCAAAGTATCTTTTAGAAGTCTTTGTCCAGACTAAACAAAAGATAATACAAAAATAGAGAAACTTAAAGCTCTTGATCATCAATATGGTTAATAACATGCAAGCAGTGAAAATGGTTTAGTCCCTTTATTTTTATAGGGGCAGACATATTTTATCAACCGAAATCCTGGATAATAATTAATATAGAGCTGAAGGAATTTATTTGAGAGGGGAAGAAGGAAGAGTTAAGTGGAATAAAACTGACTCTTTCCATAAAATAATGTGATTTAGGATTACCTAATTTGAAGGGATAATTTGGAGCTATGCAGTTAAGGGTCATATATATAATACAATCAGAAGGTTATAAAAAAGTGAGAATCAGTTATGATGAAAGATGGTGTAGGGTTAGGAAAACTAGTATTCTGGATGCAGGTCCTTAAGGAAAATGAAATATGAATGCAACATCATTTTATAGCCTTCTAAAAATTAACCCTATACAGGAATGGAAAAAATGATATATTACCAATGTAATATTAATGTATGCATACCTACTACTTATGGCATTCTTTAAAATATAGCTTATTAAAGATGTTTAAAGAAGAAGTTCACCTTAGTAAGTATTAACAAGAATATTATTGTTACTAGAGAATTATGTCCAGAATGTACAGTGTAAAGCTGAAAAAGCTTTACTTTTGCACACTGCAGATATTCATAGCAAAGCACACATAAATGAAAGCAAACAGAATCTCTGAGAAAGATTTGGCAATGTTGTATCCCAGTCACCGCTAACAAAAGAGAAGCTGACTGAACTGAGAACTTACAGAAGTGGTGACAAAGATCTGTTGAGAGGGTGGCCTAATGGTTAAGGTGTTTGCCTTACCAACACAAGGTGCATAGTTTAAATCTCACAAGGGATAATTGGCTAGGCTTAAAATGGTTCACAAGGGCAGTTAGCCTAGTACTAATCTATGAATCTGCATATCTACTGAGTTATCATTACAAGAGGGCCGGATGAGATCATGCCTCAACATCCTTTTATAAAGCTAAAATTTGTGTTTTAGACACGAGTTACCATATGTAAAAAGGACTAATATTTAAGGTAATAAAGTAATTACTGCTATGCAGCTACATGCACAAGTAATACCCAACATACAGGAGCATAACAAAATGAAAGGAAATGGTAAATTATATGAAGTTTTAGAAAAATTTGTCTGCACAACCTGAAATATTGATTCAGAATTATGAAATGTGTGGCATGTTTAAAACAGCCAGCAAGAGGAAGAACTTATTATGAATTAAATTACATTATTGCTGTGGAATTTTCATCTGTTGCCCTTTGTGTATTCCTATCCAAAGTGCGCAGAGCAGTAGATCTGACAGATACCATTTCACTGATCAATAAATTAGTACAAATAGGTATTGATGTACTCTTGATAAGATGGATAGCTGGATGGCTTACAAATAGGACATGACAAGTATCATACACCAACTGGACGAGTGAAATCCTTGGTTACAATCAGGGTATCCCACAGGGCTCTGTCCTAGGCCCTTACTTGTTTAGATTGCATCTTTCAGACCTTACTTTTTCATCTGAGGTGTTCTACAGTCTATATGCTGACAACCTGAAATTAGGTAAACTGATTACAAGTGTTACAGATAAGGCATGTCTGCATAATAACTTGACTAAATTGAGCATTTGGGCACAGGAGAATAATATGTTGATAAATACATAAAATACTAAGCATATGAGATTTGAGAGACATAAACTGAAAGGTGAATATTTAATATAGCACATAGTGATTGAAACTGTAGACTCATTTAAGGACCTGGGTATATGGCTAGATTCACTATGAGTTTTTCTGATCATATTAACCAATTGTTTAATGATAGTTATAGAACTATAGACTGTATAAAAAGATTAATAAAATCAAGTAAATCAAGCATAATGAAATCATTGTTTGTTTGTTACATTAGACACAAACTTGAGTATGGAATAACAATATGGAAACCCAATGAAAACAAGCATGATTAAACTGGAAAGAGTACAGTGGATTATACCAAGGGCATCTATGGATGTGAAAATCTAAGTTATTATAAAAGAACAAAATATCTGAACTTGTTCAGTGTCTCTTACAGATATCTAAGAGGAGATCTTATTCAGGTATATTGGGCATTTAGGGACAACTACCTCTGGGAATGTTTGGGGTTATCAGAAATTACTAGAGAATCATCAGATAATCTATGTAGAAGATTCTATAGGAGTGAAAAGTGCACTAATTGGTTCTCTGACAGAGTCGCTGATGCATGGAACAGACTACCAAATTATATTAAAGCAAGTACTAATTTAGATATTTTTAAGAACAGCCTGGACACTTATTATGGGAACAAGTGTTCTGGAATATTGGCAAGCTAGAAGGGTATTAATGCCCGTGTGTGAAATACAGGGTTTTCTTACATGAATATGAAGCACAGGTTTTCAGCTCACCACTCATTGCAAATCACACGCTGAAAATGTTGAGCCAAAAATCCATAAAAAAAAACAAAAATATTTCTTTTTAGAGGGTAAGCTTTCTGTACCCTCGATGAAGGAACTTGCTCTACACAACTCACCCCCCAGTGAAGAAAAGGGGAAACCCGAAGAAGTGCACCAACATCTCACAGGATATAATACATTATGCTGAAACTCACCACAACATTAAATTCTCGACCTTCATCTATTCCTCAAATGAAACAGCACAAATGTGTAGGTGATCCTACTACACAGTTAGTGATTATCATTCTGATGTCTATATTTTCATGGCCTGAAGTACTGGCACCAGTTGTACTGACAATGAAACACAATTTTCTGCACAGTAATTCTAAGACTTTGTAAAACTATTGGACTTTAGCTGTATTACTTTATATTTGTGTTACTCTGTGTCAAATGGGAGCAATATTTCAGTTAAAAACATTTGACAAGAGTGTTAACAATTCTAATTATGTGGATAGGTATTTGTTATTACTTGATTATAGAAATAATCATACAGCCTATAGGGCTGTTGACAACATAATTCCTAATTGACAGAATATTAAACTGTAAACATCCCACATGATTTTTACTACTGACTCATGAGCTTATCATATACTCAGACAATGTACAATTTGTTGCATTCCATTTTTTGAAATAAGCTTTTTAGTTTATTCTTTATAAAATGCTGTTTCTTTGGTTCAGGTATGCAGTTGCAGTGAATCCATTTGAATTAATTTCAATTTTCTGAGTTGTTTTGCTAAAGGCTGCATTGCTATTTGTGCTTGAAGTACGTACAAGGGATTTAGTGGATATCGTTTGAATGAGCATTTATGTGACTTTATTTACCTAGGTACAATGGTTTGCTGTCTGTGAGACCACAATGTACTGCATTAGAGAGATTCTCCTTATCCCCACTATTGTGAAACTATTGAGTTAGTAAGTGTGAAGATCATACCTCTCAAAATATTAACAAACGGAATGAGGGGAGCAGAGACGCAAAAATAGAGAAATTATGTTGTTGTTGTTTGCCTTTTGGCTTTTTCCCAGTAAGGGGTCGTCATAGCGGAACTCTGGTCTGCTAATGATTGGCAGTAGATTTTTACGAAATGCCGAGGTGCCAGCTCGATGCCCAACCTTCAACGAAGGCACGCCCATTTACGCACGCATGTCTTTTGAATGCTACCCAACCGCGGGGAGGACATGCAGACTCCACGCAGAAGGCACTCCCAAGACACGCCAAGAATCGAACGGGAGAACCTCTTGCTGTGAGATAACAATGCTACCGCTGTACCACCATGACAACCTCATAAATATTGCTCTTATAAACTTAGAAAATTGCTAGAATAACAGGGTTTATCTTAACATTTATTTTTTTAAAGGATATGAAATCTGAAACTGAAATGTATGTCATTATTCAGAGACTTCAATCCTCAGTGTTTCAGAAGAACACAGCTTTTTTAAGGAACATACCCAAATTATAAGGCAAAACTCTTGACATTCTGCAAAAGTTGGGCAATTGAGAGGTATGGTGGAGATGTATCAACATTTCCCACTACTGAGATGTTTTTCCAGTATAAATTTATTTATTTGAAAGGAGGTTGAACGATTCGTGAAAGTGTGAAAGTACAACCTCCAGATCTCTGAAATGCTGCAAAAAATGGTGCGACTTTCAATGAGTGAATGCACATTGGCATTCGTTCATTCAAAGTCGGCATTTCGGGTGCAGATCGCATTATAGTGGGGATCGGGAAATGAACCCTTTCCCTCACTGTAGTGTGATCTCTGAGTTTGTATATTAAAGTAGGGGGGTGTGGGGGCACAGCCACCCATATGGGGGGGGTGCAGGGGGGCTTGCCCCCCCTGCATAACGATGTTTGTAGATGTTTCGATTTAGAAAATGGTTGAATCTGGTTTTTCAAATTACCATTTTTGAAATATTGTTACAATCAAACTATTGTTATTCGGCATTTAAAGTCGCACAAATGTGCAACTGCACAAATGCCTTTCGAATAAATGAATGTATACCATTTTTCCTAATGCTGATTAATGAGTTTTGAGGAATAGATTGTTCAATGTAGTAAAATTGATACGAGTTATTCAGAAGAATACAAGATGAATCACTGAGACAGAGATTCCTGAGAGAAGAGTCAGCATTTGAAAGGATACAGAGCAAACAACTAAATTGGGATATGTTTTATGACAAAACTACCTTAAATGGATCTTCTTTAAAGGAAGAGCAATGAGCAAGGACTGGTCAACACTCTTTTGTTGTCACAAAATTCCAGTACAAGCATTTGGATCATTTTTGATGAGGGGAATGAATGGATCCCATTTGTACCATGTATTAGATACCATACTAATACAATACACTATAATATGACAGATCTGAATGCTAATTGGCACAAATCATTGTGCAAGAAGATGACATGTAAGAACCAATATACTTCTAAACCATCAGCCTTACTGCCATGATCAAATATGTATGAAACTAGAGCTCAGAACATGATTTTAATCCCTGTATGAACTGAAGCTTTGTGAGCTATGTCCAGACCGGATTCTGGTCCAGACCTACTTCAGGCTTTATGGTTATTAAAATTATATATAGGGAGGGGCGTGGCCAAGGATGAACACAGGATAGCAGCAGATTTCTTCAGCTCCACCAATTTCATTACATTGACAGGAATTAATTACTTAAAAAATTAATTTTTGAAGTAATTTTCTTTCTAAATATGTTTGTTTTATATAGTTCTTGAACTATATCTAAAAAAGAAAAGAAATCTTAATAATATTCCTGTCGGAAATTACTTTGGAAATTTTCCTGTCAGTTTATCAGTCTGAAATGAGTTCCAGTAAGACAAATTCTCAAGACTCCAGCATCAAGAAAGAACTTCAGTCTCTGATAATTATAGTCCAGCAACTTACTGCTAAGATGGATAAAATGGATACTAAAATAGACACTTTCATAGAAAAACTACAAAACAAATAGACTTGTTACATATGGACCTGCAACAACAGAAGATCCAGATGACAGGCATAGAAGAAGCTGTGAATGACATGGAAAATAGAATACAGGAAGAGGAAATCAACATTGAGTTTCTGCTGAAACAAAATACACATTTACAAACAAAGCTGGATGACCTGGAAAATAGATCTAGGCAATAACATTAGGATATTTGGACTGCCAGAAAATATTGAAGGTAACAAAATTACTTCTTATTTAACAACATGGCTACATAAAACTTCAGATTTACCAGAAGCACTCTCTTTTGGTATCGAAGAGCACATAGATCTATAGCTAATACTAACTCTAACAAAACTATCCTAGATCAGTTATAGTTAGATTTCTATCATCTTTGATAAAGAGATGGTTCTTAAATCTGCTTGGGCTAAAGCTCCTGTTAAGATTAATGAAACAACTGTGCGTTTTGACAATGACTATTCTTCCATGGTATTAGCTAAAAGAAAAGTTTTTCTGCCACTAATAAGGGAGCTTAGAAAAGCACAGTTTAAAACATACCTTCTGTTTCATGCCAAGCTTAAAATCTTCCTTCCTGATGGTCCTAAAATTTTCGATGACTTAGACTCTGCTTTACTGTTTATCAAAAAAATAAGATTTTGGAAAAATAGAAGAAATGGAATGGGCTAGTCCTTCGTTAAAGAGACTGGCAACTGAAACTTCGTGGAAGACTTCAGAGAAGAAGAAGAGACTAAAAACAAATGATTTGTACTATGTTTTTTTCTCTCTCATCATTTTATTTTATTATTAATCTTTTAAATATAGTTCCTGCATTTCCAAGAAGCAACAAATATTTTGAAAAGATTTAATCAAAGTTATTCTCTGTGTGCAAAGAAATGTTTTGTTTCATAACTAGTCAAAATATCTGGAGATTTAATGGCAAGCTGTGATTTAACTTGTTTCTCTTTCTGAAGAGGAAAAATAAGGTCAGTAATTTGATACATTTTTTTTTCCTTTAAAAGTTTATATGTTCTTCAAATGCTATTCCTAATTATACTTTCTTGATTACACTGCTTATGCTTGTTTGTAAATAATCTGTCATGCTTTAACTAATAATAATTAGAACTAAATAATAGTAAATAATGTTT
>NC_056726.1:912025296-912107796 GCF_019279795.1 Protopterus annectens
CTGGAATAATATGTTTTTTACTATGGAGGAGAGACTTACAATTATTAAAATGATAATATTCCCCAAGATTTTATACTTAATACAATCAATAATACTTCCACCTACAAAATAATTATCAAGAAACTGAACACACTAATGTTAAATTTCTTATGAGCACCTAATAGACCTAGGATTGCATTAAAGAAACATACTAATAGCTGGTCTCAAGGGGGTATTTCTTTTCCAGACTTTAATTTATATACTATCTCTTCTATTGTAAAAGTTATTACTTTATTAATAGATCAGTCATATGTCACAAAATGGAAAGATTATTGGGAGCTAATTAGTATACACTTCATGAAAATCTCCTTAACACATAAAAATATGATTGTAAATAACTCCATGTTATGGTTACTTAAGGAATTTTGTACTTCACCTATTACACCTAAACATATGGTTTGTTACCCATTAAATATTATTATTAGTTATCGTAACTTTATATTCATGCACCCTAAGTATAGGGAATGGAATTTTATTGTATTTCCTATAATGTATACTCAGGGTATGCTTTTGTCATCTACTTCTGAAGGAACTCATTTAGCTATAGATAATGATCTAAAGTACTGGTATCAGTTGATATCTGATAATAAAGTTAAAATCTAGATTTCTTAAAACAAGAATTTGATCTAAGAGAAACTTGCTGGTTAGAGGTTCAGACCTTTAGACAACATCTCATTAATAAAATAGATTTAATGTTTATAACTGTTAAAGAATCTATTCCAACACTGATTGATTACTTGATATTAAATTTACAACATAAAGTTTCTGATAAAGGTAAACTTTCATACATACATAAAGTTATCAGACAAGAAACTTTTACAGTGTAGATTCATACTGGAATTATTTCACTTCTATTAATGGGGACCCACCAAATCAACAAGATAAACAATATATATTGGAATCTGCTTATAGAACTACGCCTTCCATTGTCTGGAGACTTTATACATGGACATTTTACATAGATCTTTTATACTCCTTTGATGATGAATAAAATAAATAATAAAGATAATCTATGTAAGAGATGTAATGTAGAAATTAATGCTGACTGGGCTCATATGTTTTATGACTGTATAAAATTGAAAGAATACTGGAAGTCAATTAATGAATTTTTGCAGGCTCTTTTACAGATAATTTCATTATTTCTAAATCTCTTATATTATTCAACACACCTGTACCTCAAAGTGTTAAAAAGGTTAAGCTTCCCTTGTTATGGTCTATTCTAGCAGTGGCTAGGAAAATAATAACTAGAAATTGGATTTCAGATACACCTCCTTCGTTCAATGAATTTAAAAATGTTATGAATATAGTGTGCCATATGGAAATAAACACAATTAGGACTAGAACAAACAGAAAACATCTTATTTTATTGTATGGGATAATTTACAAAATTTGTTTAAAAAATTTTAATTTCAATAGCATGGTATTTTAATTTAATTAATTGATCTGATTGTAGTGGATGTCTTTGTAAATACTTTAGTTGTTTTGTTGAATATTATAATAATACCTATTTTTAATTACTTGTATAAAATTGTTATGATATTTCTCTTATATGTTAAAACAATAAACCTGTTTTGAAAAAAAAAAATTATATATAGAACTGTTATACACATACACACACACATACACACATATATATATATATATATATATATATATATATATATATATATATATATATGTATATAGATATATATATAGATATAGAGAGAGAGAGAGAGATGGATCTATATCAGATTATCAAAGTTGTGAAACTGAAATTCATATGGCTGAGATGATGTGATTGAAGTTCTGTAACTTCTATTTAAAATATTTTTGCAGGGGAGCAAGACCCCCTGGATTCCCCACACCCCCAACTAATTAAATATATCTACACTGCGGAAAAGTGTAAATTTCCCATTCTGTACTATTCCCCAATCTCCATTTAAAATGTTCAAAGTTTCAAAACTTCGATCATCTGATCCCAACCAAATGATTTCAAAGTTTTGAAACTTTGATAATCTGATAGGGATACATGTATATATATATATATATATATATATATATATATATATATATATATATATATATATTTATATATATAGTTTACTATCAAATTTGTGAACGGCAAAATAAATGCCATTCGCAACACCGAATCAAAACAACGAATGTCAACATCAGGATACGGCACAATGTCGAATCAGCTGATCGAATTCAGTTGATTCGACATTGTCTCTGAAAAGATCACATGATGTCCGTTTAGGAGCTCATGTAAATGAAACTCCTGTACCTGACATTATGTTTTTGCAGGGAGGCAAGCACTCCTGCACCCCTCACATCCCCTGCTAACTATATATTCCAACTCTGAGATTGTGCTATAGTGAAGAAATGGATTAGTTTCTAAACCACACTGTACCGCAATCTCTGTACAGTGCATTGAGTTCATATAAGCAAATGCACAGTGCATTCGCTGATATAAACTTTCAAAAATGGGGATATTCAGCAAGATGGAAATTTGAACATCCAAGTTTCGAATTTTCCATCTGCAAAGCATCTCCGTTCGCAAATTTGATAGTAAACATATATATATATATATATATATATATATATATATATATATATATATATATATATATATATAATTTACATACGGTAAAGCTGAACTTCAGTAAGGAGAACTTGACTCATGTTGTGTGTATAAATAGTGCAATATATCTTTAAGGCAGCACTAGCTGGTTATGAATTACGTGACAGTAGTAGGTTCTTAAGACTTTAGCAATGTGTTAAATTGAAAGCAGTTCTTGTATGTGCCAATTTATTCAGCTATTCCAAATAGTATATTTTAATATCTGTTTTCAGATCTGTCATATTATAGTCTATTGTATTAGTATGGTATTTCATGGTTTAATCTCATGGTACAAGTGGGATCGATTGATTCCCCTGATCACCATGACTCAGACACAGACATGTTTTGGATCAAAAACGTAATGGTCTGTTGTCTGCTCAAAAAGAGAGGATGGAAAGAAACAGATTTAGTTCTGAGTGCTTGACCAAAGATGATTGTTAGAGGGTAGCATCATCTGATCTTCCACAGAGTTTAGACATGAAAACAATGTTGGTGAATAAGGATGGCAATCAGTGGGATCCCCTGCATGAAGTCATTCCACATCTGCGGTTTAAAGGCAGAATACATTAGCACCCTTATCAAGTGCTTATGCTAGATGGCTAGCACTGCACTTCCTTGTAGTGCTGACCTAAAGTTAACAAACACATGCAGCAAGAGGTGAATTCTGCATGGAGAAGAGAGATTTGACAGGTGGATATGCTTGTTAGGCTTTACAGTATTAGGTAAAGAGACTGAATAGGATATGTACGGATATCCAATATGCTGGAAGACCAGAAGGATAAAAGTAGTACTGGTCTCAGCAGATAATTGTTTTTATACTTTATTTACTTATTTAAATTTGTTAACCAGGGTAGTGTACTGATCCAAGGGAACTTCTTTTAGGCTCACCTATACACATATAGGATAAACATTGAAAATAGGTAGCATAAAAGATAAACATAGAAGCATAACAAACCTATTAAATATCATAACAATTCATGACCTCTGAAGCCATTTATACTGAAACTATGTTGATTTAAATAAAACGGTAGCAATATTCAGCAGGTACATTTTTCTAGTCTGAGGTCTTTTCTGAAAAACTATGCAAACTAATAAGTACACAAAATGGCAAGGACATATTGATACATGCATGGTCACAAGAATAAGAAAATGTGACGTTTTTTTAATTTATCCAAGACAACAAATCTGGCTGCAGGTGAATAATTCATGAAATGCTATTTACTCATTAGACAATGCCAAATGGGTAAATGTCACATGGTAATAAAGTAAAATGTCTTGCAATTTCTGTTTAATTATATAATGAAAACATCACTGTAACTTGATGATTTCCACTAATGCATAGACTCCAGGACTACTGTGACATAATTATGAAAAGAGAAGAAGGTGCATAAAGCAAGGATGGTATAAAGAGCTCTTCTAACTGACTGCCTTACCTTTGTAGGTTTTCAGGTTTTCAGACATGATCTTAATTTCAGGGCAATAAGTCGTGCAAAACATAACTGCACTGCAAATTACATTTAATTATTTCAAAGAGTTTTCATGCATCAACACTTTAGTTTGAGCAATAAATATTCATGAAATGCCTTCTACTTTAACATTCCCTACCACATTTTTTGAAAGCCTGAAGAATCCATTGCAAAATTTTGATGATCTCTGCTATTCAGCTTTGCTTATTGTTTCTATTAATATTGAGGTTAATTGGTTCCAAATATACATATAACGAGATTTAAAGTGGGCAAGATTTCTTCACGGAAAGGTTAACAAACTGTGACACCTTTATTTTCCTCAGGTTATGACAAGGAAACAAATTAGCAGCTCACATTTTCTGAAATCGTCAGCAGTTATGTATACTTCCTTCCAATGACTCACATACATTATAATAAGACATTTGATTATTGTAAACATTGCACTCTTGCAAGATGTTCATTTGCTGCATAATGAAGATGTCATTAGCAGTCTTAATGCTACTGAATATAAAGTCGATCTTTTTATAACAACACAGAAATGTACAATGTCTTTAATCCTGCTCATTTAACATAAGTTCAGCTTTCCTCATTACCAGAAGCAACCCACATGTAATAATACTCTTAATAATAATCTTTAAAGATATTTGTTTCAAAAACAGATTTCACTTGTTACCAAGATCAGAGCTAATGACTATCCTGAAATGTTACAACATTCAAGGCTTTACACATATTATGATGCAGGCAAAGTTCAATGAAACACAGAGCTTCCTCCAAGATTTCCTATACGTTATTTAAAACTAATTCAAAAAAATAAAAGGGGCTTGTATCATAGCTATAATACATTAACAGTGCCACTGTTACTACAGACTGCAGTATTTCTGTACATATAATGCAGTACTGGCATGTAAGATGACTTCAAGTATCCTGTATTTTTAACAACCTAGTGGATGGTAAAACATGAAGCTGCAATGTCACTTACTACTGGACACTGAAAAGCATCCAGGTGATTTTATATGCCTGCTATTACCACAGGGTGAAGCTCAATGCACCCCAGTGCAGTGGCTGAACCCTTGTCTAAGTAAATCCACCATATGCAATTACAGAGTTACTGACATCTGTCCAGTGACCACTGCAAGTGGCCTTTTTCAAGCTACATAAAAACAAAAAAACTGATGGTACAATACAGTTTCAGGAGCAAATTAGTTGAAATGAACTTTCTTTTTTTATTTCATTTTGTTTGGGGGGGAGGAGATTCTGCAGGATTAGACCAGTGGCTGCTCCTCCTGTACCTAATCGACCTATCTGTTCCTCCATTGGGATGTAAACTTTCTAGCACTTTTGCTCCCTGCTGGAGTTGTGAGTCAGGTGTTAGGGCATGGGATACTCTGTAGATCCTGAGTACAGCCTCATTTCCATTTTAGGGGTATGACTTTTGTATTTGAATAGATACATTTTTCTTCTACTAAATCCTTTTTGCTCCTTTCGCCCACTAGCACATAGTTTCCCTAAGCAACCATTCAACTGTTTTATTCCTCCATCCTTCTGGGTAAGGATCAGCTATGGGAAAGCCATCACTCTGGTATGAGAGGGACTTTCTGCTCTAACTCTCCTACCACTGTGGTAAGACAACATGCATACAATAGGAACTTGTATCTTTAAATAAGTTTAATCAGGTGTTTCTGAATCATACCCTTACTGTAAGGTGAAGTTATAAAGTAAAGTCCTATCTGGATGATTTCTTTCTTAGCACATTTTCAGAACTGCAATAGCTATGGTTTACAAGTATGAGAAGCTGCTTCTAGAGCAAAACACGTTAGTAAATTATATACACTGAGGAAAATGCACAGCTCAGCTGGAGGACAAATATATACTGCTAACATTTTGGTGCTAGCCAGAGGCATGTCTTTAAAACAAAGCATTTCTGTGCTACATCTGACAAAGGGACTATACACCCTCCACATGATAATTCAATCTAGAAGCTCCAGTCTATATATTATACAGTCAGAAAGTAAGTGATTTAGTATTGTGGTTTGCACTGTTGCCTCACAGCAAGGGGCTCAGCAGTTTGATTCTTGGCTGGGGTGCCTTCCTGTGAGGAATCTGCATGTCCTCCCTGCATTCATGTGGGTTTCCTCCAGGTATTCTAGTTTCCTCCCATATTACAAAGCCATGCATCTGGACCATTTCTCCCCAGGCCTTTGCTGAAAACTGGCTCTGTCCAAGTCAGACTTTCCTGGTAAACAAATGTTAAAATATAAACTAGTAGGATGTTGTCCCTTACACTTCATGCAGAAGGTTCAGACTTAGTGCTTTATGTCAAGTGAATAGCATCACATTTTCAGTGAAGCAGACTGCTATACTATTTTAGTCTGACACCTACTCACCCCAATATGCCACTCTGTCAGCCTACATAAGATGATAATAATGCCTAATGTAAATGTTCATGAGGAACTGCAACTCAGCCTGCTGCTCAGATTCTACTCCAGTGTTTGCTTTTTGTAGAATAATTTGAGATTTTGTTAAAAAAAATCACATTTATGTATTATTAAATATTGTGAGATGAAATTAATAATACACAAGGACATGCACACAAAGTGTTGTGATAAAAAGTCATTTAGAGCTCTCTTGGTGCTCTATATTATCCAGCAAGCTTGTTATGCAACTTCATAATATTTTTCGTGACAAGCCCTGTGTGTATCAGTGGGATAAAGCCCTATTCATGAAGGCACAAGACCCAAGAATAGTAACTAATCTGGTCACTGAGGAGCTAGTTAGAGAGGATAGGACTGAGAAGCCATTGCATGTTTCTTTGCTGCTGCAGGTTGTCACACCCAAAGATGCGAAACACTGGAAATATAAATTTGTCCATGCTGAGAATGAAATCCTGCAACAGGCCTTCTACCAGCTTGGTCAGCAGATGCGTGTGTCTGAGGGGGACATTATAAATTATATCAGTGTTGTCTATAGCCAAAACTAGAATTAATCAAGTCCAAAGAAGTGACATCACTGCAGCCACATGCACTACAGCAAACAGCCCAGGACAGCAACAGAGAACTGTGTATGGGGTTCAAATGATAGGACCTCTTCTGATAGCAATGCAAGAGTTCCTGCCATCTTTATGTAGGGATCCTCATAGTTGTGATGTCATTGGTAGAATGATAGACACTGGTGCCGAGTTACACAAGGCATAATATTTATTCATGCATTTATTTACTTATTATTAATTAATTAAACATAGTTGTTATGCAGGATTGTCTAAATGGGCACAACTGCCCCTTTTCACTGAAGGCCTGGGAAGGAAAGCTCCACAACTGCAATTGTTGCATCAGAAACAAAAACTGGTAACATAGAGAAATGTATAAATTGAAGATATACCATAGAGTAACACATGAAGAAGATATCTATCTATATCTATCTATCTATCTATCTATCTATCTATCTATCTATCTATCTATCTATCTATATCTACATCTATATCTATAGCTATATATATAGTATCTATCCATAACCCTCTCTCTCTCTCTCTCTATATATATATATATATATATATATATATATATATATATACGCATACATATATGTATATAACAGTTTACTATCATTTGTGCGAACTACATTCTGTCAGCACATATGCTGTCGAAAATCAGAATGTCGTGCACAAAACGAAAAGTGTACGAGATAGTCAAACACACTTATGCGAATGAGGTAGGGCATTCGCATAAGTGTGTTCGACTATATGTACAGAGATTGCAGTATAATGGGGCTTGGAAATTCATCCAAAATCCCACTATAGTGCGATCTCAGAGTTGGAATATATTATTAGCAATGGGTGTGGGTGGTGCAGGGCGGCTTGTCCCCCTGTAAAAACATGATATGTCATATAGGAGTTTGATTTACATCAGCTCCTATACGGCTATCACATGATGTTTTCAGTGATAATGTCGACTCACATTTCTTGATTATTTGGGTTGACATTGTGAAGCACTCAGGATTCCGGATTCATGGTTCACTTTGTATTATGAATGGAAATCGTTTTGTCTTTCGCAATATTGATAGTAAACCCTATATATATATATATATATATATATATATATATATATATATATATATATATATATATATATAGTTAGAAAGGTAATTTACTATTGTTCAGATGGTCGAAGGTAAAGGTGCAAAATTTGCAAATTCTGACTTGAAATCATGTCATCTCCGAAATATTGAAACATAGCTTGTAATCATCATTGTGAGCATCACTATTTACAAAGGATCACATTACAATGGGAATAGATCAGGAAAATTACCCTTTTCCTCACTGTAGTGCGATCTTGGTGTTGAAATATATAATTAGTAGGGGTGTGGGGAGCTTGTTCCCTGCAAAACATGTGTAGAACATCTCCAGACATCGAAGTAAGTTGGGTAATGTTGATAATGTCAAAGTCGGCATTATCGACATTATCATGTTCGGCGGTATGAGGACTCGCTGGATGTAATTTTCCCTCATTCAGTTGGGGTAAGTAATAACTCATGAGAAGGTTTGCAGAATTTTGATGGTAAAAAAAAAAAAAATATATATATATATATATATATATATATATATATATATATATATATATATAGATATATATATATATATGGATCTAGGACTATTGAACGAAAGTTCAATAGTCCGAATCCAGATTCACCGAACACAATTCAATGAAAGCACTTTTAACCAAAAAAGTACTTTCGCTAAAGTCCCCAAAATAAACACCAAAAAAAAAAAACAAATTAAAAAAAAAAAAAAAACACATAACTAGCATTTATGCAGGGGGCAAGCCCCCCTGCACCCCCCTACTTTTATATTCTCACTCTGAGATCGCACTACAATGGGGAGGAAAAGGGAATATTCCCTCATTCCCACTGTACTACGATCTCAACAACAGCCATCCCTCCTGATTTTCCCTATATCTTATCATACTTTTGTGAAAGTGCTTTTTCGGTTAAAAGCACTTTTGCAAATGTATGATTGGCGGTTTCACTTTCGGTGAATCTGCCGTTCGTGCATTAGTATGGATCCCGTATGTGTGTATATATATATATATATATATATATATATATATATATATATATATATATATATAGACATATAAATAACCAGTGCTGTTTGGTAAGCTTAACATATATGCAATTTAAAAAAAAGACAGAAATGGAAAAATCTAAAGGTGTAGTAAAGAAAGAAAATATTGTAAAAATGAGAAAAAGGAGAGATAGAGGTACTAGACTATTATTTTGCAACAGAAATCTGAACAGAGCCAAAAAGTATGGGAGAACAAATTCCACAAAATAGATACAAGTTTTAAATATTGCTTTTATATATTTTGAAGGTTTTTATAGTAACAGGTTTTGCATTCATATGCATTTTCTGAAGGATATGAAGCCTAAAACTCAATGTCATTATTTATTTTTTGTCAGAAAATCACACATTTTATGAGGAACAGACCAAAATTATGAGGCAAAATTCTGGCCAGTTCATTGGTATGTTTAGAATCTGTTGGCAATGCCCCAGGTGAGTATATCTATATTAATTTTACACTGTGCAGTAATAAAATATGCAAGCATAACTGCTTTGTTTTGCAACAATATCAGAGCTACAGGTCCAAAGGACAGACCATGGTATATTGTTTTTTTTTCCTATACCACTACATTAATTAGGAGTATTTTCATTGGGTTGCAGATATTGATGAAGGATTCTTACTTTGTGCAATTTATTGGTGTTCTCATGGGTGCTGTTTTATCAGGGTCTTCCAGTGCTGAGACAAGACTGCCTAATGTTGGGCAACTGTCTTGACCTGACGATGGTGATAAAGACAGACAAATACCAGCACAGTCAAGACCTGAAATGTGATGGCCACAATCCTTCCCAGTTCCATGGACACATGTCCTTTGCCTGTGCAACCCAATCCACAGACCAAAGCTGACACCTATGAATAGGAAGATGTTGGTGCATGTACTCAGGTGGTGGTCTCATCACCAGCAGCACAGTTGCCTTTGATTGCTGCCAGCTCCAGTGTGTGAAAAGATGATTTCAGGGGTCAGTGGGCTTGTAACCAAACAGACCATGGGTACCAACTGAGTGGACTGTCTTCTTGGTCACTTTGCATCATTTTTGCAGTGACATAATATAGAGACAGGCAGAAACTAACATAGCCATAGCTAAGCTGGTCAAGGTATATGGTGCCTCTGTGAAGACTGAAGGGATTTCATGGGCCAGATATGAAACATTATAGAGATGTGCCCTTACGATGTTGTATGCAATAGGTGCCCCTGTGCAGCCACACATCACAACCAAAGCTCTTCTCAGGGACAGTCTACCCCTGCTCCAGTGGAGAGACCCACCATGGGGGGGGGGGCACAGTCTCAGACCCATAATTCCACCACCTTAACACCACTATCCAATGTTGAGAGGGACTACAGGCTGATATGGATGAGTCCAAGTAATGCAACAAATCCAAATATTGATGCTTACTACATCAAAAAAAAACACTGAAACTAAAAACAACAAACAATATGCATGCTCTAAGAAACAGATTTGGAGCACATAAACTAAATAAAGTGTCTACAGTGCATTTTGCATGGGGGCATGGGCCCCTACACCCCCGTGTAGGGGAGGGGCTGTACTCCCTGCACCTCTTGCTACTTAAATATACCAACTCTGAAATCACAGAATACTGGGTAAGGGTATATTATCCAATCCTGGTATTTCAGTTAGGTTGTAACAATCAGCTAACCTCTTAACAAAGTAATACAGGCAGGAATGCTGTTGACAAAAGAAATGATCAATAGACATAATGGATACAAACATGGACATACATGCAGATAGGGGCTCTACTTTATGCACTTGAAACACGAAAAACCCGAATCCAAATAGTGCAAGACATAAACACCGAACCACGAATACATTGAATGTACTAGCACAATGTTGCATCATCTGCTGGAGCTGTGACCCAGCAAACACACACACACACACACACACACACACACACACACACACACACACACACACACACACGCACTCTCACACACACACACACACACACACACACACACACACACACACACACACACACACACACACACACACACATACACACACACCAATAATCTTCTTCCCCTGCCCCCATACCACACACACACACTACTTTTTTTGCCACTTGTCTCTGCTGCCCTCAACACCCACACATGCAATGGCAGGTGTGTTCTGCCCACAGTAATCTGTTATCTGGAGAGCTTGGATGTAAGCTTGTGTGCATAATATTTTACTTTATATGTTATATGAACAGCTTATTCTGACCCATAATGGTGAACCAGATGCTGACTCTTAGCCAGTACTACAGAGTAGTGTGTCTGCCTATATCTGATATAGTCATCTCCTCCAGTTGATCTGTATAAGACATCTCTTCCATTGCAAAGACTGGTACTTTCTCCTCTTGAGTGTCTCTGCCTTGTAACTGTTTGCATATCAACATTTTGCACTGTATACTGCATTGATTTTATTGCATGTTGTAGGGTCATACTACAGTGCACCAATAGGTATATCGAAACAGTGGAAGCATGTCTTTTTTGTAGGCCAAATACATATTCACCAATGTCCTGGATTTGTGAAAGGCCATTATTGTAGGCATTCTTTGAAATGATCTGCTGGTTTCTAACTGGTATCACTAGTCATGGCTCCAGGACATATCCTTCATCATAAATAAGATTTCCCTATGGAAAATCGCCTTGCACAAACTGCTGATGTAAGCCATAATTGTGCCAAATGTGAGAGTCATGGGCATTGCTATTGTGGCCTGAAGACACATAATAAATAGTACCTTATGAATTACAGACCACCTGGCAGTTTATGAGGTGGAACCTTTACAACTGGCATACAAATGTTACTTGTTGGGAGGATGGCTTAATGGCTAAGGTGTTTGCCTTACAAACACAAGGTGCAGGGTTTGAGTCTCACAAGGGATAATTGGCTAGGCTTAAAATGGCTCGCAAAGGCAGTTAGCTTAGTACTAAACTATGAACTATGAACCTATGCTCCCTTAGAGGTGCCTTGGATGTAATATAGGTGGAGTCCATGGTTCCCAGTACCTCAGAGAAATGGACTATATCGTAAAATGCCCATAAGTTATTGCCTGTCTCTTCAATTGTAAATGGAAACCACATAAGACCTCCAGATTCTGTAGCATGGTATCAATGAACTGGTGGTGAATCCTTGAGACAGGTGCCTGGGATATGCCCATCTAGTACCCAGTTGTTCACTGAAAGATCCATGTAGCTAGTATTCTTAAAGGCACACATACCATAGTGTCTATAGGGATAGGTACTGCAGATATCCCACTGACCTGCATATCAGGGCAACAGATCTCAACCAGCTCCTGCCTGGTGCATCTATACACACAGTATTGGTTCATGTTCCTGTGTCATAGAAGGTGTGAACATGTTCAGTGCTGAAGATGACTTGGTGCCACCTTAAGCATAACATCATGACTGCCAGCAGTGACAACTGCCACTTCCATATACATACTGAATAATGTGATGGCTACGCCATACACATTCTGTGGTCTATCTCTCATAATACCAAGAATTTGCTATGGTCAACAACCTTGCCAGTAGTGTTTTCCCATGTGGAATAAATACATTTCTGTTTCACTCTGCTATATTGTTTACCATCATTTGCATCTTCCCTCACCTTCATTTTAATACTGTTGCTCTCTTGCATGCCATTATACTTTCTGTTTGCATATTATGTAGGATATAGGATTTCTCAGCTTTTTGCAATCGTTTTTAATATGTCTCAGAATTGCTCCCCCATGGCACATGGCCACTGTTTCCACAAAATCATCTAGTGTGTCATGAAAGCTGTTTCTAAATCCCAGGGAATGCTACTACACAGCATCATCAACCTTTGCACATTTTAATCTTATTTCTTTAACTTTTGCAAGTTGTTCCCAATTTTCTTAGATCAAAATCGAGCCAAATTCCAGTTTGATTGATCACTTTAACTTTTACCATTATCTGCATCCTAAAGCTTATTCATTAGCATACTGTGCCATGCATAATTAATCTGCTTCTGGCCATACCACTTAACCTCTTAGAGCAAGAAATCTGGACAAAGGTGTAATGGGGGTGGGGGGCAAAGGTCCAAAAATAGGGACAATTATTAAATACTGCTCTTACAAACTTAAAAAGTTGATAGAATAACAGGTTTTGTCATGAATTTTCTGCAGAATATGAAGTCTGAATCTCGAATTTCTCTCATTATTTCCTGAACTTAATCCTCAATGATTTGCCAGTGACTTGCCAAAATACATAATTTTATGAGAAACAGACCAAAAAGATGTGGCAAAAATCTGGACATTCTGCGAAAATCTGTACAGTTGAGAGGTATGCGTTCTGGCAGCAAAAATCTTACCATCTGCTCAAAACTTCTCCTGAGAAAAATTACCCCTTTTCAACCAACCAATTCAGTTTTACATAGTCTGAGATTGAAGAAGAGGAATAAAAAGGAGTTAAAAAAAAAGTTAGGCCCAGAATCCACTCTTTTGCATACATACATACAATAAATAATTATCTGGCATTTCTTTAAAATATTTTATTACATCCCCAAAAACCATGAAAAAACTCTTGCACTGTATTGCTCTAAAAAAATAATAGCAATGACTATTTCTATTTACAGTTTGATTTGTGGAGTTTCATTCTTCTATGTTCTTGGTCAGTCTAATGTAAAGTTTTGGAGAATTATTGGAGAAAACTGATAAAGAAATGAGATGATTCATTTGTATTTCTGATTGCTATAATGCAGTTCCAATTTGAGAAATTGTTTTTCTAATGCATTAACGCTGTTGCAGTGCTTGACTTTTCCCCAAGGCAAAGAGTCCCATCTAGGTGGTGAAGGAGGTTTGACCCAAGCAAGAATACATTTGCTGTATTTTTCAATGTTATTGGTGAACTGAATTTGCTTTATCATAGAAAATGTTTTTTGTTCCTTGTACTGGCCACAGCTTTGTTTCCTTCATTGTTTAGTCCTAGATCCTGGTGACGCCACTGTCAGTTACCCCAATACTGACCTCACTTTTCTTTTGCTATTGGGCTGCTAATCATTTTGCTTCAGCATAAGCCCACATTTGAATTGCTATATTTTGGCTATAAAGTTCCAAGAAGGCCCAGCTCACTTACCCAACTAATAAATAAATAAATTAAATTAACAAACACTCCTACCAGTCCCATCTGTTCAGCTCTATCCCAGCTCTATCCCAGTCTAGTGTCATTAGCTTATTCTACCTAATACAGAGAGAACATTTGAGAAGGCCAACCCACTTTGGTCCTTAACCTTGAATTCAGTTCAGAATACAGTTTGAATAAACTGCATTTATTTAAACTGGATTTGCTTTAATATTGCTACACACTCAAATGTGTTAACTTGCACTTCACTTGAATTGATTTTATTGCTGTTTTAGCTGCTTTTCTGTAAAAACAAAAAAAAAATCTAAGCTTGTTTCCTGCCTTTCCTGCAACTAGTCTAGTCCAGATACAGATTTGCTGCATCCAGGACTGTTTGTAAGCTTCTGAGCCATCCAAGCCTTTCTGTGTTGAAGGGAAGCATTCTTGCTTATCAGTGGGAGTAGTAAGCACTAGGTAGCCTATCTACCACAAGAGTAGTTTCTGGCCCAGAAATTGTAGTTTATAGGCCATTTGGGCAGTTTTTCCATCTCTTTCAACTTTCTGGTTTAACAGCCCACATTTGCACTTCTTTCCCGCTTTTCCTGTAACTAGCCTAGTCCAGATACAGATTTGCTGTATCCAGGTCTGTTTGTAAGCTTCTGAGTGATGCCAAAGTCTGCTCTTCAATTTTTCCCTTTGATCTGCTAGTTCTCTCCTCTCCTGCACTTTTACTAGCTTATTAGTTTAGCACTTTACCAGACTTCTTGTTGCAATTATTGTAGCACACAAAAGTGCTACCAGCACTAATTGTTCTACAAGGAAACAGCTCCGGTACTTATTATTAATGCTCACCGCTCCAGGCATGTCTAAAGGTCAGTTTCTTGTGCTTTCTCCTATTAACCTGATGAACTTGGGCATCCAGAGGCAATGTAGCAACTGCCTCATGTCCACCAACAACCATCTCCTCTTACCTTTCAACACTCAGACTTGTGAGAGATGCACTTTGGAAGCCACACACTTTCCAGCCAAGACCAGAATAGCTGGTCAAGAGGAGAAGGTCAACACTTACATCACACCGCATGGAACACATAGCCCTCCAAAACACACATCAGCACTGCCTTCACGTCAAAACACAAACCACACACCCACCTTCACGGAGGCTCTCAATAAAAATCTACCCAAACAGCAGAGACTTCCAAGGCAGAAACGCACTCGACTACCTCAACACAACACTAATCCCGAGACACATAACTCTCCTAAACAGTGTGCCACTCAACCAAAGCCCTAAGGTAAAACAGCAGCCCAGCACACTAGTCATAGGTGACTCGATAGTGAGGCACACTCATGTCACACACACTAGGTTGAATAAGCAGAAAGTAACAGTCAGCTGCCGGTCAGGTGCCAGGATCCACCACATAATGCACGCACTCAGGTCTCTCAACAACAGCTACTAATAATAATCTGTCATTGTGCATGTGGGTGTGAATGACATAAGATGTATCTCCCTGGACTACATGAAAAGAGACATGGAGGAGCTTTCAGATTATGTAGCCCAGGCAGGTATGACCCTAGCCCTGATCAGCATCCTACCATCACTCAGAATGATACCACAGTACAAGCAGAAAATGATTGATTTCAACAATTGGCTAAGTTTCTGGTGTCATTCTAAGGGGATCCA
This sequence comes from Protopterus annectens, assembly GCF_019279795.1. NCBI lineage: Eukaryota > Metazoa > Chordata > Ceratodontiformes > Protopteridae > Protopterus > Protopterus annectens. The sequence goes on from NC_056726.1 coordinate 912,041,273, forward strand.
GTATCTGTCTGTCTGGGATGACATGATTGACAGACCTCGATGCTTTGCCAGAAATGGCCTGCATCTGTCACCTCTGGGCTTCTGGATACTGGCCATGACTCTTGCCACCCCTATAGTGTCTTTATTAGGTGGTGTTCCAAAGACAAAATTGCCACCATAACTGCTACAAACTATCTGGATGGTGCAATAGTGCAGCAGTAGCGTTGTTGCCTCACATCAAGACGTTCTCTGGTTTGATTATCGGCCTGGGTGCCTTCTGTGTAGAGTCTGCATGTCCTCCCTGCATTTGTGTGGGTTTCTCCCAGGTGCTCCGGTTTCCTCCTACATTACAAAGACATGCATCTGGAGCCTTTCTCCCCAGGCCACCACTGAAAATTGGCTTTGTTCCAAATCTGACTTTCCCGGGTAACAAATGTAAAATAAATAAAATAAATAAAATAAAAATGAAATCTGAGGGTCATGCAGCTCAATGCTAGACATCTAAATCTCAAAATGCATTCACTCAAAGCACTCCTTAAAACGGAGAACATCGACATTTGGGCTGTAACAGAGACCTGGTTCAAGGCAGCAGAAAGTCCCGCTGCACTACCAGGCTATAACTTATTCTACACCTTTCAGCCCCAGAACTTGCACTGAAGCTACAAAGGCAGTGGTGTTTCCATAGTCATAAAGGATGCACACAGCTCCAGACTTGTAGCCCATCATAACACATCAGAGATACTTCAGGTGCAGCTAACATTGAGTAAGACAGCGATTCAGGTCATAGCCTGCTATAGATTCCCAACTATGTCCCAAGACTCACAGTCTATGTTCCTAAGCACCCTGGAGAATATTAGGGTCCAACCTAACACTCTCATACTGGGTGACTTCAACTACCCCTCCATTAATTGGGAAAACTACTCATGTACCAATACACTTGTCCAGCATTTCCTGGAATTCATTAATTCCAATGACCTGGACCAGCTCGTTCTTACTCCCACTAGAGGTAGCAACATCCTTAACCTGGTCATTACTAACATGGGCAACTGTTGCTCTACACCAGTAGTCAACTCCTCCCTGGTTAGATCCGACCACAAAATAGCTAGTCACCTTGGAAATCCACATCCCTCCCACACCCCCACCCCCACAAAGGTAACCACCATGAAAAACTTCTCCAAAGGTAACATTTGGCTGCTAAAAAACAGAGGTGGCTAACTTCATGGCACCCATGCAAATGGAGAATAGTTGCATGACCACCAAATCATACACTAGTGCACTGTGCGAACACGTGCACAAATGCATGGATCACACCATACCCAATAGAACCAAGATGCTCTCCTCCAAAAAAAAAAGGAAGCCAATCTGGTGGTTCCCTTCCTTAAGCAAACTCTACAACAGAAGGAGGAAACTTATGCGGAATAAGGTGAAGTCCCAAGATTGGAAAAACTCCCTTATCAGCCTTAACAAAAAGTTGAAATCTCTCATCAAATCCTCTAAAGCTAGCAATGAAAACAGAATTGCAACAGATAGTAAAGACAACAACAAGGCCTTCTATAGTTATGTAAAGAATCTCCACGGCAATACTCAGATTTGCTCTGAGCTACTGCACAATAGCACCTCCTATACCAATCCAACAGATATTGCCAATATACTAGTCGACAGATTAAGTGTCAACTTTGCCCCACTCCCCCCACCACAAAGGACCAATCACAATAGCAGTAGATTGTGAGGCATCTAGTATTACTGCTGTACAGGTTAAAACAGCACTGTCCAAGGCCAAGAATACAGCTTCTATGGACCTGACAATATCCCTGACTGTGTACTACATGAACTGCAGAGTGAATTGGCACCTCACCTGTGTGCCCTGTTCAATCACAGTCTCACCTCAGGCTTTGTCCCTACTGAATGTTGCACTGATACAGTCATCCCTCTCCACAAAGGAGAAGTGACTACAGACACTGGGAACTATCACCCCATTAGCCTGATGAGTCTGATATGCAAAGCTATGGAACGAATCATCATGGACCTAATAAACAAGGATATAGGGAATCTCCAAACTCTGGATCCCACACAGTTTGGTTTTGTGAAGGGTAGATCATGCCTGCTCAAGTTGGTCAACTTCTTTGAGTCAGTCGCCAGAGCTGTGGATGAAGGCAAGGTGGTTCATACAGCCTACCTTGATCTGGCCAAGGCCTTTGATACCATACCCCACTCAGGAATCATAGAAAAACTCACTAAGCTAGGCATCAACCCCTATATCACTAGGTGGGTTGCAAACTGGCTCACAGATAGAACCCACAATGTGAAAGTAGCTGACTCCAAGTCAGACTGCTGACCCGTCACGAGTGGAGTCCCACAGGGCTCGGTTCCTGGGTCCTCTCCTGTTTGGTATCCACTTCTCTGAAGTCCAGGCCAACACAAAGGGACTCTGGCTGACAAAGTTTGCAGACAATTGTAAGTTGGGAGCTATTATTAACTCCCCAAGTGATGTTGACATCCTACAGAAAGGCCTCACTGAGACCAACAACTGGTGTCAGAACCATGGCCTTAAGCTCAGTGCCAAACAATGTGTCATTATCCCCTTTGGGAAAAACCCAGTTCCTATGAATTATCACACTGATGGTAGTCCAGTGAACACAGAAGGCATTATAAGAGATCTGGGAACACAGGTTGACAGCAACATCTATTTTGACCACCACATTGCCAGTGTGGTCAGAAAGTCCTTCTATGTGGCACATCTCATTACTAAGGGTTTTGCATCCAGGAAGAAAGAGGTCATTGTCTCCCTCTACTCTTCTCTCATTAGGCCAATCATTGAGTACAATGCCCCATTTGGCATGTACCTCACTAGACACCTGCAATAATTGGAGAGGCCGCAAAAGTACCACACAAAGAAGATCTTAGGCCTACACTTGTCCTATATGGAGACTCAAAAAACTCAAACTATTCTCTGTCTCATGCCGCCTACTTAGAGGCGATGTCTGTTTGACTTACAAAGTGGCTAACACATACGCTAACCTAGTCCTTTACCAATGGGAACATAAACATCTGTATAGTAATAGGAATCTTTCTACCTATATTAGTTTTTATCAAAGATTTGTTGATGACTGTTTAATTGTTTGGAATGGTACACTTCATGATCTGGATGTTTTTGTTGACTATTTGAACTCCACAACTGATTATTTGAAATTTAAAATGCAAGTTTCTGAAAATACTATGTGTTACTTAGATGTAAAAATCCAGCTGAATGATGGATTTCTTAATACTTCTGTATATAAGAAGGAAGTTAGCTGTTGTAAATATTTACATTACAGTAGTATGCACACTCCACATATTTTCAGAAGTGTGGTAAAATCACAATTTATTAGGGCAAGTAGGCTCAACACAGATGATGATGTATTCAAGTTACAACTGGATGATTTGATAGTCGAATTTACCTCGAGTGGTTATGATGCCCACCTACTTAATAAGTCAAAAATTGATATTTTAGAGGCTAGGAAGACTTATTTGAAACCTATCAGCTTTAATCAAGGGCAGGATATTTCGTTAACTACATCCCAGAAAAATAATAACAGCAATAAAGAGATGACTTCAGTTAGATATATGACCACTTTTAATAGAAGAAGTCACCTGGTTAAACAAATTATCTCAAGAAATTGGATAATTTTATTAGCTTCAGATGAAATGAAAGCTATTGTAGGTGATAAACCATGCTTCTCTTATAGAAATATGAAGACTATCAAAAGCTTATTGTGTTATAAAGATTTTTATAAACCTAAGCCTATGACGTTGGCTATTAAGCATGGAACTTTTCAATGTTTTAACTGTATTGCTTGTGCACAGATGTTTGGTAATGGTAGTGGTATTTTCACACACCCTAGCACTGGTCAAGTATTCAATTTTAAAATTTCAGCTACTTGTAACACTTCAGGTGTTATCTATTTGGCTACATGTAAATCCTGCACCTCGTTCTATGTAGGAAAAACTATTCGTAAGCTGAAAGATCATGTCATTGATCATAATTCAGAAATCAGACGGTGTTGTGAAAATAATGCACTATATAAGCATATCAATATTCATGGCTCTGAACATTCTTTTAAGTTTAGAGTTATTGATTTTAATTGTCCTAGTGCCAGAGGTGGAGATCTGAATAATCGCCTTGAGACTAAGGAATTTGAATGGATTTTAAGACTAGCTGCTGATTCATATCCAGGAATTAACAGCAAAGTTAGTTTAAAACCAATTTTAACTAGATTACGTAATATTATTAATTGATTTTTTAAAGTTTTATTATGTTGTTTGCACTTTAAGACCTGTTTGTCACAAGATTCTTGGCTGCTAATCATGTGACTTCTAGACCTGTATATAAGCTTCTAGTATGCAGACTTGATTGTATTAGTATTGAAGAAGGGTTCTGCCCGAAAGCTTTGCTTTGTTATTAAAGGTGTTTTTTCCTACAAGTTTGTGTTACATCTAAAGAAATCCCAATCCCTCCACACCACATGCTCCAGAGACCTCAACCTCATTACCACAATCAACAGAATGTGTTGGAGGGACAGGTTCATAACTCAGTGACTGCCCATGCTATGGATTCAACTTCCCATACATGTCAATAGAGCACCTCACTGGTCCTCTTCAAGAGAAATCTTGATGAGTGGATGTGTAATAGAAAATTCACCTCGGGGATCACTCCAGTGACTCTACTCGACAGAGGTACTGAGAACTAAGTTCGGGTAGCATGATGCCAGGGTAATCCTATGGCCTAGGCTTGTAAAGGCTCCAGGGCCATTAGCCTAGTACACACATATGAACCTATAACCTAATCTTCAGCAGTAAGCTACTAATTCTTCAGCTACCTGTTGTTCCAGCTGTATTTACTTTCAGTCTTCTTCCTCATTTCATCTACTGTAAGAAAGATGCTAGACTTCCATAAACAGTTCATACATTTCTGAGCAACAACTGACAGGAATGTAAGCTTGGCTACACAGTGCACAGTGCAATTCGTATGTTGAATTTGAAGAGTATTACTTTTTTTTAAGATTAAATAAAGCCCCTTCCTCCCAAGTATTGCTTTAGGCTTTTATTTCTGTCCTCTAATTATTTAGCCTGTTACATGACCAAAATGTGTTCAGAGTCTCCTAATGTATCCCTTCAGTTCATACAGTATAGGAAATCACATCTGATATAGGTTAACTAGGCACTTGGGAGCTAAGAAGTAACAGGAAGTAATTTTCATAAAAGAGTTTGTCACTGAGGGCTGCTATCTACACTAAATTCCTGTTTCTTCATAAATCTATCCTAATTATGCAGCTGAGTCCCTTGCACCGTATCCCAGAATCCCTCAATCCCTCAAATGCCTCTAGTTTAAAGGGATGAAAATACAGAAAAGCCTTTGCCAGATGGAATGCTCAATATATTGGCTGGCCAAGTTCCTCTAATTGTTCTCTGGTGACTGGCATGGATCTGAAGTCTGCATCAATTTTCTTCTCTGTACTAAAATTGTGGTGCAGTTACAAATGTTTATACAAGTTTTTTTGTGGGATACTAATGTTTGTTTTAATGATTTCACCCGAACTTGGCAAAAGGAGTGATAGCCTTGAGGAAGGCTCTTTATAACATATGTTTCTACAATGCCAGATTGCTCAGGATTTTAACTGACTAGGTTTCTGGACTGAAAATTAACTCACCAACACTTCTATGACTTGTGTACATACAACTCGGGGAACAAACTGATAAGCTATTGGGTTCCAGCGTGTCACCTACAATATGCCAGGGGATGAACAAAGCATGCAAGTGATCCATGAACCACAATCTTTCAAAGGTAGCTGATATGATAGCATTAATCACATTTTATTTGATGTCTAGATGTAACACCTAGGCTCCAGTACCTGACCAACTCAAGGCTGTAGACTGTCAGTATACCTTCTCTGTAGTCACCTAATATAAAAAAAGAATGTTTCTCTGTCATTTATGAAGTACCTTTTGTTGAACCTCAGGCCACCGTCCATTCTAAGCACAGCAGCTTTGGAAAAGGGAAATTTTATTTCCTATAACTGTGTGCTTCTGAAGCAATGTCAGAAAATTCCAGCATTCTAAATACTCTGTTATCATTTAAGTGGTCTCCTTAAAGGTCACATAAATCTCCTCCTTAAAATTCACCTGAATCACCTATCAGTGGAAGCAAGTCAATTTTTCATCAAGATATGTAAGGAAGGTGCCACTCCAGCTAAATCTATTTTTTTTTCATTTATATGAGATGGTGAAGTATGCTAGGCAAACTTTAATTTTTTATTTATTTATTTATTTATTTTTTATTTTTTATTTAACATTTGTTGACCGGGAATGTCCGACTAGGTTCCACAGAGCCTGTTTTCAGCGGAGGCCTGGGAGAAATGCTCCAGATTAATTCTTTTCTTCATAAAGAGAGCAATCAGTAGCTTCACCAACAGCCTGTAGCACCTCCTGTAATGAACCTAATGACTCATCAGAATCTACAAGGAAAATCCAGAAATCATCAAAAAACATACTTAGGTGGTACTCCATCTTTCTAAATCTACAAGTTATGTCTTTATTTATCTCAATGGTCAGAAAAAAGAGGAGCAGGTCTAGACAACACCATAGCTTTGTCCCTTTCACAATTTCTTCTGACTTTGATATCCATGCTACAGTTTTGGCCACTGTAGTGCTCCCTCAATACAGATTTTTCATTAACACAACTAATGGTCCTGTGAATTAATTTTACTGTAATATTTTAACCAGACTGTCCCATATTAGCTCAATGAATGCTTTATCATCATCCAGGCTAAGCAAAAATTATGGTTTCCCACCCCTTTATACAAGTACTCTTTTAACAATAATTGCCTTTTCATGATATCAAGCATATCCCCCCAGATTACAAAACCACATTGATCATGGTAATTGAGTTTAATAAATAATTACTAAAGCTACAATGTTCATACTGCCCAAAAGATCCTATAATTTAATTCAAGAGGAATCTGTGTGCCGATAGAAATACATCTTTAGCTGAGACGCCTTTGGTTTCGGGATCATGACTGTCACAACATGATGTTCTCATGATGGAAGTCATTGGTTTTCTCAACCATATCTCCTTTCTAGGAATGCCCTATCCCTGGGGATTTATTACTATTTTCTGAGGGATGCTGAAAAATATAGTCTTCCCTGTTCCTCTGCAGTAAGCCTATTTATTTATTTATTGACGTTTGACTACCGGGAAAGTCCGACTGGGTAGAAGCCCATTTTTGACAGAGGCCCAGAGAGAATAGCTCTAAATTATAACAAAACATTTAAGAACAATAATTTTACAATCTTCAAACATAAAAAAAAATCTGAAGTTTAAATAATTATAACAAATTGGACACAATATAAACACACTGGTTAGGAATTGATACAAGGTATATGACAATCATTTAATATTTAAAAAGATGTTCAACAGTTTGGGCAGAAATTAAATGTAAGTTAGTCTAATACACATAGGAATTGCAATATGAAGTGAGGGAGAAACAGGCTTGTGGTATATTTAGAGAGCAAGTCAGGGAAAAGAATTAGATAGCAGTAAGGAAGTAAGTAAAGAGGGGAAAGTAAGGAGGTATAAGGAATGAAAAGGCACTTGTTCACATTTAGCAATATAGTTTATCCTAGATTTGACCAAGAACAGAGCCAGATTTTAGCTAGGAAGTCTTTCATAGTGGTTTTGAAAGATGGAAGGGAGGATATAGATCTGATGGATTCAGGTAGGTAGTTCTAGGCTTTAGCAATCTTGTACCAGTACAGGCATTGCCCAGCAGATTTGCTAGGTTTGTAGACAGGCAGGAGTTTTTGGTCACTGGATCATAATGGCTGACTAGGAACATAGTTGTGTAGAATATTTTTAGCGCTTTACAGGCAGATGGATGCTGGATAATTTTATAGATGTTAAATTATGCATGTTAGTTGATGTGGCAGTTCTAACCAGTTCAGGCTTTTCAGTGCTGTGCAGTGGTGGGTTCTGAAAGTGGTATGTGTTACACAAATTTTGCAACTTTGTTATTGCATTATTCAGGTTTTAATTTTTGTGAAGCCTGGAGGTTAGTAAGGATGGGAGTGCCTAAAAAGAGTGAGGAGGAGACAAGTGGTGGCAAGTGTAGTTTCAGTTGCATTGGTGAGAAAGTTTTTGACTCTGTAAATCATCCCTAGTTTTTGATGAGTTTTTCTTATGCAATTTTGTATATGCAGGTCAGATGTAAGATTAACATAAACTATCACCCCTAATAATTTGCTATGAGAAGTGACATCAATGGTTGTATTACCAAGAGAGAGGACTTTAAAATTTGTTTTTTTCCATGAGAGAAGGATTTGGGAAAAAAAGTAGTAGTTTGGTGTTATTGGGTTGAGCATGAGTTGTGAGTTACAAATATATGTATCAGTGGCTGTTAAAGCTTCCTGATTAATTTTTTTGGAGGTGTACCATGTTGGCAGACATGCAAATGAGACTGAGATTGTCTGCGTATTGTATTAGGGTGACTTGTTGTATGGATGTATAGAGGGTGTTGGTGAAAATGTTAAAGAAGAGCAGACCAAGAATAGAGTCTTGTGGTACTCTGGTGATGATGGTGAGGTACGGAGAGAAAGTGGATGGCCATTTTACTGACTGATACCTATTGGACATGTAGCTTTTGAACCACAGAAGGGTGTGCTGAGAGAGACCTTGTGAGGACACTTGAAGTTGAAGTTTGCTGCCACAAACTGTGTCAAAGGCTTTATACAAGTCTAGAAATATGGAAGAGGCTAGTTTGCCGTTATCTCTAGCTTTATTGGTAGTATCTTTATAGGTTAGAAAGGCAGTGCTAGTACTATGGGAAGGATGGAAGCCTTGTTGTGTGGGGGACTGGAGTTCTTCCTGCAGGAGATACTATAGTGATTGTTTTTGAATAAATTTATCAAGTATTTTGGAGAAGGGAGATAAGATTGCTTTAGGTCTAATGTTATTAATGTCTGTTGAATTTCCTTTTTTGTGCAGAGGGGTAATGTGTGACTTTTCCAGAGAGAGGGAACATGGGAATCCTGGACTGACCTTATAATAAGGATTGAGACAGGATAGGTGATGGTGTTGACTGCTGTTTTTAAGTCATCAGATGAAGAAGAATATGGTTTAAGTTTATTTAAGAGTAGTTTTATATAGGATGCTGGCACATGTTTGAAGGTGAAAGTGGATGTAGTGATATGTGGCTGTTGTGCAGGGTTGGGATTAAATGTTGAGGAATCCTTGGTTAGAGATGCTATACTATCTATAAAATAGAGTTGAACTGTATAGCAGTTTCGAGTGGTGAGTTATCAAGAGAGGGGTTTGGGTTGAATTTTTCTCCGGGATGTAAGATGTCGTTAATGGATGCCCAACATTTTTACGGTTGTATTTAGTATTATTCTGAAAGTTGTTTTTTGTCTTCATTTATTTGTTTTTCAGTACAATTGCAAAGCATTCTGAAGTTTTCAACATATTCAGGTGTTTTATATTTTTGCCATTTTTCTATGCTTTTTTTCTATCCTGCATTAGCATTCTACTCTTTTTGGAGAGCCAAATTGCATTATTTGTTTTCAGTCTCTTCCTTCTAGGAGGTGCAAGGCTATTTGAGATATTTAGAAAAGTTGTATTGAATTTAATTACAACATTGCCAATGGTGAGTTTTTTTGGAAGTTACAGTTAGCAAATGATAGTGTAGTAATGAACATTTCAGGGTTAAATCTGGAAAGGTTATGTGTTGTTTAATAAATATGCTGTTTAACTAGCTTTGTGAGATGTCTAGTCATATAGATTGGGAGATGATCACTGAGAGAGTCTGACATTGTACCTGTAATGGAGTATTTGCTAGGGTCTGATACTAGGACCCAGTCTAGTAGAAAACTTGATGTCTTGCTATAATGTATGGGGCTGCTATTTAGTTGTCTGAAATCATATACGTTCATGCTAGATGTAAGGGAGTTTGAGTTTATGTCCAACCAATTTGCATTCATATCAACTAGTAATATTTTATCTTGTGGAAATGTTATGGATATCCGGTGTAGGATATCTTCTAGTAAAGATGTACTGTTGACAGGAGGGATATAAAGGTCAGCAATACATACTTGTTTGTAATTGTGTATTTTGAAGAAAGCAAAGAGAGGCTCTGCTCGACTGAATTTTGGAGTTGGTTTGCTGTAAGGGGAAATGTGGTAGGTATTGGGAAATATTAAAGAAAGACCATCACCTTTCCTCTCTATAAGGTCATTATGGATGATATTATAGCCAGGGGTATAACTTTGACATAATTTATGGTGGGTTTAAGTAAAATTTTATTTGGTAATGTATTTAAGACAAGTGGGCTAAGAACTTTGCTGCTTTATGCTGCAACTTATCTTCTGGAGCCTGATAAAACCCTCAGAGTTATGTTGTTTAGGCCTGTAAAATATCATTACTAGCATAAGTAAGCAGTCATAGTTGGATGCTCTCTTTATACCTAACTGCATTTTCCATTTTTGTCACTGTAGTGCATCATATATCTGCTGTACACTCGAGTATAATGTTTTTTTCAGATGACATAACTTGAATGGATGTAAAAGACCCCACACCTTTTATTCAAAAGAGTAGGGTTCCTTTATTAAACAAAACATACAAACATATGAACAAAATTATAAGAAAATGAATAAGAATAATAATCAGATATAATGTTTAACCATAAAACATAAAACTAGAATATATGAAAATCAATTTCTGTTTTTGCCTCCTCCTTTTGTGCCACAACCAGAACTTCAGATTTCAAATACAAACATTCAGAATTTATTACTTATTATACAGGTGTTCTTAACAGCTGACTAACTAAATAAACCATGCTTCTGACACAATTATCCTGTCTAATTTTGCGCATCTTTCATTCTGCTTTTTTGTTGTATTCCAATGCCTAATCATATCAATATTTATATTTTTTCTTCAAACGTAAATAGTTGATCACAACTTCCTTATTCAATAAATTTTATGAAAAGCATTTCTACAGCATCTTCAATTTCACATTCCTTTATCTTACCTAATTTCTCTAATTGAATTTTATATTTCATATGCGAGATAATCTATTCAATGACATTTTCCAGAGAAAATCATATCATCTGTGTATTTTTCTGCTACAGCTACCCTTTCTCATTCAGTTTTCTCTACATCTTACTTTTTATACCCATATTCTAGAAGAAATGCTTTCATTCTCTATAAAGTATCTTTCTGTCCTGCTGAGAAGCTTCTATTTTCAGCTTCATGAACATCATCTTTTAATATTATTTTATTTCTTTCCTTTCTCAGTCTTCTTTCTCTTCCTTAAACCTTCCCAACTGTTTTCAACATTTTCAAACACAAGTCTTCCTGATTGATTTTTATTTTGTTTATACAGTTTTTCTAAGCAATTAAAAAAGAAAAAAATAGAAAAGAAATGTAACGAAATCAAAAACATTCCTGGGTATAAAAAAAAATCAAACCGACCCTCATATTCTTTACTGAGCATGAGTATACTCGTTATCAGCTTCAGTCTTAACCCTCTCAGAAGTGTATATTAGTCACTGATTTTCCCCTTTACATCGAAAATATAAAGTCCAGCAGTTTAGCTTGACATTCCATTAATGTACCATTTATTAAGTATATATTTTTTTAAATGGCAGGATAAAAGTTCCCTGTAGATTTGCTGTCTCTGTCATTATCTTATTATTTTATGCCATTCACCTTCAAGCATTCTGTTTTTTTCCAAACATGATTCCTAATGTCCCTATTTCCTTTAATGAAAAATAAATGCCACCCGCACTATTACATTGCCAATTCCATTACTCTTTTCTTTATTAATCTTTAAACCTATTAACTGCATTTTCCTTTCTACTTCCTTTCTAATATTGTAATTAAAATGTTGTATTAGTAAACTTTCCATATCTACAACCACAAATTGCTGATTTCTTCAAAGAAATTAACTGTCTCAGCATGATTCGCATATGCATTTAGCACAGTTATTTGTAAAGCTCTTCCCTATATTCTTGCATCCAGCACTATTCCCTTTCCTGGTTTTACCAGAATGTTATCGATAATAATGTTTATTGTCTTTAAACAGACTAGCAATTCCAGAACACTTATATGTCCTAATAACCTAATCTGTTCCCCTATAACATGTCATACTGTTCCCTTTGTACCCTTCCCATATTTATTGTCATTTATATCAACTACGCCATGTTCACAACTCATATACCATTTGTATACCAACAGCCTCCTAATATCACTAATTAATATTAATAACATTTAGGCAGGCTACAAGAACATCACTTCCATTTATATTTTACCTTTTTACCTCTCCTTTCCTTTTTTCATTTTCACACAAACTTTCTTATTCTGTTATTTTCATTACCTTACCTTCTTCCCTAGTGCCTGATTCAACAGTTAACTCTTCTTTCACTTTTGTTTTGACAATTTCATTCTTATTACTTTTTACAATTCATCATTTTCAGATAAAATATTTACATTATCCCCTCTTTCTTCCATATTGTCATATTCAGCATCACATCCCACTGTCCGACATTTTCCATCAGCACCCCCCATCTTTTTCAGGAATATTATTTTTGTCTGTCATGCTACACTGCATACTATGTCCTGTTATATCATTCACCTGTATGTCCTCCTGTAACACTTTACTTTTTAGTCAATATACTTTCATCTTGCAAAAACAAACAAAAAATCACAGTTAAACTACAAAGGCCCCTTCCTTGTACAGTTACAACTTTGCAGTTGTTTGTGAGATAATCTAGGCTGCCATAAAAATAAAAGTCTTGGGCTGCTACCAATATCTAACTTTTACACTCCAAATGCTGTACAAATGTCAAATATCATTTGATATGCTATCCAAAGTATCCCAGACTATTTCCCCACCATCCCCGGATTTTGCAATACCATGTAAAGTTCTACATTTCTATTTAAAAAAATGTTCAGTTTCACTTTGCTTTATTTTATTGGTGTAGAAAGACAAAAAAAATTCTTCCTAATTTGCAAATTCAAGAAACTAATAACACAATTATACCATAGATTTGTAACAATTTTAAACAACAACTAATCAGCATCTCACTATCCAAATGTATATTTAAAATAAATGTTTTCTATAACAAACCCCAATGGCTGCACAGCATTGTCCCAGCACTAACATCTTTTCATATATGTGTCACATTTTATGTGAATTCTCACCTGGACAGTTACTTTTTCGGATTTTCAATCCTTTATGTAACACTTTCATGACCTGTTCCCCCTATCCTAGCCTCTGCCAACAGATGCTCTAAAACATCTTCCTTGTTCCTACTTTGCCTCAGTTGTTACATCATCATGCTTTGATGGGTTCTGCCCAAGGCCTTCTTCCCATAATCCATATCAAACACTCATGCCTGCATAATAGGAGCTTTAACCTCTTCATCCTCCAAAAGAAATTCAGCCACCACTATTTCACACCAAATAACAGCTCTCTTAGGTTACAGATCTCCCTCAGCAATCATTTTCTTTAATATCTTATCATCCAACCTTCACTCACCATATTAAAAATCTGTGTATCAGCTCTGCATACTCTCATTTTGCTTCTCTTGTTGAACATAAGGCTCTCACCTTATATATATATTGCACATGGCCAGTACTCTGTTGCCATACTGGATCTGTTGTCCTTCATCTATGATAAGAAGCACTCTCCAGCACCTCCATAGGCAGAGCAATGGAATTTCCCTGGTTGTGGCCTAATTTCCCCTGGTCATGAATACCACCTGAAGTCTCGCATGAAATAAGCCACATGTCTAGGGAACAAACCCAGACAACAAAACATGATGCAAAATAAAACTTAATAAATATGAGTGTGTAGACTAGAGCAACAAGTACTTTTAGTCAAAGGTCTTGGACACTCCAACATGACTTGTCTTTCAGCATCTCAGTATTCTTCCAATGCAGCAGAATACATGTGCCTTTGCTTCAACATTACTTCTGAAGTAAGAGGCTGTTTAAACAAGCTTGGAAATGCACATGTTGCTATTCTTCCTGTAATATATGTGGTAATTTTGAACATACTCACAGATAATGATGTCCCTTTAGTGTATCTCATAGGTGATTAGGGAGTGGAGACCATAGCCTAGTAATTTCTCTATCTCACATCATGGTATCACTGATTGTGAGTCCAAATGCTTTAGGAAGAATTGGTTAAGATGCCAAAGGCTGTAGGCTCAGGTTAATGTACAGAGTTGGAGGGGCAACATGCAAACTTCAACTCCATTACATCAGTGAATCTAACAAAACTCTCATTTTTAACATATATCTTTACATCAAGTAAAGAGTGATTGTAAAATTAGGCTGACTGGTTCATGAAATGCATAACCCATCTTTAAACCCTATATCTTCTAACATTTTGTTCTCAAATTTAGCAGTTTGGCTGCTATGGTGCCATAGACAGATAAAGCCCTAATGACAGCCCAGCAGACTCTAGTTTGATTAGCAGCTTGGGTGACTGATGGAGCAGCAGGAAGGGATGGTCATGCTTTTCCCAAGAAAGGGCAATCATTGGTAGAACTCCATAAGGGGATGTATGGTCCAAAGAGAGGAGCTCCTCTCAGATGTGACTATTGATCACGGGGATGGTGCAGGTAAAATAAAGTGAAAAGTGGGTAAGGCATATAATTAAAAAAAAAAAAACATGGGATGGAATCACAGATGGCCTAGTCACAAGGATATTCCCAAGATCCATCACCAGGTCCAGCGACACCAGAGTGAGTCTGGGAAGGGTAATAGGATGGATGTTAGACCTATCATGGATGTGGGGCACTGGAGGTTGGACTAGTAATAGTGATGTCCAAGGGGACCAAAAAATAAAACAAAATGCCAATTTAGCCTGTACCAATTTATTGCGAAAGGTTTTATCACTACAGAGATTTAGGCAACTGAAGTTCCATCCTCTCACAAATAAATGCTCACTTTTCCTTTGGCACTTTTTCTAATACCAGCAATTAATCTGATTTAAGAGTAGACCAATGGGGTATATGTAAGGAAAATGGAGTGACCTATGTTCCTATTGCATAAACTTTGACTCCTGCTAATGACTAAGCAGTGTGCTTGAAGGTGTCCAAAGCTTCTAAATGAAAGCACTGAGCAAATTGGATTGGGAGACCTGTTTTTACCTGAGAAGTATGATGAAAAAGTTACTGTTCTGTTCTGTAGCTCTGTCTTATAATCATTTCATATTCTAGGTGAGTTAGGTGTCTTGAGACAATCTAATACCTGCTTTATGCTTCTTAAGAACATGCTTTGTTTCTCTTCACTGGGGTTTTAAACCAATTTTTATGAAGAGAATCTGTCTGACTTATTAATCTGTTGCATCCAGTTTGTGCAGAGAAGCAAGACAAAGTCAGACTGTATCAACATGTTTCAGTCTCCAGCATATACGCAGCAAAGGAGTTTTGCACCCTACTGTCTATATAAATAATTGCCATTATGATCACTTAATGACAGCTTGTAAACTGATAAACATCTTAAGAACATTTTGGCAGTTCATCAGGTGTCATAACATACCTATAATTTTGACTGCTTGCAGACATCTTGCAAACTGTCTATTCTTCTTTGATAAAGATAGTTATTTTTGTGAGCTATTAAATGATCAGAATTTTGATTGCATTACTAACAACTTGTAAGCTGTCTTAACTTTTTTAAAAGTTTGCTTCCCTCCACAATTTAGCAGTAAATGCAGGTGCCTGATTGCTTCACCTTTCTATCACACTGGCTTGCAGCCTTCTATATATATCATATTTATTTCACAAGTTAGATGTGGTTCTTAGCTACAGGGAGCTCTAAAGCAAAATATTTCAGTAAACTAAGACCTATCCCTAACAGACGTAAAACTATGTAAGTTAGTACATGCAACAGTTGTGTCACAAG
Organism: Protopterus annectens; assembly: GCF_019279795.1. Classification (NCBI taxonomy): domain Eukaryota; kingdom Metazoa; phylum Chordata; order Ceratodontiformes; family Protopteridae; genus Protopterus; species Protopterus annectens. The sequence continues at coordinate 912,057,192 of NC_056726.1, forward strand.
GTAGGGACCCACAAGACTCCTATTCACCCCAACCTAAAGAGATGTCTTGTATATTCTATGAGCTAACCGGTACTTCTGTAGGCACTAAAGGAAGTGACTTCCTCTTCTAGCGTCCAGCCTACAAGGAGCTTCAGACTCCAAGAACCCAATTATCTGAGCTTATTTTTTAACAATTAACCCATTCAATTGTTTACTGTTCTGCTACTGCTCCCCCTTACATTCCTACAAACATGGCTAAGGAACTGTGCCAGACCTTTTCATAATCAGTTGTGTCTTTGCAACATGCTGAAATATATTCTTCCATTTGGTGGCCAGGAAGAGAACCTAATGGTTAGAACTTTGTCATTTATTTTATCCCTTTGAACTCTGTAGTCCTTCACTAAGTCACAAAAATCTGTCACCCTCATTAATTTTGGCGTTAACATGTTATGATGCAGCCAACTAAAATTCAAAGTAGTAATTAAATGCTAGTATAGTGCAATAAAGAAGGCATACAAACAGATTAGTTTAGATTATTTTGAATTTAAACAACTTACAAGCAATGCAAAATGTCTACATATTTGTAGTGCAGTCTAATTAAAATGGACTTATCATGATGAATTAAACTGCAAGCTTCAACTTTAGGTCAGTATTCAAATCTATAAAACAAGACACATTCGCTTAGTAGAACACTGTAGCTCACGTTCATTCTTGCGGCTTTTACAACTGCAGATCAGGCTGATACAATGACATGTTGCATGAGATGCTAATAGCACTTTCATAAACAGTTTGATTGTATAGGATAAAACAATGAAATCTAACAAAATTCCACAGGGTTTCCTCAGCTCTAACAGCTTACATAAATAACACAGTATTAATTTTCTAAATGCCTAGACAAACCCAGGTAACAATGTTGGCTGGATATATTTTGATTCCAAATAACTAGCACAGTTTACAGCCTCTAGCCCTATCATCTTTTTCAGTAAATACGGAAAAAGTGGAGGCAGTGACAGATGTTATTACCCTGGACTCAAAGAACTCTGAAGTTGGTAATAGCAACCACAGAAGTTAAAAATGCTTTCTTTTTGGAAACAAAGCTGTAGTAGATCAAGAAAAGATTTTATAGAGCAAAGACATTATTAAAAAGGTCCATGTAATTAAAGCTATGGTTTTACTGGTCACAACTTAATAGCTGTGAGAGCTGAAATTGTATTTGTTCTGCAAAACTGATGGTATTGAACCACGGTCTCGAGAAAATATTTAAGAATTCCACAGTATACAAGACAATCAAGTCAAAGAAATAAACCCAGACTGCAAGAAATAATTAGGCAATACTTAATGAAATGAATCCGGGCTGCTCACTGGAAGGTCTAATTTAAAACTAAAAGTGAAATACTTTGGCTACATAAAGTGAAGACATCATTCACTATGAACAGCACTGAATGAAGGCAAAGTAAGACTTGAGTAGTACATTTCTCCTTTGGTTTCCTGCACCTTTTACATAGATGTTAATTAATACTTCACAATATGCTATTTGAGTGTGAATCCCAGCACATCTCTTGCAGAGATAAACTTGTTCATCGTTGCTCTTATCATGAGTCCACAAGAGTGGCTTGTAACAGCTGGCAGTGGTGTGTAGAACAACCGTAATTGCAAAACCTGTCATTGTATTAACATTTAAGTGATTTAGAGGACTACTTAAAAAATGTCTCTAATTATGATGCTATGTCCCCCAAATTCTTAAGCAAACAGGGTGAGTGGTCTGCTGTTAGCAATCTGACAGCAAATGCCTAAGAGCTTAACTGGCTTTCAAAGCCAGTAAAATACTTTGAGCTTTTAATCTGTTTGCTTTGCTCTTTAGGTGAATTTCTTGGCATCCATGTCTCGAACATATAATAATACAGTTCTGATCACAGACTTAAGCATACTCCTCTGTGTGTGGACAGTCTGATTAGACACCATCATTATATTCATTCTTCTAATGGGATAATTAAACATATCACTTAGGTTGAAGAATTAACACTTTTCATTTTGCCAGCCAAATGTATGGAGAGTGAACTTCATTTAATATTATCTTAAAGACATGCGCACATTTATCCTTTCAGAAAATATTTCAGTCACCTTACATATAGCTAACTAACTGTCATGACTGATCAGTTAATCAACTTTATTTAAAGTGCTTAAACCTAAGCACTCACAATTGCCATGACTCATATGCCATACCTTCAACAAGCAAGACAAAATGGATGATATCAGTGCACATTTAACTTTCAGAGTAAAATAGAACTTGCTAAAATCATTCAAGTTGCACCTCTTTTAGCCCACAGTTAAAACATAATCCCAGAAAAAGAAAAGACAAACTAAGAAAAAGTAAAAATGGAAGCAACCAGAGACTGTAGCTCTTCTTTAATGACAAAGTCGAGGGCTTTTATCTGTAGTAAACAAGGACTTCATCAGAATGAATTCATCAGTCTCTGGTTCCTTCCGTTTTTATTTGTTCACAATCAAAACATACTTTACAAAACAGAGCAAATTGCAACTTTGGCCATGCAATATGAAAACTTATCTTGCAAAGCCATCTACCTTCAGACTAACTCACGTTTTCTTCAGGAAATTATCTATCCTGCTGCTTCTTCTCCTCCTCTCATTTACTTTCACCCCTTCTCTCTTTTTTTTCTCCTCAGAAATGTGTATATGTACATCTCTTGTGACATTGCTTACCCTTGGCATTGAATTTCATGATTGAATGACTTTTACCTATTAACCTGTATTTACAACATTTTGTATTGTTGTATTACTTGCTGTAACTTCTTCCTTTTTTTGCTACACAATCTGGAGTAGGCTTGAAATTGGTCATTGTTGATCTGAGCCCTACCACGGTAAACTAAGAAACAGACAAAAACAAATAAATAACTCTCTGCAATGCTGTAACTAAATGTTGACATGCACCATCCAGACATAACTGCAATACTGGACATAAAAACTTTAAGATAACAATTTGCCAGGAAGTCAAAGTTCATCTATAGAAATGACATCAATGTACAAAGACACTGTGATCCAAATAGCAGTCTGAACTTCACTGTAAAATTAGTAATGTATTACTTAAGAGTCCACGAACAAAAGAAAAAGTTTATTCCGTTAATGTTCAGATGCCAAATAACACAAAAACTTCACTTCCCGAACAAACTACAGCTATAACCAATAGTTCAAACTCCGCGCAACGGTTTCCATGAATAATACAATGAACAGAATATCTAAGGTGGAAGACTGAACATGCTCCTCCAATTAGTCCGCTCCAATGGCAGATATTGCAGCCCTCCCCTGCAGAAAACTTTCACATAAAATACTAGGACTCAGGCTTATCTTAAATGTTGACAAAATAGCTAGCTCATTTTCAAGGTTAAACATTACGCATGCTCGACTGATGGAAAAATTTCTCCACACATTCAATTTCTTCAATGGAAAGGAACACACTGCAATCAGTCAAAGAGCTGGCAAGATCTGTGTAGCAGAAACAACCAAGAGGTAAGTAGCCATAGGATAACAAGTAAAACTAATAACATAACATTACTACTAAAAAGGTCTTTGACCATCATGTGCCTAGAGTACCAAAGAAATCATTCTAAACTGCTCAACTTATAAGCAAGCTATGGCATCTAGTTCCAAGGATGTCAATCTTCTTCTACACTCAGCTCTTATCAGACCAATCATTGAGTTCTTCACAAAAAATACATGGTCTCAACAATATGTGCATTTGCATTTGTTTCTTTCCTGTAACTAGTCTAGTTCAGATACAGATTTAGTTTTAGCACTTGAATTTGCTTATTCGTGCTCAGCACTTGTTCAGAACTTGTTGTAAGTATTAAATAAGCTGCAAATTACTACAGCACTCAACCTTCCTCATTACCTAGAGGAATACAATTTTTGTACTTACTTTCCTCACTTGTCTAGAGAAAAACAGCTCTTGTACTCACTTTCCTCACTTGTCTAGAAGAAAATAGTTTCTTATTCAGGGCATGTCCAAGGGTCAGCTCCCAGTGTTCTCTCTTGTCTATCTGATGAATCTGGGCATCTTGGGGCAATGTAGCAATTGCCTCATGTACACAGACAACTCTCTCCTCCTACCACCCAACACTACAACCTGTGAGAGATGCACTTATCTAGCCAAACTGGAGATAAAGATCTCTCCAACCAAGACTGAACTTGACAGTAAAGAGGAGAAGGTAAACACTTGCACTACACCACACTCATCACATAGTCCCGCTAAACCTACACCACCAAAATCCACACATAGAAACACAAAAACATTCATGGAGGCTTTCAATAATAATCTGCTCAAGCAACAGAGACCTCCAAAGCAGAAACGCAAGCAACCTCCACCCCCCAACACAACCCAAATGACGCATAGCCCACAGACTCAGTGTGCCACTCAACCACAACCCATAAGGCAAAACAACGTACCCAACACACTAGTTATAGGTGACTCTATAGTCAGGCACACTGATGTCCCACTCACCAGGCTAAACGGGGTTACTGTCAGCTGCCTGTTGAGTGCCAGGATTCACCACATAACCCATGCACTAAGTTCACTCCACAACAAGTACAAATATGACTCTGTCATTCTCCATGTTGGTATCAATGACCTGAGACATATCTCCCTGGACTACTTGAAAAGAGACATGGAAGAGCTCTCCGATCTTGTAGTCCAGGCAGGTATGACCCTAGCCCTGAGTAGCATCCTGCCATTGCCCACAATGATACTGCAGTAGAAGGACAAAATGATTGACTTCAACAATTGGCTAAGCTTCTGGTGTCATTCTAAGGGGATTCAGTATCTGTCTGCCTGGGACGACATGGCCGATAGACCACGATGCTTTGCCAGAGGTAGCCTGCACCTGTCACCCCTGGGATTCCGGATACTGGCTAAGGCTCTTGCCACCCATTTAGTGCCTTTTTTAGGCAAGGTTCAAATGACAAATTTACCCCTGTAACAGGAACAGGCAAGCAAAAACTGAGGGAAATGCTGCTCAATGCTAGAAGTCTAAATCTCAAAATTCACTCCCTCGAGGCACTCCTTAAAATAGAGAACATTGATATCTGTGCAGTGACTGAGACCTGTCTCAAGGCTCCAGAGAGCACCCCTGCATTACCAAACTATAACTCATGCCACACTTTTCGGCCATCTAACCTGGACTGGAACACCAAAGGCGGAGGTATGTCCATATTCATTAAGGATATCCACACCTCCAGGCTAGTTGCTCAGCATAATGCATCCGAGGTTATCCAAGTGCAACTAACTCTGGGCAAAACTACAATCCAAATTGTAGCTTGCTACAGATCCCCCATTATGCTCCAGGATTCCTACTCTTCTTTTCTTGATATACTGAAAAATATTAGAGTTCAACCAAACACCCTAATAATGGGCGATTTCAACTACCCCACCATTTACTGGGAAAACAACTCATGCACCAACTCCTTCACTCAACGCTTTCTGGAATTCATAAATTCCAATGCCCTGGATCAACTTATCCACACCCCAACCAGCCACCAGGGGCAACAATATCCTAGACCTAGTCATTACCAACATGAATGACCAGTGTTCCACACCTGAAGTCAACTCCTTGTTGGCCAGATCCGACCATAAACTAATCACCCTAGATAGCCACATCCCTCCCCCACCCCCCATTAAGGAAACTATGGTAAAAAAATTTCTCCAAAGCCACTTCATGCTTCTTAAGACAGAAGTGATGAACTTCATGACACCCATGCAGATGGACAATTACGACAGCTGAATCCTACACAAATGCACTCTATAAGCACTTACACGAGTGCATGGATCGTGCTATCCCAAACAGAACCAAGATGCTATCCCCCCAAAAATGGAAGCCAATTTGGTGGTCCCCTGCCATAAACAAACTCTACAACAGAAGGAAGAAGCTGTTGCAAAAGAGAGTAAAATCCCATGAGTGGAGGAGCTCCCTGATCAGCCTCACTAAGAAGCTGAGATCCCTTATAAGATCCTCCAAAGCTAGCTATGAAAACAAAATCGCCACTGATTCTAAGAACAACCACAAAGCATTCTATAGCTATGTCAAGAATCTCAATGGCAACACCCAGATCTGCTCTGAGTTATAGCACAACGGCACTAAAATTACAGAACCAACTGATATTGCCAACATCCTGGCAGATAGGTTCAGTGCTAACTCTACCCCCCTCTCACCCCTTAAAGGGCCCATATCTACACAGGAAGAATGCAGAGTCCCTGTAATCACAACTACACCGGTAAAAGCTGCACTCTCTAAAGCCAAAAATACAGCATGCATGGGACCGGACAACATCCCAGGCTGCGTTTTACATGAACTTCAGAATGAACTGGCTCCCCACCTAAGCACCATGTTCAGTCATAGCGTGACAGCAGGCTTTGTGCCCACTGAATGGTGTACAGCAACAGTTATCCCACTCCACAAAGGGGAAGCCACCACTGATCCCGAGAACTATTGCCCTATTAGCCCGACGAGCCTGGTCTGTAAGGCCATGGAATGTATCATCATGGAACTCATAAACAAAAACATTGGTAACCTTCAAACTCTGCACCCCACCCAATTCGGGTTTGTGAAAGGAAGATCATGCCTCCTGAACCTGATTGACTTCTTTGAGGCAGTCACCAAAGCTGCAGATGAGGGTAAGGTGGTTCACAAAACCTATCTTGACCTCGCTAAGGCTTTCGACACCATCCCCCATTCTGGAATTATAGCTAAACTCATTAAACTAGGTATAAATCCCTACATCGCAAGATGGGTTACCAAATGGCTCATTGACAGAACCCACACTGTAAAAGTTGCAGACTCCAAATCTGACTTCAAACCAGTGACAAGTGGAGTCATGGGACTGCTCCTGTTTGGTATCTACTTCTCTGAAGTACAGCCTAACACAGAAGGCCTTTGGCTAATTAAGTTTGCAGATGACTGCAAACTAGGAGCCATAGTCGAGTCCCCAAATGATGTGGACATCCTACAGAAGGGCTTCACTGAGACAGATGCCTGGTGTCAGAGCCATGGCCTCAAGCTCAATGTCAAAAAGTGCATTGTCATCCCCTTTGGTAAAAACTCTGTACCCATGAACTGACACATAGGCAGCAGTCTACTTAACGCCAAATGTGTGATAAGAGACCTTGGAACCCAGGTGGACAGTAGTCTCTCCTTTGATAATCACATCACCACAGTAGTCAGGAAATCCTTCTATGTGGAACATCTCATCACAAAAAGGTTCTCATCTAGGAAAAAATAGGTCCTTGTTCTCCTCTACTCGACACTCATTAGACCCATTATAGGGTACAATGTCCCTTTTGGAACGTACCTCACAAGACATCTGGAGCAGCTGGAAAGGCCACGGAAGTACCTCAAAAGAGGATTACTGGCCTCAAACAGATGCCCTACACTGACCATCTCAAAAAACTCCAGCTTTACTTCATAGCATATCACCTACTCTGAGGTGATCTCTGCCTAACATATTAAGCTATGTCAAACCCAGAGCTGTTGGACATGCTACACCTAAAGAAATCCAAATCCCTCTGAGCTACATGCTCTACGGACCTAAACCTTGTCACCACAATAAGCAGGACATGCTGGAGGGATAGATTCCTGTCCCAGAGACTTCCCATACCCTGGAACAAGCTACTCATCTATGCCAAGCAAAGTTCCTCATTAGCACTCTTCAAGAAAAATCTTGATGAGTGGATGGGAAATAGGAAATACACCCTGGGATCACTTCTGTGGCTCTCCTCAACAGGGGCACAAGAAAATAACTTTCCTGGGTGGTGTAAGCCAAGGAACCTTGTTGGCTAGGCTTATTTAAGCCCTTGGGCCGATAGCCTAGTACCTACCTATGAATCTTTGAACATATGTCAAAGCCCTATCCCTGTAATCTGTCTCCTACAGATTGCTGTAAGGTAATATATGCCTGACCTACAAAGTAGCCCCTGATTCCACTATTATGAACTTTTTGCATATCTATAAAAATAAATAGCATCAGAATTAAGTGATCTAGGAACCTAACCCTATTCTGTAACATAAACTGGACATGTTGGAGGGACAGGTATGTGTCTCAAAAAGTATCAGTTTGGAACAGGCTCCTCTTCCATGTGAAGCAGAGTTCTTCCCTAACCTATTTCAAGTGTAACTTGGACCAGTGGATGGGGGATCTAAAATTTACCATGGTTTAGAACCTATGTCACTAGTAGACAGAGGCAGCCTATAAATGCATGATCACAGATGTCCAAGCCTACATATACCCCCTTAAAATAACCCTAGGGTGCCAAAACTTCTCATATAAATTTGAGAAGCATGTCTAGACTTAAAAAGGCCCCTTGAAGTCATAGCCTAGTAATCACTTATGAATGTATGAACCTTAAATATCAACTTGATGAACTGGAAAGCAGATGTTACAACACTGCTGAGTGCAAGCTCAGGGTATCTGAAATCAAAGCAAATAAATGTGATCAATAATCAAACAAATAGTTCCATACTTAGTCACAATCAATTTATAAGTATAAACATAATTTTTAAAGTAATAAAGGATATTTAAAAAAATGCAGCATGTCTGAGCTTGTTGGGTTTGGGGCTGGCTGTTTGCCACATTGCAGAGTTGGGTGGATTTTAAATGTCATCCTTACCTAATCCAAGCAGTTGGCAACTGATAACATCTGCTTTTTTTCTGCAGCTTCATCTTCTTTTTTCGGCTGCTCCCATTAGGGGTTGCCACAGCTAAGTGGCTTAATAATCAGCAGGTTCTCCTAAACTCTAAACACTACAGATAACTCACTGGTGGTGTAGAGGTATAAAGTACTGACTATGACCCAGGTCACACAAGTTCAATTAATGTCTCCAGTACTGAATGGCAATGCAAGGAGGATAGACATCCTGGAGGGGTGAAAGCATGAATGGCAGTCCTTTGGTCTGTTCCTTCAGTGGCTGGTGCTCAGAAGCTCCTTTCTCCGCTTGGGGGGAGAGGCAGGAGCAGTAGAGGAAGATGCAACCACCCTATTGGCCAAGGGCAGAACAAGCACTTGAGCCATTGCTCAGATCCCACCTATGCAAGTATATGTCAACACACTGTGGGAGGAACGAAAGGGATAATAAAATAAAATCCTCAACTATTTAACATTGTGCAATTTGGTATATGGGAAAGAAAGATTTCTGATGGTTCTGTTGCTGGGAACAACCATCATTATGCCCCTGAACACCCTGGTCTGGGATGAAAGACGGATTGTGTGGTTGCAGAATGGCATCACTTCCCCTTGTATCATGCATGAATGCATGCATGGCAAAAACACAGCTGGGGGACCAAAAAGGAGAAAAAAATACAGAATGTCATTTAGTACCTCAGGCAGATTAAAACTGTTCCTAGTTAGCAAGGAAAGTCTCTTCTTTTAAGACAAGCACATTTCTCTCATTTTTAAGACATACACATAAAATGGTCCCTTTATTTAAATATTTAGATATTTTTTTTCAAGACTGTCAGTGGGTACCCACCTTGAGCCGATCAAACTTAGAATTCATCACATTTAATATAACTTATGTAAACTCTCTAGGCAGATTTGCCTTTGGAAAATGAATAATATAAACTCTACTTCTTATACCTCTTGATTCTGGTAAGAATCTACCTGACCTCCAGATTGTCTTAAATATTATTTGCAGATTTAGTCTGTTTTTCTGTTAGATATCAGCATTACTGCACCGATGTCTCAAGAGCTAAAGAATGTTCTGAACTTTTCATGTTAACACTTACATTTAAGATTCTGAAGTCTAATTATTTCCCTTAGCTTACTTCAAGTTTAAACACAAAATCACACCCAACTCCCTGGTATCCCACTGTGATGGTCTGATGATACTCCAAAGTTAATGTAACTCCCTTTATTTACTCCCTTAGCTCCTACTTTTGAGGTTTACTAATAACTCCAGAGATACGCAAACTCGCTTCATTCCTCATGTCCCACTCTGATGGTCTACTACAAGTCCAGAGGCTTGCTCTTTTATTGAAACCAAACTGCTACTAGCAACTATGAAGCTATTGACATTTAAACTAAACATTTACATCTAAACATGTCGCATTTAAGAAAGAGAACAGTTTGCAAATATTTGCCTTACCCTCCTATAAGTTAACTCTGCTACAAGCTGCTTATATTCTCCTCTAAAGAATTAGGTTTTTTTTGCAATAAATATTTGACCATTTTCTCAGTCTACCGATACAATCAGCTTAACACTATTATCTGTTTGTTTATTGGATATTATTGTATTATACCACTGTGCCTCAAATTGTTAACAAATGTACTTCCTTTATGCTAAATCTTTGTTTACAATACTGAACGTTGCTTAACTTCTGTTTGACCATTCTGAACTATCTGTTGGTATATACCAATATAATATATATTGACTTTTGATTAGAGTTGCTGTATCTTTTATGTGGACAATCTATGCATTTGCTGATCATGTATTCTGTATGTTATATCACCCTCGGGACAGCAGCTGATATTGGTCCTTCAAGAATAGTCCATTAATGTGGTTATCAAAGAAGACAAACAATAAACAAATAAAGCTGAATATTTATCTTTGCCTCAATACATATTTGCATGAATGCTGAGTGATTAAAAAACATTATAGCAAAACCAACATTCTTCACAATTCACTTGCATTTTTGATGAATACTCATTAACCTAGCAAATAATAAATATCATGGCCATTTGTCTAAAATTTGGCAAAGAAGACTGGTAAAGCTTGAGAGAGAGATCGATTAGCCATGTCTCTAGCAAAAAAACAGCATTAGGTAGGGAAAGGTCCTTAGGGATCCATGTAGCAATAAAGTTCTTCATGTTGCCTCTTTACATTTGTTATCCCTCTTCATACCTTTTGATATTAATAGAACAGGAACAATCCTTTTGGTCATCATTTATTTATACATGTTGACAAGATTATTCCCACTAGCCAGCAGCCTCTTTCAGTGGAGACCCCAGGTGGTATTTATACTGTCTAGTGGAAATTTGGATAGGGCACCATGGACATTTTACTACTACCTTCAAGAAGAGCCAGGGCTACATCGAATGGCACCTTCCATTCAGTAGTGCAGCAGCCTAGTGAATACTATGCTTCATAGTATACCACCTAATTATTTTTTCACTGGTAGACTTTAGTGCTCTTGTTCAGAATGATGAAAATAACTAGAGTGGTGTATCTCAGGGGAACAGTTTGCCTGGTCAGAAATTCAATAGTTAATTGCTATTAGATGTTCACATTAGTGATGGATTTTCCATGACAAACTTCACATATGAACACAAAGATACTTGTAACTGCACTCCTAACGGATATCAAAGTAGCTTTGGCCAAAGGTTAATGATTAAGAGTGGAGTTCTGTCAGCGGGTTTGAGGCCATGTATTGGGAATGCTCAGACCATGTCTGGAAGTTAGTACAGAGGAATAAGGCTATGAGCTGTTAAGGAACTGCTTCCTGTGGTAAAGCAATGTCTTTTGGCTTCTGCCATTAGGGGTTGCCACGGTGAATCACCAGTCCGCAGATTGATTGGCAGTGGGGGTTTTATGGTGTTGAGTTGCCAGCCTTGTGCCCAACCTTCACTGAAGGTACACACATGTGCACGCACCTACTGCATGTCTTTAAAACTCACTCGACCTCATGGAGGAATGCATACTCTGCAGAGAAGGTGCTCCAGCTGAGAGCTAAACCAAAGAACCTCTTGCTGTGAGGAGACAATGCTAACAGCTGCATGCACCACCACAACCACCTAAACGGCTTCCTGAGGTGCAGAGTTTCATTTCTTCTGCCTCCATTGGGCTGCTGTGTGACTTTCAAAAAGTTAATTTAGCAGAAAACAGTTTGGGGCAATTGAGAAATTTGTCTAGGCTATCACTCATCTCCTAGACAACATGCCTACTAATAACCTATGAAGAAATATGCTGAGCTGTCTGCTGACCATCATTGGGTAGTGATCTGGATCAGACAGCCAGAAAAGTGGCTGGGCATAGATATCACATCCAAACATGTATTGTGGGTGTCCCGGGAATGCCTAGCTGATGCATCTGCATGGGAAGAGCTTCTTCTGTATACTTGTAAATAGTCTAAAGAGACCATGTTCAAGGCTTGAAAAGATAAGGAGTGGAAAGTCTCTATGGGAAAAAGATTGTGAGTACCTGTCCTAGCATTATGCCTTGGTCTCAGTGGTGGAGACCAGCTGTAAATGAAGTCAATAGCTTAAAGTTAAAGACACTGTCCATTCACTGTTAAAGGGATTATACTGATATGACTAATAGGTACCAAAATATCAAGAAAATATCAGCTACACCACTGGAGAAATTGGAGGCTAGAATGTGGGAGAATTTTGGCAAAACCCTGGGAAATGGCATTCACATTGTCTCAAGGATCCTCTTGCGAATTAGCCTATGCTTCAGAAAGGAGATGCACAACTTTGCTTAGGCTGTTCTTATTACTGGTGAAGAAAACCTTATCTCCACTGGGAACATAAGTAGGCAGTCGAACATTCCTGAATGCAGTTGACATGCTCTATGTGTGTAGGTGTGGCTGGGAGCAGCTGATGGTACTGGATCTATTTCTGTGGATAAGGTCACTGCAGTAGTTAAACAGTTCCCTCTGGCAAGACTGCGGGAGGGGATAAGATGAGGCTAGAAGTTCTGAAAGTACAGATCATAGCTGTGAAATGATGTCTAACATGCCTTTTCTAAGGTATGTGGAAAGTTTGATCCATACCTCATTACTGGAAGATATGCATAGTTAATCTTCATTTTCAGAACTGGGAAAGGGCAACCTATTCTAATTATAAAAATATCTTATTCCTTTGCTTTCCTGGAAAAAATTATGTTAGGGTGCTAGAAAGCTGGTAAGGAAATTCCCTCAAAAGTCAAGTCTTTGATTCATAAATTGTAATGCAAATTCTGCTCTGGTCATGGAACAGTAAATTAACTCTTTGTTCTAGTCCACCATACCTCTCAACCTCCTAACACAAAAAATCAGGACAAAGCCTAAAAAAATGGGAGACAAAGGCCCAAAAATAGGGAGAGCTTTTAAATATTGCTATTATAAACTTAGAAAGCTGCTAGAATAACAGGATTTCTGTTGGCATGCATTTTCTAAGGGTTGTGAAGTCTGAAACTCTAATGTATGTCATTAGTTAGTGACTTCAGTCCTCAGTGTTTTGCCATAAAACCACAAAGTCTTTGAGGAACATACCAAAAATATGAATCAAAAATCTGGACATTCTGCAGAAATCTGGAGAGTTATGAGGTATGTAATCCACATAGTAAAGGGTTCAGTCAAGTTTTCAATACTGTTAGCATGTACTTTTTTTGCTGGAACAAAATATGGCCATTTACCTTGGAATAACACTGCTGTGTATCATTCCTTCCCTCCTTCTATTTAAGAAGCAAGGCTTGTGTACCTATTCACATTGTATTGTTAAGATGATATATGAAAGGTGAACATAGGACTCTGCCAAACGTAAGGATTGCTTCGCCTATTGTTTGTAATCTTTATAGACAGGCTATTAAAGTGCAGTAAACATCTATAAAGTATCCAGTTTGTAGAAGTAAATGTTGCATCTAGGCTGTCTGCAAATGTTATTAAATGAGCAGCCTCAAGTGATTGCAAGTTCTAACATGCAGTGGAGCAGTTTGCTATTGAGTGTTGAGAGGATGGAATGATAATTAGCATCTCCAATTGTGGTCCTGTCCAGAAAACTGCAGAGTGCCTTCTGCACCTGAAGTGGGTGCAGTTATCACACATGGAGGAGATTGAGCATCTCTGGATCTTGTTCATAAGTGAAGGCTGACAAGATCAGGAAATAACAAATGGATGTGTACAGCTAAAGTAGTCCTTGTGACATGGTACCAGACTGTGATAGTGAAGTGAGACATTAATCATAGGATCAAGCTTTTAATATGTCAGTCATTCTGTGCCTCCATTCACACCTAAGATAATCAGATTTTTGTAGTAACTGAAAGGATCAATCAATTTAATAATTAATAAATTAGTCTATATTTATTTGCATATATAAATGGGCATGCCTTTGTTGAAGGTTGAACGTCGAGCTGGCACCTCGGCATTTGTGAAAATCTACTGCCAATCATTAGCGGACCGGAGTTCCGCTGTGGCGACCCCTAACTGGGAAAACCCAAAAGACAACAACATATGGCTAAACATATTATTATAAAATGAGCCTAGATTAACACAGATAACAAGAAAATACAGATAGAAATATTATGCCTAAGAAATTCTGCTGGTATACAGTAACAGAAAGATGGAAAGTTTAAAAAAAATGATTTGAGAGTGTGGTGTGAAACAGGTATTTGTTTAAGCAACACCTACAGAAAAACAGGGTGATACCCTCAAAAATCTGCCAAGGTAATGAATCCCACAGGTCATGAGTATGAGACAATAAGGACCTGAGACTTGAGAACTCAAGTTAATAGTTGAGTCAAACATACCTTGTGACAGTTAGGAAAGTTAAAGATACAATTGATGAGATTCTCATCATCTAAGGCTTTATGCACCATTACAAATACTTTAAAAGTGATTTGATATTTAACATAGACCTGGTGCAGATAACAAAGAATGGGAGTGAAGTCACTCTGCCTAGAAGCTCCTGTAAAGAGACTTGCTGTCGAATTCTGCATTTGCTGCAACCTTCAAGCTCAATATTTGAAAGCCCCGCATAAAAGGCATTAGAAAAGTCCATAGAAGGTAAAGTCAAGGCCTGCACTACCACTAATATGACCACTGATGGAACAAGCTACTTAATACTGACATTCTTTAATGGGTGACAAAGGAACCACACAAAAGCTGATACCAGGTCCTGAAATGAAAACCAATTGTTGAAGACCATTCCAACATTGCATACCTTAATCAGAACTTCCAAATTTGACGACTGTGATCAATATGGGTGAGTATGGAGAGAAGATATGGAGGGACTTAAAGTAGCAATAAAGTCTATAGCAACAGTTTTCATTGGTTGAGTGCATTAGCTGATATCCAAGAAAGTATGTAATACAGATAGTTTTGAGTAGAGCAAATGTTATCTTACACCTGGGTGTCATTGGCATAACTGTGGTTGTGCAGATCTTTCCATTGAACCAAATCAGTGAGCGGTGACATATATACAGTAAATAAAAGTGGAGCCATGATGAAGACCTGTGGCATCCCACAACTTGCAAGACAGCAGTAAGAGAATTTAATTTCAGAGAAAGCACTCTGATTGTGCCCTGACAATAAGGAAGCAAACCAGTGAAGGACCATAATAAAAACCCTGCGGCACTTCCAAATAATTAGGTGATCAACTATTTGAATGTGTTAGACAAAATTGTGTACCATTATAAAATAATGTCTTTGGTCCTATTATCCTGGAAGGGGAAGGTCACTGACCACTTGAATAAGGAATGTCTCACTTCTGTGTACACTCAGAACCTGCGGTACAGTGGTACATCAGTTAACATTGTTGCCTAACAGAAAGAGGGTCTCCAGTTAGAATCTCATCTGAGGTGTCTTCTGTGTGGAGTCTGCATGTCCTTCCTGGATTCACGTGAGTCTCCTTTGGGTGCTGTGGTTTCCTCTCACATTCAAAAGACAGGCCTCTGGAGCCTTTCTCTTCCAATGAAAATGTGTTCTGTCCCAGTCAGACTTTCCTGGTAAATGGCTAGATAGATAGATAGATAGATAGATAGATAGACAGATAGATAGATAGATAGATAGATAGATAGATAGATAGATAGATAGATAGATAGATAGACAGACAGACAGATAGATAGATAGATAGATAGATAGATAGATAGATAGATAGATAGATAGATAGATAGAATAAATAATGAAATGGATCATAGGATCATAGGAAGTTACTAGGCTAATGGCCCCAGAGCCCTTACAAGCCTAGCAAAGTTCTTATCCTTATTTCCACAATCGGCACCTATTGCCTTTGTCCAAGAGGGCACAGGTGGAACCCCTGGGGTGAATTTACAGACACCCATCGAATCATCTAGATTGCGTTTGAAGAGGTCCAATGAGGTGCACTATTTGACATGAAGTGGGAGTCTGTTCCAAAGATATGGTAACCTCTGAGAGACAAATCTGTACCTCCAGCAGGTTTTATTAATGTCAAATACCAGGTTAAGGTCTTTAGAGTGAGTAACCTGTGTACCATTTGACTTACAGATATGAGGCATTTCCAGTAACACAGGTTCAGAGATTGCCTTGCATGCAAGGTAGAGATCATCTCTGAGTAGTCTGCATGAAACAGAATAAAGTGACAGTGATTTTTGATGATTCCCAAAGGACAGATGCCGAAGATGTTGATTTTTCCTTGTGAATAACCTTTGTGGTTTCTCCAGTTGCTGCAGGCGCTTACAAAGGTACCCACCAAAAGGGCATTGTACCCATTTACTGGCCTGATTAGGCAGTAGTACAGGGAGGGTATAACTTATTTTTTTTTCTGGAGGCAATGCCCTTACTTATGAGATGAGCAATACAGAATGCCCTTATTACCACTGTGGAGACATGGTGGTCAAAGGTAAGGTTGCTGTCAACCTGTGTGCCCAGGTCTCTTATCACTGAGTGAGTACTTAAAGTTTTGCTAGAGATGTGGTAGTTAGCAGGAACATTGCTTTTACCAAAATGAATGATAATACATTTTTTTTGCATTGAATTTAAGGCAATGACTTTGACACCAATCATTTGTTTGTGTAAGACTTCTTGTAGGATGTTAACATCATTTGGAGATTCTATGACAGCTCCCAGTTTGCAGTCATCAGCAAACTTTGTCAGCCACAGACCTTTAGCTTTTGCATGTACTTTGGAGAAATAGATTCCAAACAGTAGAGGTCCCTGGACTGATCCCTGTGGAACATCACTGGTTACAGGTCTGCTGCTAGAGGTGGAGTCTCCTATTTTGACTATATGAGTTCTATCAGTGAGCCAGTTAGTGACCCATCTA
Source organism: Protopterus annectens (assembly GCF_019279795.1). Classification (NCBI taxonomy): domain Eukaryota; kingdom Metazoa; phylum Chordata; order Ceratodontiformes; family Protopteridae; genus Protopterus; species Protopterus annectens. The sequence goes on from NC_056726.1 coordinate 912,074,170, forward strand.
ATGATATAAGGGTTGATGCCTAGTTGGGTGAGTTTGGCAATGATGCCTGAGTGGGGGATAGTGTCAAACACATTGGCTAAATCCAGGTAGGCTGTATGCACAGATTTCCCCTCGTCCAGGGCCTTGGTGACTGTCTTGATGAAGTCCACCAGGTTTAACAGGCATGATCTCCCTTTGACAAAACCAAACGGAGTAGGGTTGAGTGTTTGGAGATTACCTATATCTTTGTTGATAAGGTCCATGATGATTTGCTCCATGGCCTTGCAGATAAGGCTATTCAGGCTAATAGGTCTATAATTCCCAGGGTCAGTGGAAGCACCACATTTGTGTAAGGGAATAATGGTGGCTGCTTTTCATTTAGCTGGTATGAAGCCAGTGCTTAGACTATGATTGAAAAGAGTACCCAAGGGTGTCGCTAATTCATGTTGGAGCCCATGTAGGATGCAGCCTGGGATGTTATCATGTCCCATAGATGCTGTATTTTTAGCTTTAGAGAAAGCATTGGCAACCTGCTCTTTAGAGATACAAGGAAGGGGACAGGTGGTAGGGATGTCATGGGGTACATGGGGCTGGCACAGGGGAGTGAAGTTTTCACAGAACCTGCTGGCCAACAGGTTAGCTATGTCCTCAAGCTCATTATATGTGGTATCATTAACTACCAGTTCTGCACAAATTTGGGCCTTTCCTTTTAGGATACGGATGTAACTATAGAATGCCTTGTGGTTGTCCTTTGTTGAGGAAGCTAATTTGAGTCAATAGTTTGCTTTGGAAGACTTCACAAGAAGTTTTTTTGCTTGTTTAAGCTGAGGAGGGAGTGTTTCCAGTTTAGGAGGGCTTGCTCCTGCTTACTATTAGACAGCAATTTATTCCTGTTATTGTAAAGCTTGTTAATGGCAGTTGTCCACCAGACAGGCTTGCTCTTCCTTGAGGAGCTTGCTTTGGTCCTATCGAGTATGGCCGAGTCAATGGAGTTATGCAGATATTTGTATAAAGCACTGGTGTAGAGCTCAGCATAGCTGCCAGTTCCATTTGAGGGAGGAAGTGCATTGAAGCTATTTTTACCATCCTGTAAGAGGTTATAATCTGCTTTTGAGATGTTTTTTAGTTTAGTTGCTGCTTGGGGGGGGGGGGGGTAGATGTGATAGTTACTTCAAATTAGACCAATTTGTGGTCAGATCTCACCAGGAAGGACCTCACAGTGGGGTCCTAAAATAGTCCCTCATATTGCTGAGCACTAGATCCAGGATGTTGGCACTCCTTGTGGGGGGGGGGTGTCAACTGTTAATGAAGTTGAGGAACCTTTGATAGTTAAAGTTGCCCAAAACCATGGTTTCTGGATGTATCTTGGTGGACTCAACTAGATCCAAATAGGCAGAGTGGGTATCCAGATTCATGGTTACCATATTTCATGACAATCCAGAACATCACCAAGCTGCTTACAGACCACTGTCTCAATAAGAGACAGTGGAAAGGTCACTCCAGGGATCACTCCAGTGGCTCTACTTGATAGAGGCACTGGGAACTAACATCAGGTGGCACAATGCCAGGGCACTTCTATGGGCTAGGCTTGTAAAAGCTCCAGGGTCATTAGCCTAGTACACACCTATGAACCTATAAACTTGTTGAATTAAGGAAAGGTTCAAAATATAAAATGGTAGCACTGCAGAATGCCAGGATATAAGATAGAATTTATGAGGATTGCTGTATTCTAGACCTATTCTAATACAGATGGAATTATATCCAATCTCAAAGAGGACTGAACTGTTTAGGTGGTGAAATCACTCAAGACCTCCTGGCAAAATATAAATAGCCTAGCTTGTCCTGGAACTAACGTGAGCAATGGAACACATTCTTGGAAGAATTTGCTTGAACTCCAGAAAGTTAAGATAATCAAATGTCTAACGTGTAGCAAATCTCTGTCATGGGCAAATGCAAGCCCACTGTATCCCAAGAATACATTCTAGTTAACTGAGGCCACCAGTCAAACAGACAATTTACAATACTGTAAAGTAGAAGCCTGGCTGAACTCCACAGACTGCTGACAAACTGGAAACCATAGATGTTTCATTTCTTACATCAGAGATTGCCTTAGGCATGTAACATGCCTTCTTTCCAGAGATGTCTAGTTAGTATATTGAGTAATTTAAGTTAAATGGCAGTCTACCCTCCAAAATGTGTATACATCCACTTTGGTGCGCCATCCTTCTCTGTATCCCACTCAAACCTCACTCCATAGCTTACGCCCATTTGGAGGAGGAAGTCATGTACAGAAGACAAAAAGTGCTGTTAAAGACAGAAAAGTTTCTTTAACCCTTTTCTAGAGCAAAATCAAGAGGAACAAGGCATGGTATTATTTCAAGGCTGCCCCATTGATGAGCAGATAAAGAGTTGTGTTTCATCCCAGACTTGAGATAACTACTTAAGTCCAAACTGTGACCATACTTCTGGGTAGCAGAGGTAATAACCTTTGAAAATCCAAAGCCCTTCATTATGACTGTTAAATCTTTTGCAAGAGCCATAGAATTGTGATCACTAAAGACGATGAAGTCATAGAAATCTAACCTGTTTTAGTGAATGAACACTGTGCTGGTGATGGAACCTGTAAATAATTAATTCAATTGGGTGATGGCAAGTAAAAAGAAATATCCAATGTATTGCTATCATTACTATCCTTGCACAGAAAAGATGCTGGCAATCCCCATGGAACATGGACCAGGCCCGACCCTTATCTGAAAAAATACCCCCCCCTCCATTCTGTTATATCTAGGATGCTGAATGAGGGAGAAACCTAGAGGCAGCAAGACTGTCAGATGGAGCCCAGAAGTGGAGTCAATCCAAGTCTCAGTCAAAAAGTAAAGGTCACTGTCATGCCACAGGTTGGAAATAATATTGATCTTGTTGTTGACAACCTAGTGTTAGATCGCAGCAATGCATATGGGATCACTGATCAGTACGTCCTGACCAAAGGCTTGTGATGTAATTCAGGCTCCTTGTGTATCACACAAGGACACTACGTTCTTTGGACAGCATGCTATTTCTTTGCAAGGTAGCAAGTTGAAACCATAATTCAACCAAGACAAGGGTAACCTTCCAAGAATATGGACTTTACAATGTCTGTGCCTCACTCCTCCAGTGTACCTTTCAATGAGTCACACTCTGCAGCACATCTGCTGGGATTCAATGAAGCATAAAAAGGTCGTATGAATACAGGAATGACCCATAACAGACATATACACAAGTAAGTGCTAAATGTGCTGCTATAGAAGCATACAAGTTGTTAACCAATAACTGCAATACAGGTTTAGCAATGTGCTCAAATAAACAACAATGGTGGATACAACAGTAGCCAGTACCATGATTTTGAAGCATAATATCTTGACTGTGTTCCAGCTGACTTGGGTTCAAATAGCAGCTTAGGGTGTCTGAGGTAATCAGTAAAAACAGTAAATGGTAAACTCAATTGTCATTCAGACCATGCACAAGAATTGCACAGCTGAACGAAATTACGTTTCTTGAAGCTCACATACACATAATAAGCTCATATACAGCATGCATATATCACTTATACAACATAAACACAAAAAACAAGAGAAAAACAAGCACAACAACAGCAGAATCTGATACTGACAACTGAAGGCACAAGTACCCTCTTCCATATGAGTATTTCTTATGCAGGTGATGGGATAGGAAGGCTAGGCATAACTATCCTGGTATGAAGGCATGCATATGGATATGCCTTGCAGCTGATCTCTGGGAGTGGTTGAGGACACAAAAAAAAAACCCCATTGTCCCTAGTGCAGAGGGGCTGAGTTGCTATGGAAGTGGAAGAATACGTCAGCACTTCCCTTTGCACATCTGTCCCTGGACACTGAAAGTGCACACAAAGAGGTTGGGAAGTGAGGTCATGTAAAAACACTCCTCATTAAGCAATATGATGGTGCCCCAGGTGTCTTGATCTTCCCACTGTTCTTGTGCATGTATCAAAGTTAGTCTGGGGGAAGAAAGGGAGCAGGTAGACTTGGCAGATGAAAAAATGCACTGGGTCAGCCAATGGTCAACTGCAAGTAGCCAAAAAAAAAAAGAGATAACAGTGGTGGTTAAGACAAGTTCAGGTATAAAACTCAGGTAATACAGTTAATGATGATAAACTTCAGATAAGTTTCAGGTTGCTGCATGAATCTTAATTTGTAAACACAGAAGATTGGCTCAAAGAAAATCAAGTTCCCAGGAAGGTATAGCTCAACCAAAGTAAAGGGTCCAGAAGAATATCATGCAGAGTACAGCTCCTGTCATGGCTGTAAGTACAACACTTCCAACAACAGTCAAAGCAAGGACCTGAAAACAAATCAAAATGCCATTGGCAGTGTCACCAGGGAGACAATCCAGTGTTTCTTCAAGCTTATGGCCCTGGCAGGTAGAACACATGTGAAGGAAGTAACTACACACCAACACTGATGCATTAGTTGAGCAAACAGTCAACTGCAGTCAGCAGGTCTACCTCAGAACATTGCCCAAGTCAGGTCCCTCCCCCCAGCTTCATGTAAATGTTTCTGGACTGTACCAGTTCTGTTAAAAAAAAAAAAGCAATCCAGCTAGGCCACCTACAATGAGTAACATCCGATGAGTCAACAAATTCTACAGAGTTCCCATCTACCCTGAAATAGAGTCACTACTGCTACAGCCACATGTCAGAACAGTCAAGCAGATGAATGCAATATTTCATAAGATCACAAATACTAAAGTAGATGCAAAATCAGTATCAGACTGTGTAAGATTTGAAAGTGTGTAAAGATTATTAATAGACACAATTTGGGCAAAGGTGCTTGAAAGTCAAATAAAATTATCTTATATTTGAAAAACACCCAAAGATATGACCTGCAACAGCCAATCACCACCATATCGGTTAAATGAGATCATGGGTACAAGTAGCAGAAAATAAATCCCTTTGCAGGGAAGATGGGCTCACTGTCCATAACAGAGTAAGGATCTCAACAAGCCAAGAGGATCTCAAAGTACAATCAATGCTTTTCAGAGTGGAAAAAAGTGACAAGATGGCTGCAGCACCTAGTAAGGATGTATTCTTGGAACCTCCATGCATGATCCACTGGGAGAGCTCTTTGGGGTATGCCCAAGGTATGTTGGAGTGTTATATCACTCAACCTGCATAAGAATGTCCTAGGATCCCACAAAATAATTTGGAAACAATTGATGGAGATAGAAAACTCTGATGTCTCCTGTCCAGCATTCTAGTACTGCAACCCCTACCATGACAAGAAGTTTAAGAAAGAAAAGGGAAGGAAACAAGAAAGGAAGGAAGGAATGATGGATGGATGGACAGATGGATGGATGGATGGATAGATAGATGAATGGATGGATTCACCAAGACAAGCAGGTAATGGATGGGTGGAATGACTGATACAATTTAGCAAATAAATAAATAAATAAATAAATAAATAAATAACAGAAAATAAAGTGAAGATTTCTAGCAGAGTGATGCCATTTCACCAAAGCTGTAACAGAATATAACAGTTTGCTATTAACTCAAATACCACCACAACAAAAGATGCCTTGCTTAGAATTCCCTGTCCTAGAGTCTAGCACAAAACAAGGAATAATTACTCCACCAGTGAACTTCTCAGTAATAGATAGTCATTGGACAACAAGGGATTATTAGTGAGTAAAACACTGTGTATAGTTTTAGTAGCCATGTCCAAATCACTCCCATCCAGCACTGATGTACCAGTTATTTGCAATTTGTCTGGACCCATATTCTCAACACTTTCCTCAATGGCAACTGCTGAATTCCTACCTTCAAAGGGTTCATGAAGTACTTCAAGCAGAACAGAATTCTACACCTCCACATAATATTCATTAGAACATTCAGAAAGGCCAATATTTGTTGTTGCTAATCAGAAAATGCACCAACTACTGCTTCTTCTATAAAATGCCATAGCAAATGTGCATGGTTCACATGAAGGCTTGTGAATTCCCAAGAGGTGAGTAGAGACTGTTGTCTAATTTCCTGGATAATCTTTCTAGTAGTAACTAACATAATTCTAGGCCTTGCATGTGAATGATTAGTAGAACCAGTAGACTCTAACTGATCAAAAAATGAAATAAATATTAAAGATGCATTTTATTCTGAGAATTACCCTTACACATAGACACACACATCAAAAAATGAAATAAATATGTAAATATATGTTTTCTTTTGAGAAGTATGCTTATAATTACGCACACGCACACACACACACACACACACACACACACACACACACACACACACACACACACACACACACAACTTTTCTTTAGGAGAAGAACTATTTCAGAATACTTTATTTCTGGTCTTTATGGTTCCATATTCTGTAACCATCAAATTTTCTTTTTGCCCCCTGAATTGATCCACTGAGTTCGCCATAGATTCATAGATTTTTACTAGGTTAATGGCCCGGGGGGGAGGGGGGCTTTCGAAGCCTATCAGAGTTTTCCAAAAAAGTAATGATATCCTGCATCCAAGCAGGACATTGAGGACCAGGTGTTTATAAGCTACCTCTGTCCAAAAGGGACATGGGTGCTGTTTCTTGAAGAAAGATCCCTAATGACCATTTGTTTCTCTTAGAAGATAGGGCCAGGTGTCAGAGTTGGTGCCATCATCCATTATTTGAGCTTGTTTTCTTTTTTTTTCTTCAGGAATAACCCCACTGCACCTGCCACCAGTAGTGTGCTCATACCTCTCAACTTCTTAGCACAATAAATCTGGATATAATCTAAAATAATGGGGGAACAAAGGCCCAATAATAGTGACAGATTTTAAATGTTGCTTTTATAAACTTAGAAAGTTGCTAGAACAACAAGATTTTGTATTAGCATGCATTTTCTGAAGGATATGAAGTGTGAAATGTATGTCATTATTTATTGACTTCAATCCTCAGTAATTTGCCAGAAAACATCCAAAAATATGATACAAAAATCTGGACATTCTGTGAAAATCTATACAGTTGAGAGGTATGTGTGTGTTACAGGGTTTAGCTGTAGTTGGCCTTAGCAAGGGAATGTCACTCACTCACTCACTCACTCACTCACTCACTCACTCACTCACTCACTCACTCACTCACTCACTCACTCACTCACTCACTTTTCCAAGTGATATAACTTTTCAGAAGGCCTTGCCCTATTCAAAGCAAGTGCTCTAGTCTGGTCTTCGGTGTCCATCAAGGACTCTACTATGGGAAGTGCGCCCCAATATGCACAGCACACCCTAACCCCAGGAAAAGGTGAACAGACATTGCTGCATCATTCCTCTTTCCCCACACACCATCTAGTGCAACACCAAGGCCGCTAACTGAATCTAGGTATCCTATGTCATCGTCATTTTTTTTGTTTCCCTGTACGCCAACAGAATTGGTAGAACTGTTCCAAATATTTATCAGTTTGTCAGTATAACTACTGCTTCTGCTGCTGGTTGTTTTTTTTAATTTATTTATCTATTGTTCTGTCTATCTGATTATCTGATGAAGAGGTGTACCTTCTGAAAAAAAGCTTAATCTTTCTTGTTATGAAGCTGCAGAAATGCAGCAGAATATATGGCAAGAAATGAAAAAAATTGTTAGAATGCAAAATTAATTTCATGTAGCATCTTATATTATAGTAATGAATATAACACAGAACAATAGTCACAATGGCATAACTGGTAGAAATTAAATAATTTTGTCACTGATATTAATAAACTGAATAGTGTATTCACATTGTATTATGTTACTTGTAGCACAGAGACTGCAATAATAAAAAACACCAGAAAGAAATTAGAGCGATGATCAAAAATAAAAAAGCACAGAGTTTTTTTCTACTTTTGATGTAGAAAGTAGACTGCAACGCCAGTGGAAGGATATTCCAGAGAGACAGACCATAGCTGCTGGAGGCATACTAAAATATTTACTTCAGCTGACAACTGCCTTTTGATGGTATTTTTAAATAACACATGGATGACTGACAGCAAATACATATTTTCTACAGAAGGCTTCTCCAATGATATTCCCTTCATGCAGGACTGCACCCTTGTCAAGCCAACTATCATTATTAAGAAAATGATGAACTGTAAATATTTTCATGTTTCAAATATTTATTACAACAAGGGCCTGACCAACACTCAAAGTGCAATGCAATTGTGCAAAGTTGTGCAATTACCTAACATAGGCTTTTCAGTCCAAATGCTATCCAAATGCTACTTTGCTCAAAGCATTTGAATGCCTCAGGTCAAAACAGTGCTGACAAGGGCAGCCCCATCAAAAACAACATGGAAAACTAATAATTATGTATCTGGAATCATGTAGCAAAATGTTTGGAGTTTCCTCAGCAGGTATCTTTTCACCTGTATCAGGCAGCTATGCAATGGGTAAAGGACAGTTATTAATAGTTTACTCAGAGCTCTTAAAAGGGCATACTTGCATACAGTTATTAAAACAATTAAACTTTTTTACTATTTAACATTGCATTATCTTATTAGAACAATAAAAATAAGATTATAGGTTCATAGGTTCATAGGTTCATACTAGGCTATCTGCCCGAGGGCATTTACAAGCCTAGCCCATAGTTTTGTAGCTTACGCCACCCCTTTAGTATGGGGAACTATACCCATTATTTTGCTGTGCCTCTGTTGAGCAGTGACACTGAGGTAATCCCTGGGGTATATCTGCGATCTCCCATCCATTGGTCAAGATTTCTCTTGAACAAGGCCAGCGAGGTGCTCTGCCTCACATATACCGGGATTTTATTCCACAGCATAGGGAGTCTTTGGGTGATGAATCTATCCCTCCAGCGCGTCCTATTAATAGCCGTGTCGAGGTTTAAGTATAACATCTAAGAGTAAAGATGAAATTATGTATGCTATGTGTGCAGCAGCATTCAATGAGAGTGCGCAGTTTGATTTAACATTCATTTTAACTTAGATTTATTGGAGGGGATGGTGATGGCTGACTAGCTGCAGGAAATGTCCGCACGCTGACCAATCACCCCCTAGGATGCTATGTCTGTATCCAGCACAGAATGGGTGGGACTAGTGACTTCCCAGACAGTTAACCAGTAGACCAATAGATGAATGCACAGTGCCATAGAAACAGTAAATCATATAATTTTATTTGTATTACTTTAAATTACCAGATACATTGAGCACACAAGAGGACATGTGGCTAGTGATTGGAGTGAGTGAGAGCTTTTAATCAAAAAAAAAAGAACATAGAGGGAAAAAAAAGGTGTGTGATGTGCGCTATTCAGTTAAGATCAGTGATACCTCTTTTATATCAACACCCAAATAAAACTGCATAAGAAGTCAAACAGCTATGTGAACAAGAACGTGTTCAGATAGGTTTGATTAGGTCACAGAGATTAAGTCATTAAGGATGTAATATGGGTCTATATCACAAAGTTCTTAAATCGACACAAAATACCCGAAACCACAGAAAATTGAATGTATGGAACAGTTATTTTTATCCCAGGGAAAAAAAATCACTGCTCCAAAAAAAAAAACAAATCCAAACACAACATACCAATCCACTTTTCCAGCCGTTTGACTTTCTGTGGCTTCACGTATTTTGTTTCGATGTAAGAGCATTCGCTCTTTTCAGATTTCGACTTTGTGATATAGACCCATGTAATACATATATTCATTTTATTTTATTTTTTATAATTTTTTTTTTTCTTTTTGTTTTGTTGTCTGGGTTAGTATACTAGGCTTGAGGCCTACCTTCAGTGGGAGACCTGACATGTTATTTCTACTAAACAAGAGGGATTGCCATTACCTGAACAGCTAGCACAGTTGTCACTGATGCTTGAAAGTCAAAACATTGTGAGTTCTATTCGTATACAGTGTACTTTGACTCATTTTTCAGGATGAACACTACAGTGTAACATAAGGTGGGTGCGACATTCCTGGCTGTGCAGTCCTTCAGATAAAACATTAAATGATGGTATCATTCTCCTGAATTGCAGCTAGCTCACAGAATGTAAAATAACTGATGCACTAATCAAAATGAGTACATTTTTATTTATTTTATGTCAATCAAAACTCACATTGACCAAAATAAAAACATTCCAGAGCACTGTTATGTGAATGATGCTGCATATGTTCCAAAAGTACTGGATATTTCCACAGATCCTAAGGACATTCCATTGCTTGTTGTATGATGCATAATAACTTCTTGCATTCCAAACTCTCCAAAATACAAACATCAAAAGTAATATTTCAGAATCAGCAAAAGTATTAATTTAGCCTAACCCATAACACACAAACTGTAAATCAATTTCTAATTTAGGAATAAACAGTAGATTGCATTGCAGCTTTTATAATATCAATCTCAAGATGTTTTGGACTTTTGCACAGTCTCAGAAAACACATAAAGTAGTTTCAGTTTCCCCACAGAAATACTTTCTATTGGCAAGACTTTTATATTTCAATACCCCCTTTACAGGAATTTTTTGATCTACCAATCTCCACATAACGGCTTACATAACAGGATTTTTTTTTCCAGTCTCACCCCTCACTCAATACCTTGTTTTAAAGAGTCATCTAGGCTTTCCCACCCAGACATAAAATAATTGCTCCATACTCTGTCATCTATCCATTTCTTCTTTCACATTTGTTATGTAAAATGTAGATGCTCCTTTTAATGAGTATTCAGAATCTGTACTGCAGTATGGACTGTCAGGAGTATGTTCATAGTGATTAGGTAACTCAGAAGGACTTAATTGCTAACCAACATGATATAAAAAGAAATAGCCCAAAGATCTGAATTCAGGAAGTTAGTTCCTCTCATGGACAGTCATTTGAAGGAAGATTTTCATCATAGTCTGGCAGTTAGCACAGAGGACTATGGCCCTGAGCTGTTGAAAGTTGCTTCCTTAGCCAAGGATATAGGGATTGAATATTTCCACTTTCATTTGCCTACTCTGTGAATTTGAGCAGATCACTTAACCAGGCAACGTTCCAAGGTTTGCACTAAAAATGGACACTTGTGTTGTGTGAGCATTCTGGGTTAACAGATGTATAAAAAAAAATCTGAATGAAGGCCTAGAGGCATGGTGCGGTGAGATAGCCCACTTGGGGCTAACCTATTGAGTAAAAGAAATTCCTTTTTTCTTAGAGCTGAATGTTGGGGCCTTAGAGGGCCCTACAGCTTTGGAATTGTATTGTGCTGCATGAGAGTCTGTATCCTACTGGGACTGTGTGGACTGTACTCTGTTAGGAGAAATTCACTAAGGTACTACTTACCTTTATTTGAAACTGCAAAGCCAAGTGGGCTAATATTTCAGTTTGTAAATTACCAAATATAACTATATTTTTTATATATAAACCCGTAGCATATTCTGGAAGCTAACACTGGCAGAGAATGTGGGCAGTTGCCCAAAGACTTTCCAATTTTTGTTTTTTGCAGTACTTCTGCTGCCAACTGCAATCCATTTTTGGGCTACAAATTTGCTATCATTTTCTGATCCTGCAGTCCATCCTATCCACTGTCTGAAATCATGGGTGAATTACTGGGAAAAATCATGGAATGGCAGGTGGTACTTAAGCAATGGTGGATAAAGCTATAGCGATAGCTGATTATGCTGACCAACATGGCTGCCAACCCTGAGATTGTGCTTCTTCTGTACAGTAGCCAGGCAGTATGATCTGGAAGTTCATGGGATATTTGAGCAATATTTCTCCACAGAGTTCTATATGAACATATTGAAAAAAAAATATTGCCATCTCAGCTGAGAATAGATGCAATAAAATGCACATGTGCATGAAACAAAGCTGATTGCATGGAACATGATAAACTTAAGAAAGAATTTTAGTCAGGGTTGGTATTACCTCTGAGGTACAAGGAAAAAAATCATAAATAGACTTTAATATAGATAAACTGATAAATGGACATATGTATGGCTTAAAGCATATTTGAAAACTCTGGCTTGAACCTGATAACCAAACATGTTAGAAACTGTGGCAGTAGACAGCTTTAAAAAGCTTTACTAGTAAGATGAGAAAATGAGTACCACAATATAATGCCAAGAAATCAAATAAGCACTTTAGCAGATACTTATTAGTTAATTACACAATGTTTAAAATTTAACATTCTGCAACTGGTTCTAAAACTGCACTAAGAAAAGTACCTCTTGTGAGGAAAAAAACAGTAAGCAGTATGCTAATTTGTTACACATAAAGGGTAAGTGGTAATAATGCTAAATTCTGTATTGCTAAAGAGAGTGTTACTGTAAAAAGTAAATGCATCCTTTATATGAAGATTTACCTATTGAATGCAATAGAACTTCATCTATGATAACTGTGTCAGACCTGTATACTTTATTATAAGCAGTCTAGTGAAGTGCATTGTATTTTTTGAAGGAAGGGAAGTTTAAGCTCGGCTAGATTCTGAAATCACGATTTCCTCTCTCAGGCTTTCCAAGTGTCCAAGCATAACACTTGAAGCAATCAAAAAGTAGATATAATATCCATTCATGGTGACAGAAAATAGTATACTTTCATGCATTTAGAAATGGAGACGTTTCTGGGAAAACTGTTACATTCTATGGTTCCCATTTTAAGGGACTGTGGAACTGTGGGTAGTGAGACTGTCAAAAACATAGTCTAGCAAGCTGATACACCTATTCCATAGATGTATGGGGGAGATCAAAGCAGTGTAATTCACAAAGGATTTCAGAATCAAAAGTAGGATAAGCAAGTCTGCCTAAAAACTACATAAGTTGCTAAAATCTGAATTGTGTCTATTATTAGAAGCATCCCACAAGGAAAGAGCAACATAAACCCAACATGGAAAGAGCCATCAGTACAGGAAGCAACAATGAATAAATAGAAAATTCTCAAGTGAAAATTAGTACAAGACATCAGCACAGAGACATACAAGAAACATTAGCACAGAAACTGAGGAAAAATAAAGAAAATTAAAGGCACTTCAGTGAGGAGTATCAGAACAAAGTTAATGCAGAAAGCTAGATAAGCAGGAGTATGCAGAGATTTGAGTCTATCTGAGCTAGTGTATGTGGACACTAAGCAGCTGGAATCTATGAACCAAGAAAAAAAATAAAAGTAATAGAAATTTTATACTATGATACTCTTTGCAGTGAGAGGTCAATATAAGGAAGAGAAAGGAAGTGAAAGGACACTATTCACTCAAACAACATAAAGTTAGAGCAATCTAAAATGAGAGACTGCACTCAAAACAAAGGTGCTGATGGTCAATAAATTAAAGCAGGTAATGATTTTTTAGAGTTACCTTAGAGACAGAATAAGCTGTAGCATCACTGTTCTAGGAGAAGCTATAATTTAAATTAAATTACTGAGAAAAGTAGTTACACATTAATGGCATTTCAAGTACGTTACCTACATTTAAAAAATGTACAATAGGATGATCATTTCAGTTGAGCAATAGAGAACATAACTAAGTTTATAGATGAAAACAGCCTGCAGGATGTTTCAATTATTTCTGAGTCTTGTCAAGATGACTTCCTATGCACAGTAAATATAGAAAAGAAAGAAATGCATCAGCTACTAGTGTCAAAACATGCTTGGATGTTAGTAATGAAGCCACCCCATTGTCAAATATTTGGATGTCACCTCACCTGTGATGGACACAACTAAGACAGGACTACTAGCCAGAGTGAAAGACAGAGAATATCAGTGCTTCTTGCCCAGAATTCCAGAAATGTGTACCTTTTTCTGGATATCTAAGATCTTTGAAGCCAGTACCTGTGATAAAAGTACTTTTTAAATGCATTGCTGTGGATATCATAGCAACCATTAGTAAAATATAACAATGTGTATAAGTAAATAATAGTCATAATGGACTATGCTATTAAGTTTTCAGATACAGTGTTTCTGTGCAAACTTATATTAATGATATTACGAAGGAGCTCTGGTTTGTTATTCTCCAGAGCTGGTATTCCATAAGGAGATATTTACTGACAAGGTAGTCTCTTTATCTCAAGAGTACTGCATCCATTTTGTCAATGGTTTAAAGTCAAAAAGTACACCATCCACAAACTGATGGATTAGTAGAAAGATTTAATAAAACACTGACATGCATACTGAGTAATGTTGTGGAGGAAATAATGAAAACTTGGACTAGTTGTTTCCCTACCTACCAATTGCATTCAGAGACAAGCGCATGCTTCAAATGGGTTTACCCTAGCTGAGCGGCTACACAGCACACATCCAAGATGGTTGATTGACATTGCTATGGCTGGCATATTTGTACAGGTGCTCCCCTGATATGGGGTACACACATTCTGCCTGACTAATTGACTAACTAGGAAACCATGAACACATCAGTATCAAGACCTACACATGTATGCAGAACAACACTTCCTATTGTACAGTTTACAGATATGCAGGCAACTTTCTCAGAACTAATGTAGTAAAAAATAATAAATTCCTACCAAAAGCATTTCAATAAAGAAAATGGAAGACACGTGCACACCTGCACCTGGAAATACAATCCATCATCCCAATAATGGGAGATTATTTCATTTATATATTTACTATTTGTTTACTGGTTGGGTGGGCTTGGGCTTGTTACATTGATCCTTTTCAGCCATGACCTGGGCTCGTTTATCTGATAACATGCAATATTTGTCATACAAATAAGATAAGTGGATACAGAAATATTATACATTACAAGACAATGACTGTCAAGAAGTAGATAAACCATTGCATATAAATCAAAATAATCCTAGAGATATTTATTTATTATTTATTTATTTATTTTCTTACATTTGTTGACCGGGCTAGTCTAACTGGATATATGTCCATTTTCAGTAGAGGCCCGGGGAGATAAGCTTTGAGGAAACAAACAAAATCACATATACAAAAATGAATGTATACAATGAACATTGCAGGTGTAGTACAGAGAATAATCAAAGAGGTCATTCGTTCATAAAATAGTGCAAAATATACAGATACAATTAGTACAATACAAAATGTAGTTGCAATACATCATAAAGAAAAAGACGGCAGCTGAATTATACAATATATTAGTATACAAGTAGTCATAAAGAAAAAGTAGGATCTGAAATTATACAATATATTAGTAAAAGTAGTCTCCTTAATGAGATTCTGAAGATGTAAGTAACAGTATAGAAGGACAAGGTAAGTTGTTATTAAGAATAGGACCTTGATTACTGAGAAGAGGAGGGGAGGTTGAACCAAGTAAAAAGAGCTAGTTGATCAGTCAGGTTTAGTACAGGGGCACAGCCAGTGTGTTCTGAGGAAAAGTTTCAGTTTGGTTTTAAAGAGTGATATAGAGGGAAGAGAGGAAAGTTAGTTAGGAAGAAAGTTCCAGGATTGTCCAACAGTATTAGAGAAAAGGGAGTCCCCAGCCCTGTTGTTTGATTTACAAATATTTACAAGAAGTTTATGTGATGATCGTAAGGTCTTTAGATTGTTGTAGGGGGTAATAAGGGTAGATAGTATAGGGGTATTGGTAGGTTGGTAAAGGGTTTTATGGACAATAGTCAGTTGGTGGAATTTAAGCTGATTTTGTAATTCAAGCCATTCCAGCTGCTTTAGATTAAAACAGTGGTGGGTTCTGAAAGGGTTACCTGTAGCAAATCTGGCTATGTTATTGTAGGAGTTTTCCATTTTATTAAGGTTGCTTTTAGAGAGATTAGTATATATGAGTGAGGCATAGAGGAGAGTAGAAATTGGATGGGTGTGAGCAATAGTTATTCTAGCTGCAGGAGAGAGAAAGGGTTGGATCCTGTAGAGACAGCCTAGTTTTCTATTAACAGATTTTATAGTATTGTTAATATGGGTGTCAAAGTTAAGGTTGTTATCTATGGTGATACCTAATAGTTTGGTAGTTGGATCTAGGAATATGAGAGTTACTGTGAAGTCTATTGGGGGGGACTTACAAGTAGGAGTAAAAAGGAGGAGTTTAGTTTTTTGGGGTTCAGAAGGAGACAGTGCTGTGTAAACCATTGTTCAACTGTGTTAAACACATTTTGGGTAAGGGAGTGAAGTTCAGATATAGATGTGGCTGAGCATATAAGTGTGGAATCATCTGCATATTGTATGCATGTAGCTTGGGGGATTGCTAGGTGAAGGTCGTTGATAAATATAGAAAACAGAAGAGGTCCTAATATGGATCCTTGAGGAACACCAATGTTAATGGGCAGATGGGTAGATAGAATGTTATGCCAAAGTACAGCCTGTTGTCTGTTATCTAAGTAGGACTGGAACCATTGTATAGCTAGTGCATGTAATGACAGGGATCTGAGGATATTTATAAGTATCTGGTGATTTACCATATTGAATGCCTTAGACAGATCTATAAACAGTGAAGAGGGAAGCATATTGAGGTTACTTTTTTGTTAATACAGTCAGTAAAGGAAAGGAGGGCAGTAGTAGTGCTGTGGGAAGGTTTGAAACCATGTTGAGAGTTTGAAAGTAAGTTATTTTGGATTAGGTGGTCTAGCAATTGTCTGTGGATGCATTTTTCCATGATCTTTGCTAAGGGAGAAAGTAGGGCTATGGAACGGTAATTGGAGAGGTCAGTAGAGTTCCCACCCTTGTGAACTGGGATAATATGGGATACTTTCCAGATTTTAGGGATGTGTCCTTCACTGATGGTTCTATTGATGAGAATGGAAATGGGATAGGCGATGGATTTGGCTGCCTTTTGTAGATATTCAGCAGGTAGTTGGTCTGCTGAAGGAGTGCACGGTTACAGTTTTTGGATAAGGGTAAGAATATATGTTGTTTGGACTGGTTGGAAGAGAAATGAAGGGTATGGGTTAGAGTTAGAGTTGGATATAGTTACGCTCTGAGTAGATAACTGACTGGCAAGAGTTTGAATAACCTCAGTGAAAAAGGTATTAAAGGTATTAGCAGTCTGCTTGTGATTCTCCTGGTCTGTGCCTTGTGGGTTTGGTGTGATGGATTGACCTGAGTGTAATAATTTATTAATACTCACCCAGAACTTTTGTGTTTTTTTATGGTGAGTCTGCTGGAATTGTAGGTAGTAGTTTCTTTTGTCAGACAGTATAGCTTTTTTAGTTTCATTTCTCAGCTGTCTGAAGTTTTGTTGGTCTATTGGGTTTTTAGTTAAATGAGATCTATTCCAGTATTTATTTCCGAGATAGATTTTTTGCCTGGTCTCTTTTGAAAGCCATGGGGCAGATTTAGTTCTCATTCTAATAGAGGGGGTTGGTGCATGGTGGTCTAGTATGGCTAGGAAGTTAGAATTAAAGTAATTAACAGCTTCCTCAAGTGTGAGGTATTTTAAGGGAGACCAGTTACATGCTCTTAGTTCTCTCTGGAAGAGATCGGGGTTGAAGTTTTTCTTGGTTCTAATTGTCCTAGATATGGTTGGATTAGGTAGATTAGATTTAAGCCTGATGATGTAGGTTAATGAGTGGTCACTTACATCATCAGGGAGGGTCCCAGCTTCATATGTCTGAGGATGATTATTTATGAGAATCCAATCTAAGGTACTTTCTTTCTTATTAGGCTTGTTTATTCTGGTAGGGGAGGTAATGGTTTGAGAAAAACCAAAAAGGTTAATATGGCTGGTAGGGTGGCTACTGCTACAACACTTCCAATCAATGTTAAAATCACCTAGGATTATGGTTTCTTGGGGCAAAATTTGGGATAACCAACAAAGGATATTTTCTATGGTGGCAATGTTATTACCAGGAGGAAGATAGATGCAGATAATATAGATGGATTTGAATGTGTTAAGTTGAGGCTTGATAATAAGAATTTCAGTGTTGGAGTCTTGAGGTGGTTTATAGTCATAGGTAATAATCTGTAACCCAGATTTAAATAGGATAGCTACACCACCACCCTTTTTGGTTGCATGATCAAGTCACAAAATATTATAACTGGGTGGGATGACTTAATTGTCTTTAGTCACAGGTTTTAACCAAGTTTCTGTTAAACAAGAATGTCAAAGGATTAGACTTCCAAGAGAGCATGGAGTTGTGCAACTTTGTTATTAATGCTACGTATGTTGAGGTGAGCTAATAAGAGTGAGTTAGGTGGTTTGATAAGGGAATGGATAGTAGAATGGTTGGGGTTGAGGAGTTGAGTGGTAGTAGCAGCTGTTGGGCCTGGGTTTGGGTGAATGTCTCCATCTTTTAATGAAAAGAGTAGTGTTTGAAGTCTACGATTTGGGAATTTAGTATATAGAGGTAGAGATTTTCTGGGATTGGGAGAGTCATATCTAATGTGGGCTATCCTATGGTATTTTGCTAGTAGATAGCTGGGTGTAGATGCTATGTTAACATGGTTAGTGAAAATAGGTAGAGAAGGAGAGGTAGATAGCTTATTGAGGAAGAGAAGGTATGAATACAATGGGTGTTCATAGGAGGTTAGCAGGTAAGCTAAAGTTAGAGGTGGTAGAAGGGTAAGTATGAGTAACCTCTGTAAGAGGGCTAGGGTGGGTAGCTTATACATCTGGAAGGGTAAGTTGTTAGGTTGCTGTTATAGGCTTGGAGGCATACTAGGTGTGGGAAGGCATAGGTGGAGGGTGTGGTGGGAGAGATAGAGAGTGGTAAGTGAAAAGAGAGAATTGGAGTTACGTGGCCTATGGTGAAGGGTTTGTGATTGGTGGAAGAGGGAAGGGGTGTGGTTAGATGGTATAGACCGCTGAAGGTGGGTGGGATTTGGGGGTAGGGTAGGGGAGCGGAGTGAGCCCTTAGGGCGAACAAAGCGGGTAGAGGCAAGTGAAGTAGAAGCTAGAGAAGAAACTATCAGCAATGCTAGTAACTGAAGGAAAGTTAGGCAAGTCAGGAGTGGGAAAGATCAGAGATAAAACAGAAGTCTATGCAAAAAAAAAACAGGTGGGTGTAGACAGTTGAAGTAAAGGGTAAGTGAGAAAATAAGAGCAGGTCTAGGACTTAAGAGATGTAGTGTAATTACAGAAGAAATACAGAGGGATAAGCAGGAGATAAAGGATGGGATAAGGGTGCCACCTAGTGGGCAGATCTAGTATTTCAGGTAAGTATGTAAGGAGCTAGCTGGTTTAGAGCTAGGGAAGAAGTGATAGCTAGTAAAGGGAGTTATTATAAAGTAGAAGAGGTTTGTTGGATACAGGGTGGATAGGAGGGCTAAACACTGTTGGCTGTTCAGGCTCATAGCATACTTTTGTGCATTACATCGGCATTTGCACTCCAAGAGAAAAATGTACATTTTCTTAGAAGATGATGAGGTTACCTTGTGCCCATGAATATTGATGCTGCCAGCAGTGTAAGCTGGACATCTATATTACAATGTTGAACATTTAGATTGTCAAACTCCTAAATGTTGACACCTAGATGTTGAACACTGAAAACCGCAAATGGCCAATTACACAAATTTTTCCCCCGTGAAAAAAATTGCTTGGCCAAAAAAAAAACAAACTTTAAAACCCTAACCAAGTGGGAGGTTTTGCCTCCCACACCCCCTGACATGGGAAGCTGTGGCCCCCACACTTTCCCTAACTAAATATACCAACTCCGAGATCACTCTACATCGGGGGAAAAGGGCAAATCCCTAATGACGGCCAAGCTAATTTTTTCCATGGGAAAAAATTTGCACAATTGGCCGTTCGTGGTTTTCAGCATTTGACATTTAGGTGTCGACATTTAGGCTTTCAACAATTTAAATGTTTAACGACGTGATATGAACCCTAAGCTGGTGAACTCATTTTACTGACTCACACTTGTTTTCAAAAACCTGGTGAGGACAAGGTATTTGTTAAGTGGTAAGAAGTTAAGACATGCTCCACACTACCCATTGGAGATGATGGATGTCTAAAAAAATGTAGTTTGTCTGAGTAAGCAAACAGATCACAGTCTCAAACTGTCAGATCAAGGAACGATCACAATGCAGTGTCAAATATAGTGAATGGTATCAATCCAAGCATAAATGCACAGTACACCAAAAAGCACTGCTGAAACATGTCAATCCAGAGATACCTTCAAACAGAGTATTTAAATAGAGTGGACCTTTTAAAAGGGTGATTCAAATGTTTCATAAGCATGCCCACTGCGTAAACGTGATAACCAAAGAGAATTAGTAATGCCTGCTATACCAGTTGCTGTCAGTATTTACCCACACTTACTTCACTTATTTAGATAAAGCCCATTGATTATGAATAAATCTGGCTTTATTGTGAGTAAACAATCCTTACTGCTACAATCATACCTGTACCTTCAGGTTTTAACCAAGTTTCTGTTAAACAAGAATGTCAAAGGATTAGACTTCCAAGAGAGCATGGAGTTGTGCAACTTTGTTATTAATGCTACGTATGTTGAGGTGAGCTAATAAGAGTGAGTTAGGTGGTTTGATAAGGGAATGGATAGTAGAATGGTTGGGGTTGAGGAGTTGAGTGGTAGTAGCAGCTGTTGGGCCTGGGTTTGGGTGAATGTCTCCATCTTTTAATGAAAAGAGTAGTGTTTGAAGTCTACGATTTGGGAATTTAGTATATAGAGGTAGAGATTTTCTGGGATTGGGAGAGTCATATCTAATGTGGGCTATCCTATGGTATTTTGCTAGTAGATAGCTGGGTGTAGATGCTATGTTAACATGGTTAGTGAAAATAGGTAGAGAAGGAGAGGTAGATAGCTTATTGAGGAAGAGAAGGTATGAATACAATGGGTGTTCATAGGAGGTTAGCAGGTAAGCTAAAGTTAGAGGTGGTAGAAGGGTAAGTATGAGTAACCTCTGTAAGAGGGCTAGGGTGGGTAGCTTATACATCTGGAAGGGTAAGTTGTTAGGTTGCTGTTATAGGCTTGGAGGCATACTAGGTGTGGGAAGGCATAGGTGGAGGGTGTGGTGGGAGAGATAGAGAGTGGTAAGTGAAAAGAGAGAATTGGAGTTACGTGGCCTATGGTGAAGGGTTTGTGATTGGTGGAAGAGGGAAGGGGTGTGGTTAGATGGTATAGACCCCTGAAGGTGGGTGGGATTTGGGGGTAGGGTAGGGGAGCGGAGTGAGCCCTTAGGGCGAACAAAGCGGGTAGAGGCAAGTGAAGTAGAAGCTAGAGAAGAAACTATCAGCAATGCTAGTAACTGAAGGAAAGTTAGGCAAGTCAGGAGTGGGAAAGATCAGAGATAAAACAGAAGTCTATGCAAAAAAAAAACAGGTGGGTGTAGACAGTTGAAGTAAAGGGTAAGTGAGAAAATAAGAGCAGGTCTAGGACTTAAGAGATGTAGTGTAATTACAGAAGAAATACAGAGGGATAAGCAGGAGATAAAGGATGGGATAAGGGTGCCACCTAGTGGGCAGATCTAGTATTTCAGGTAAGTATGTAAGGAGCTAGCTGGTTTAGAGCTAGGGAAGAAGTGATAGCTAGTAAAGGGAGTTATTATAAAGTAGAAGAGGTTTGTTGGATACAGGGTAGATAGGAGGGGCTAAACACTGTTGGCTGTTCAGGCTCATAGCATACTTTTGTGCATTACATCGGCATTTGCACTCCAAGAGAAAAATGTACATTTTCTTAGAAGATGATGAGGTTACCTTGTGCCCATGAATATTGATGCTGCCAGCAGTGTAAGCTGGACATCTATATTACAATGTTGAACATTTAGATTGTCAAACTCCTAAATGTTGACACCTAGATGTTGAACACTGAAAACCGCAAATGGCCAATTACACAAATTTTTCCCCCGTGAAAAAAATTGCTTGGCCAAAAAAAAAACAAACTTTAAAACCCTAACCAAGTGGGAGGTTTTGCCTCCCACACCCCCTGACATGGGAAGCTGTGGCCCCCACACTTTCCCTAACTAAATATACCAACTCCGAGATCACTCTACATCGGGGGAAAAGGGCAAATCCCTAATGACGGCCAAGCTAATTTTTTCCATGGGAAAAAATTTGCACAATTGGCCGTTCGTGGTTTTCAGCATTTGACATTTAGGTGTCGACATTTAGGCTTTCAACAATTTAAATGTTTAACGACGTGATATGAACCCTAAGCTGGTGAACTCATTTTACTGACTCACACTTGTTTTCAAAAACCTGGTGAGGACAAGGTATTTGTTAAGTGGTAAGAAGTTAAGACATGCTCCACACTACCCATTGGAGATGATGGATGTCTAAAAAAATGTAGTTTGTCTGAGTAAGCAAACAGATCACAGTCTCAAACTGTCAGATCAAGGAACGATCACAATGCAGTGTCAAATATAGTGAATGGTATCAATCCAAGCATAAATGCACAGTACACCAAAAAGCACTGCTGAAACATGTCAATCCAGAGATACCTTCAAACAGAGTATTTAAATAGAGTGGACCTTTTAAAAGGGTGATTCAAATGTTTCATAAGCATGCCCACTGCGTAAACGTGATAACCAAAAGAGAATTAGTAATGCCTGCTATACCAGTTGCTGTCAGTATTTACCCACACTTACTTCACTTATTTAGATAAAGCCCATTGATTATGAATAAATCTGGCTTTATTGTGAGTAGGCAATCCTTACTGCTACAATCATACCTGTACCTTAACAAGGACAGTTTTCTTACTGTAGTGAGTTGATGTTCGAGGTTTGTTCACCTGTCACCATTATTACACGGATATCTGATAACATATAATTGGACAGTTTCCAGTGTCACTGTACCAAGCACATAAGATTGCTGGAAGTTGTAGTCACTTTAGCTGGTAGATCTGTATTACATAAATAAAGGTCACTGCATTTTCTAGCTGTCTTATACACTCCTATTCTGCATTACTTCTTGCATTTCTGAAGTTGAATATCTCTAATCACGAATATAACTCCTCTCACAATAACAAAGCTTTCAACATGCATTATTTTTAGAAGCATTTGATCAAAAAGAAAAAAAGAAAGAAAGAATGAAAGAAAGAAACATCACACCTACCCTGCCACACATATGTATAAGTGGGTTGTGAAAACCAGTTCATTGATTTACTTTTTAGATGTATTGTTTTTTTTTTTTTAATTATTAAGTGTATTTAAATATACACAACATGAGCTAAACCATTCAAAATAAACTTACAAAACACTAGCTCACATACCAACATGTAAAATAAATAGTATTAAATACTCCAAAATATTTAAAGGAAAACAGAAATTTATCAATAACTGTTCATTATTTCTGGCAGTTTTTAGAAACATTTGTTGACTGAAAAGATTAAAGATCAGAGAAGTGTTGTTTGATCATGGTTTCATTTCATCTCTGCAGGACACTATCATAGGAATTCTCATGCTTTCTGATAGAGCACAATGATTTGTCAAATCAAGTTATTCAAGACAGATATACCTGACACTGGTGGTCCATTATTTTGCATATTTATCACCCTGGGAATGAATAATGCAGATGCTATTTTTTGTGCTATTTGAACATGTGTGACCAAAGTAAATAAACTGCAGAGTATTTTATAATGAAAATATAGAATACAAATGGCTGTAGAACTAAACATCCTGTATTCAGTAGCTTTTATTCAATTAAAGGAACAACAAACACAGAATCTAAATATACATATATATATATATATATATATATATATATATATATATATATAAAAACACACACAAACACACACACACACACACACATATATATATATATATATATATATATATATATATATATATATAAAACAAGCACACGCACACACACACACATATATATATATATATATATATATATATACATATATATGTGTGTGTGTGTGTAGCTAGATATATAATTCATAAAATTAGGATATAAATACTGGAGAAACAGTTATATGTTTCTTGGATAGCTATCTTCTCATATGGGTTTTGGTGATCTATTAACTCAATGTGTATATTTAAATGCAGCATAGAAGCATTTCAGTGTAGATCATAAAATCAATTTTTTTTGTAGTGAACAAAGTCACATTAATTAAGTCAAGCATGTAACTAATGTGTAACAACCAACACTTAGAATTTGCCATCCCACTTTAAAGTCTTACAGAGTGTAGCACTGCACACATTTTGAGATATGCAATGTCGTGGGCTGCATTAGTCTCCAATTCCTATATGACCCATATTGGATGAAACACTGTTTTCCATTAGGTTTCTGATCTTTTCTCCTGAAGTGCTCAAATAACGTATCGGCTTTAACAAATATTTTAAAGGTAAGGTGCTTATTTTTCATCTCTGAGTTAAAATACTTTTTAGTTATCACCGGAAAAGAAAAGATATGAGATTCCTACCTCAACTAATAATAACCGTCTCCACAATTAATGTTCAATAAAAAAGAAATTGAAGATAACTCAAACAAATCTCACATACTTCACAAAATGCATGTTGGATCAGTCATCATCATCATCATCATCATCATCATCATCACCTTTCCCTTTGTTTCCATTTTTAAATTGTATCAGGGCATCATGTTCACTGTTTTCACCTCTCTCAACAAACTGACAGTCTCATTCTTTTATCAGTCTTGCCTGAATGTCACAGGTCTTGTCCAATGTAATCCACCCATCTCTTGTCTGAATGCCCTCATCTCCTCTTGTCTTCTTCCTCTGCCTTCTAAATCTACTTTACTAAATATATTTTTTTATTTCCTGTACATGTGACCCAATCACCACAATATAGTCTCCTTAACCTACTTTGCAACTGGAGTCACTGTACTTTGTCTTCATCTCTGACGTCTGATGTCTTTATTTCATCATCTTGCCACCAATCTCAACTACTTCACCTCCTTCACCTCAAGGTTTTTTGACTGCTCTAACCTCACTGCCCAAGATTCTGTGCCTGGATACTAGCAATCAAGTCCTGAGACCATTGCAACTACTCCCCCAGAAAAAAAATTGCCACCAGTTAATCACCTTACTCCCAGTCTTTCCTCTGATAACAAGTAGATAGTCCCCGGGATTCACGAAGGTTCTGTTTAAGAATAAGTTATTCTTGCACAGAACCGACCGTGTCTGTGTAGAGCAGCAGCTCACCTTGCATATTCATGAAGGTGCACTGCTCTACTCTTAAATGGACATGGTCTGTGTGCACGAGCTTAGGGGGTGTGTCTGAGAGCAGTGCTGTCAGTATAAACATGCCCCCTGCACTCTATAATTGCCTTACGGCAATCTAAATATAGCGAGAGTGCTCGCCACCATCACTTGTTAACTGGACAAGTAATCTGGACAAAGGCATAGACAAATATGAGATGTTTGCTCTCACAAATGTACAAAGTGGATAGAATGACAGGCTTCGCATTAGCAAGAAGTACACAAAGGGCATGAAGTGTAAAACTCAAATGTCTGTCATTATTTCCTAATGCAGTCCCTAGTGCTTAGTCACTAATCTGACAGAAAGCCACAATTCTAAGAAAAATGGACCAGAAATATAAGGCAAATATCTGGACAATCTGTGACACTCTGTAGATTTGAGAAGTATGGTGGACACTGTTAGTGTCAGTGGAGCATACCTCTCAAATGCAAAGCCTGTCATGTCATCACCATTGTAAAAGCACAGCCTCCCACAGACAATGTTGCAGAAATCAATGTGTATACTTCTACAGTACAAAAATAAAACACAAAAGTTTAAATTATTTTTTTTTTTCAGTCCATAATAAAGCTTAAGTGTAGCTGAGCAGGTGTGCACATCGCGCAGCTCTGCTCAACCTAGCTTACAAATTACAAGGAGCTAAATAGGAATATACCTCAAAGAATAGCAGTGTGGAAATAGCAAAGTTGTTAGAGTGTTTGCTTTGTAAATAGCCATTCCTCTTTCAATCCACACTGAGGCCAATTTGCATTTTACATGTGAAAACAGTACATCATTTTTTTTAATAATTAGGTAGTAAATAACATATATTTGTAAGCCAGAGTAGTGCAGTAGGTCCAAATATGAGGTGTCAGTGTAATAACGTTGTGAAACTCCCATATAAACACAAGTGCCCCATACAATATAGTCATACAAGAATAAATGTAATGAAAGCACATTGGGGGATGTCAGGGAAGGTAAACAAAATTATAATATGTCAAGAATGATGAATTAATCCCATACAGTTAATAGTCCATAAAATAAAACATAAGCAATGCTAAGCATTGTACAGCTATACTGACCAGGTGTAAGTATTGTGTAAATATGAATGCTAAGCAATGAGTAGCCCAACTAAGTGGATTTGCCCATTGGTAAGCAGTGCTGAACCTGCCCTTTTAAGCACTGCCAACCTTAGCTAAGCAGGTTTGCCAGTAGCTTAGCTCAGCATATTCAGAACCGTCCAATCACGGCAAAGTGTGGGAAATCAGCCGTATTTAAACCTGACAGGTAGGAATACAGCTCATAACTGTTGTAGCTCCCCACTAGAGGAAGTATGGCAGGTACTGAAGTGGGCATGCGATTTCGGGTGCAGCGCTGGGGCATACAGGAGTCCAAGGTCATGGTAGGACTCCTTGTTAAAAACCATGATGTGAGACTGCTGCAGGACGAGTACCAAGGCTCCCAATAAAAAGTGGAGGCCTGGGAAAATCCATGACCTCACCAGTGCCATTGGCATCCCTCAGATTGGTGAGCAGGTCCGGCACCACTATGCCGACTTGAAGCGGAGAAAGAGGGAGCTCTTGGACCAGTGGGTCCAAGAAGCATGGCAGAGGAGGGATATGTGAAAGTATTCATATCAATAACTGTTCACCAAAGTCCCGTCTGTGTATGTGATGGATAGGGATGCATAAATGTTTCTGTATCTTCTTTACAGCTCCAGCTGAACAGGCTGCGAACCAGGAAGCCCATGCCAGCAGGTTGCAAAGGCTGCATCGTGTGGCTGGTGAGTAACAATCTAGCTTGTAGTATTCATACCAAATAAATATAAAGGAGTAGAATGTCATCTGGCAGTATTAAAAATGAGTATGGTTTATACTTAATAAAGCAGACAATATTACAGTAATAGTCTCATATAGGTTACATATAAATATAACTGTAACTGCCTGTCAATAAAATTCAAAACCCTGGACTGGTTGTGTTTACTCTGGCATGGTACAAACTGAAATGTGTACAGGTTATGCATAGCAACTATAGCTCCAAAAGCATTAAACAATCAAGTCTTATCTGTAAAAGTTAGTGCCTCTGTAAGACATGAGATTAACTGATATTAAAAATGTTATGCACCAAGATCTGATATCTGAATAGTAATGTTGTGTTAACCACTGTTTTCCACACTGTTCTATGTCAAAAGGTATGTATAGGAATGTATGTATAAGAATGTTGTAATTAAAGGTCAGATTGTACAACAAAGAGAAAATGACACAGAAATCATTGAAAAAAGAAACATCAGTTTCTCAGTTGCTCCTTCTAATGAAACACATACTTGTAATTTTAGCAGAAACAGCCACGGTTCAAATCCCGGGAGTGGCAGTAAGCTGTATGCATAATTTCAACTAAGATTTTGTGAATACGTGTAGAAACAGGTAGTGTTAACAAACATTTCCTCCACAGGTGTTCCAGGTAAGAGAAGGTATAAAGTAACTATAAGAAGGCTGTAGTTATACTGTGTACAACACCCATGGCCCAACCCCAAGGCTGCAAATAACATCAAGATAGGTACATACACCAAGTGGTCTTCCCCAAGAAATGTTCAAATATGTCATGCTGTAACAGCTATTGGTCCCTGCTACCAATAACCAGGGTGACCAATAGAAATCTAGGCAGAGCATGGCAGTAGCACACACACACACACACACACACACACACACACACACACACACACACACACACACACACACAGTATGAGTGCACATATGTAACCCTGACTATGTGAATATGGGTAGAAATATTCATGTAGTATTAACAAACATTCCCTCCACAGGTCTTCCAGATAAGAAAAAGTATAAAGTAGCTATTAAAAGGCTGTAATTATACACTGTGTACAAACATACCACTGCCCAACCCAAGGCCATAGGTTTTTGTAATAATACCTGTAGAGTAATGAGCAGAGCAATGATCATTAAAGCTGTGACCACTGCAAGAATCTACATTTGTTAATTGACATCTCTCTCTCTCCCCCACCTTATCTTCACCAATAATCTAAACACATAAATAAATGGATATGTTTTCCACCAAACCTACTGTTGAGACATGTGTCCTGTTGTTCTACAAATTTTGAAATGTATTCCAGTTAATGTTCCTTGTCAAATACTACCATCAGTGGCCTGCTGCTATCAATGTAACATGCATGCTGGTGTAATGCCTACTGTGGTTTAATATATGCATGTGTTCTGTTTGCTATGCAAATGTTTCAAATCTGTTGTTTTAGGTTAATGGGAATACTCATGCATGCTGTTATAACTAATCCTGGAATGTGTTTACCATTACTAACCAAAATATGTTCTAAAACTGCAACACCATAGCACATCTAGGAAAGCTGATACCAGTGGATCCGCCTCTCCCGCCTCATCTGGCCATGGCACTGGGCCCCAGCACATCTGGGACCCACTTCAGGACCTCCCAATCTGCTGGTCCTGTACCACCTTCAGGTGGAACCACCTCAGGGGCTGGGGCTTGTCCAGCCCTGGGTGCGGGGGTGGACAGGATCCTGTCACCTGTAGCCAGGTACAGGGTCTGGTGCATAGCAAGCTCCACAAGGAATTGAAAGATCTGCTACTCCAGCTTGAGGGCTGCATGGCAGAATTAGAGGTCAGCCTGCCCCTCCTGCTCAGCCCCAGCACAGCCACCTTCAGGGCCAAGGAGGTGCAATGGTGACTGCCCATGGGTAAGGACCTCAGTCCCACTGTATCCATTTGGGGGCTCGTGGGCTTACGATTACCAAATACCCCTCCCCGTTCAAAGTGTTTACCCCCCACATGTGTCATATACCACCCCTGTGTGCTGTCTTGTCTGTCTTATCTGTCTTCCTACCCAACCTACCTCCCCATATATACCTATGATCCTTCCCCAACATCCCACTCTCACCTTAAAAAAAAATAGGGCAATCTGTTCCCAAAAAAAATGTCACCCCATACATAGCTGTCCATTTCACACACATGTCTATTTGACACATGTAATCTTGTCTAATTGGCTTCATAACACATTATTGTTGTCTTCACTCCTGTCTCTCAGGGAGTTTGAGTGTCAAAATTTACCTCCAAATTCAGTATATATGCACAGCTGTTGCTGTAGAAGAAATGAACAGCTATGGACCTTCCCTACACCCATCCTGCACATCCCTAGCTAGATTTCATATTGTTTTTCCCTTTTCATGCCCTCTATTTCACCACTTTCCTATCACCCTTTTTTTATTTTCTTTTAAAAAAATTAGCATTGGGGTAAGTGGGAGTAAGCAGTTGTAAGCGGGATTAAGCCTGTTTGCGCGGTGCTAAGCTCTTAAGGTTAACCATCTGTCAGCATAGTTAACCAGAAGTTAGCATTGCTTACCACCATGCAAACCCACTTACAACTGCTTAAAAGTGCCTTAATCATTCTGTATCCAACAGCTCTTGTTCTACCCAGCAACAAAATAATCAGCCCTTACAAGTATTGTAACTTATATGTATATGTGTGTGTGTGTGTGTGTGTGTGTGTATATATATATATATATATATATATATATATATATATATGTGTGTGTGTGTGTGTGTGTGTGTGTGTGTGTGTGTGTGTATATATATATATATATATATATATATATATATATATATATATATATATATGTGTGTGTGTGTGTGTGTGTGTGTGTGTGTGTGCGTGTGTGTGTGTGTGTGTGTGCATGTATTGCAGTCAGACATCAGATCCACACTCTGAACCTTTTACTGCAGCAAATCTGTCCAAAGGCTGTCTAAATGGAGGTGAAGGGGTCCAAGTTAGGGACCTCTGATAATTATTGCCCTTATCCTTTCCTCCCCAGCAGAACTGTTCTGCCTTGCAACAAAATAATAAGGCCTGCCAAGTATTGAACCTAGGGCCCTGTAAACTACCATCAAAGCAATGTACCATTACACCATCAGAGTCCTATAAAATAGCAATGACATTCCTAACATATCAGTTAGTAAAGTCATTCAGCAGTAGGAAAAGGAGTCTGTAGAATCAGTCAGGTTCTCTATATATACATGTATATTTGTATGGAGATGCATATATATGGACAAATCTATACATAATACATACATATATGTAGAGATATACATCCACATTTATATCTACATATATGCATACACACACACACACACACACATATATATATATATATATATATATATATATATATATATATATATATATATATATATATATAGAAGGGTGAATACATACACACACACAGACACACACACACACACATATATATATATATGTGTGTGTGTGTGTGTGTGTGTGTGTGTGTGTGTGTGTGTGTGTGTGTATATATATATATATATATATATATATATATATATATATATATATATATACACTAATATACATAAATATATGATAGCTACAAACACATGCACTGTAAGGGTCATGCTGCTGCACACTAGAAGTATAAATCTGAAAATGCACTTACTGGACGTATTCTTTAAAATGGGGAAAAATGACATCTGTGCTGTAAGAGAGACCTAGTTAAAGGCAGCAGGAAGCACCCCTGCACTACCAGCCTATAACTCATTCTACAACTGCTGGCTGCAAAACTTGGACCGAAGTTCCAAAGGTGGTGGCATTTCCATATTCATTAAGGATGCACACACCTACAGAGTGTAGAACAACATTATGCATTACAGATCCTGCAGGTCTAGCTAACATTGGGTAAGACAGTGGTTCGGGTTATAGTCTGCTATAGGTCCCCAAACATGTACCAAGACTCACACTCCATGTCCCTAAACACCCTGGAGAATATTAGTGTCCAACCTAACACTCCCATACTGGTTGACTTCAACTACCCCACCATTAAGAGGGAAAGCTACTCATGTACCGATGCACACACTTATCACATCAACCTGGTCCTTCCTAACATGGGCGACTGTTGCTCTACACCTATATTCAACTCCTCTCTTGTTATATCTTAACACAAATTAATCACCTTTGGAAATCCACAGCCCTCCCCCACCCCCTCCACATGTAGGCACCATGAAAAGCCTGCCCAAACTATCTATGGCCTCATAACAACAGTGGTGGCTAAACTCATGGCAGCCGTGCAAATGGAGACTAGTTGCATGACTGCTGAATCAAACAACAATGCACTATGAATGCATACACAAATTCACGCCATACCCAATAGAACCAGGACCCTCACCTCTAAAAAAGGAAGCTGATTTGGTGTTCCCCAGCCATAAAGAAACTATACAACAGAAGGAGGAGACCGATATGGAATAAGGTGAGGTCCCAAGACTGGAAAATACCCTTATCAGCCTCAATTAAAAGTTGAGATTCCTCATCAAATACTACAAAGTTAGCTGTGAAAATGGAATTGGAGCACATAGTAGAGACAACCACAAGGCCTCATACAGTTATGTGAAGATTTTCCATGGTAATACCAAGATTTGTTCTAAGCTACTAGACAATGATTCCTCCTAGACTGAGCCAACAAATATTGCCAATATACTGGCTGACATATTGAGTGCAAACTTTATCCCTCTCTCCCCCCTCAAAGGACCAATCACAATACCAGTACACTGCCAGGCACCCAGTATTACTGCTGCACAGGTTAAAACACCACTGTCCAAGGCCAAGAATGCAGCTTCTGTGGGGCCTGGCATTATCCCTAGCTGTGTTCTACATGAACTATAGAGTGACCTGGCACCTCACCTGTGTGATCTGTGCAATCACAGCCTCACCTCAGGCTTTGTCCTTATTGAATTGTGCACTGCTACAGTCATCCCGCTCCACAAATTAGGTGTGACTACAGACTCAATACTGCCCCAACTGCTTGAGAAGTCTGTTATGCAAAGCTATGGAATGCATCATCATGCACCTAATAAACAGGGATATGGGAATCTGCAGACTCAGGAGCCCACACAGTTTACTTTTGTGAAGGGTAGGTCATACCTGTTCAAAACAACGTGGTCAACTTCTTGCCATCAGTCACCAGAGCTGTGGATGAAGGCAAGGTGGCAGATACAGTCTACCTTGATCCAGCGAAAGCCTTTGATAACATTCTCCACTCAGGAATCATGCAAAAACTCACTAAGCTAAGCATCAATCCCTATATCACTAGGTGGGTTGCAAATTGGGTCACAGATAGGACTCACAATGTGGAAATAGCTGACTCCAAGTCAGACTGCTGAGCAGTCATATGTGGAGTCCCAGAGGGTTCTGTCCTGGGTCCCCTCATGTTTGGTTGCAACTTCTCTGAAGCCCATGCCAACATGAAGGGGCTCTAGCTGACAAAGTTTGCAGACAATTGCAAGTTAGGAACTATTATTAACTACCCAAATGATGTTGGAATCCTACTGAAAGGCCTCACTAAGACCAGTGACTGGTGTCAGAGCCATGGCCTTAAGCTCAATGTCATAAAATGTGTCATCCCCTTTGTGGAAAGCCTGTTCCCATGATTTACCACATTGATGGTAGTCCCCTGAACAAAGAAGGCATTATAAGAGATCTGGGTACATAGGTTGACAGCAATGTCTCTTGACCACCACATTACCACTGTGGTCACAAAGTCCTTCTATGTGGCACATCTCAGTACTAACGCATTAACATCCAAGTAGGAAGAAGTCATTGTCCCGTGTACTCTTCTTGACAGAATGACATAGTTTGTTTCAGCATACATATTCTGATGGATGTGAGGTAGGTAAATGAAATGTATATCCTCATTTTCTGACAACAATCATATCATTACAGTGATTTACCAGAGAAATAATAATAATCTGTAAAACAGACCAGAAATATGAGCAATAAACCTGGACAACCTGAAACAATCCAACCAGTTGACAGGTATGCTCAGAACCCCATTCTGCTATGAATCTGGACCAAGGCTGACAAAGTGGTGGGTGGAAGCCATGAAAATGGGGATGTATCCGAAGTAGTGGCATAGGTAAGCTAACACAGTTGCTGTAGTAACACCCGCCTGTGTGCTCTAACATATAGTTACTGAAATAGCACAAGTTATTGAAATAGGACATCTGCTATGGGTAATTACATGTGTATTTGCAAATATATCAGGCACTAGAGGGAATGTAACAGCAGTGACACACATACACCAGTGTGAAAGTGCATACCCACAACCATCATCACCACAGTCACAGTCACATACTGTTAAGTCAAGTGAACAGTATAGTATACGGACTGTGTGAACAAATACATCATTGTTTGCCACTCACACACTAGCCTTACATATAGAGTCCCAGTTGTCAGTGTAGTCTGAATCCTGACCTTGATACAGGACATTTCTCATTCTTCCCCTAGAAACAAATACAGCCAATAGATCAGTGGAAACTGGAGCAGAATGCACAGTCAGATAAAAAAGGAGCCATAACACTTACATCCACCCCCCTCTATACACAGTCCAAATAACATGTACACCTGACATGTGCAAACAATCATGACAGTCTGTTAACAATAGTCAGACATGCACAGGCCTTTCACATGTACAGTTCACCTCAGAATGCTCAGGCTCAGGACTCATATCTAAGGGCTCTTCCTTGACATGTCTGTGGGTGTATTACATCACTGGGATGGTAGCAGGAATGAAGTCAAGAAATAATGATAAATACATCTACGCCTGATTGACATCTGGACAAAGCCTGACATCATTTGGG
>NC_056726.1:912112796-912122796 GCF_019279795.1 Protopterus annectens
GGTACTAAAAATAACCCCCGTCCCGACAGCAGCAAATCTGACCTAGAAATTGCCTCACTATTCAATTCCTTCTTCACCACTTCTATTGCTGAGCTGACCAAGACCTTTACTAACAATAACCCTCTACACCACCACACTCAATCTTCCTCACCATCTCCTCCCCCTACCTTCGAACTCAAACCTATCTCCACCTACCTTATAAAAAAACTACTCTCAAAACTAAAACCATGCTCTAATGCCCCGACAAAGTTCCATCCTCCTTCTTAAAAATAGCCACCGATGGAATTGCTCTCCCTATCAGCATCCTGATTAATAGGTCCCTACTTGAATTATTTGTACCCAAACTATGGTGTGCTGCCTATATTCTTCCACTTCACAAGTGTGGCAAAAACTGTAACGTCACAAATTTCTGCCCCATAGCCATCCTCTCCCCAATCTCCAAACTGCTTGAAGAATGCATCCACCTTCAGCTCATGCCATTCCTTACCAAACACCAACTACTCTCTCCTACCCAACACGGCTTCTGCCCAGGACACAGTATCAACACCGTCCTTTTCTCCTTCTTACATACTGTCAAAATAGCTCGTGACTCTGGTAAAATAGTATCCACAGTTCTGCTGGATTTATCTAAAGCTTTCAATACCATCTCCCATACCCACCTCCTAAATAATCTGTCTAATCTTAATCTCTCCCACAAGACACTTTTCTGGTTCTTCTTCTATCTTTCAGACAGGTCTCAGGCTGTTAAATGGGGCCGAGGCACCTCCACGTTCCTTCCTACCCCACTGGAGTACCCAAGGATCTATACTTGGCCAAGTGCTATTCAACATCTTTATTAATGACTTTCACAAAGCCATACCCAATACCAAAAATGTGCAATATGCTGGCGATTTTACTTTGATCTGCAGTGCCTCTAACCTAACAGATCTCCAATTACTGACACAAATAGCCTTCTCAATCACCAAAAACTGGATGCTCCAAAATCACCTGTCACTAAATGACAACAAATCTAAAATCCTTCTATTCTCTCCTTCAAAAATTTCCCCTGTTGACAACTCATTTCAAATTACCAGCCAAAACAACTGCATTATAGAGGTCGTTCCCTCCACCAAACTTCTTGGTGTCAACATTGATGGACACCTGAAATTTAACACTCACATCCAGCTAAATATTAAGAAAACCCACATAAAACTCAGTCTTCTTTACAGAAACAGTTATTTCCTCTCTCCTGCCACCAGGCTAACTCTTGCCATGACCTGTCTTTTTTCCTCTCTACTGTACAGTGCTCATCTGCTTACTAATTTATCCTCTACTCTCTCCTGCCAACTGGAAGTATGTTACAAGAAAATCTCCAGATTTGCTACCAAAGCCAAATCCTCCTCCCATCATTATACCTCCCTTCACTCATTAAATTGGCTTGAACTCCCCAACCAACTAGACTTTCTCCAAATCACCACAGCCCACAGATTACTGTTCCAACCTACTAAGTGCCCTGGTCTATTCAATATTCTACAGCCATATAGCCCCTATAGAACCCTTAGATCTACCCACCAAAACCTAATCACCATCCACAAACCCAAGCGCTCAGCTGGTCAGCTTCTGCTATCCTTCTCTTTAGCTAAAAAATGGAATTTTCTCCCCTCTTCACTGAGGACCTGTGACAGCCTTGAAAACTTTAAAACTCTATTTCATTCTTATCTTTATTCAAACAGAAAATGCAACTGTACTCTTCACCCCATATCTCTCAATCTCTCCTCTGCTTATACTCCCTGCTAACCTTCACACCAAGCTAACCTCACTCACAAATGTAGATTGCATAAATAAGTAAACTGTAATATGTAGCCACCATGCTATATGCCTGTATTTCTTGCCTAAACAAAATTGTAATTATTTGTTTTCTTTTTCTGAATGCTACCTGTTGTTTGTATTGCAAAGATTCTTTGTAATTAATTAATGTAAATAAACTATGTATTGTGGAGCTTTTCTCCACGGGCCTCCACTGAAAACAGGCTCCCCAAGCCCAGTGGACCTCCCCGGTCATCAAACTAGAATAAAATCAATAAACTAAATAAATAACATTCATCTGTACAGTGTTCTGCTGGACAATAAGCACATTTGTGACTATCTGTAGTCACATACACATATACCTGTGTTGTATCAGCCAAACCATTGGCAGGTCTGTGACCAATGACATTGTAACATAATAGCCTACTTATGAATGCTGGACATCTTCCAGGTTATCACAGTGATATCAAACCCTACTGTGCAATCAACATACTAATGTATAGTTCAGGTATATTAATACAGTATCCATACTGATGTCCCTTTTGACACCCATTTATGTGTGCCATTGTCCAGATGTACTGCTGTAATAGGTTGAGAAGTATGACTGAGCAACAAGACTGTAAATACAGTGTGCCATACTAACACAGAACATAAATGCATACCAGGTATCCCCTAAGCACATGTATGTATACATATGTTCAGCTGGAAGGCACAAAACTAACCACATGGGTTTCAAGCAGGCAGGTACATAGGTTGTGCATGTTGCACATGTGTGTAATATCAGTGTCAGTGCATACAACAGACATAAATGTGTACAGCTGCTGGTTGTTGCATTGCTCTGACACTGATATGAGTACTAGAGTAGGCATGATTATCAGGTATTAGTCAGAGAAGTGTCCAACTGTATTATGACCCTCTGTCCATGCCTACCACTACCAGCTATATCAACACCAATATACAGTGGATATCACAAGTGTACACACCCCTGTTGGAATGCCAAGTTTGTGTGCTGTATGACAATCAGATCACAGAAGATCATTTCATAATGTTTCTCATCTTGAATGTGACACTTAACCTGTACAATTCCATTGAAATACAATCAAATGTGTTTCTAGGAAGGTGAGCAACTATTGCCAAGGGAAGCTATGCCATGATGTTAGAGTCCAGACCAAGATGGATGAATGCTATAACCATCTCAAAAGGTGACTACACAACATATCAGTTTAAAGGTGTGCACACTCATTCAACTGGCTTATTGTACTGAATATTATTTCCATGTTTTCACAGACCAGACTGTTATGCTTTCAATTGAATTGTACAGGCTATAGGTCACATTACAGGTGGGAATTGTTTTAAAATGAGTTATTGTGGTGCCACATTCCAATTGCACAAATACCAGGCAGTGTAACATGGTATGTACCCTTTTTATCCACTGTAGCTGTATGGACACAGCAGTACCTGACCTGTATAATCAGCCTCCACCAAGGTAGAGTAGTCACCTTTGGTGGACAGCAGCAATACACAAACCACATAATAGGTTGCTACATTGGCTGTACAGGGACACATAGGTACAGACAACAACTTGGAAGCAAGTCTACCTATATCTGAGCAAGCATGTAAGTTCACAGGTGACTTCCTGTAAGGCTGACTATGACTACAAATCAGACATATCCACACCCCCAAGGGCAATTGCAACTGTGTCTCCACATATGTTGTAAGTCTCAGAGGAAAAAAAACACACATCACCTGCAATGGGGGTAAAGAACACCTCAAACACATATGCAGTAGATATAGGCAATCTGCATCACACAGGTTAGGTGGGAACATTGCCACCCTGTCCACCCCAGTTGTACAGGGGGATATGCACATAAACCACACTCCTCCCCTCACCAATGGTGAGCATGTACATATTGCCTACTGATGGCAACAACAGCATATCTCCACGGGGCATAATAACATCACTATCTGCCTCCTACAAGAACTCAGGCATGTGCTCACAGCTCCATCACATACCACAGTCGAACAAAGACAGATCACCATCCACACACCATCCACATGGAAGATGCCCACTGTCAACTCTCATCACAGAAATGAATGGAGAATAGAAGATTATGCAATTGTGTCCAACATTGGAGGGAATAAGATAGCTCAGGGATAGGAGTGTAATGGAAGCTGCTATAGCCATGATAGCTTGGAGGGTTATAGTGTAGTGTGGATTATTTGCAAGTAATATCCACTGTTGATGTGCAATTTGACAACCTTATGAGGTCCTGTGACCTTTTTCCTGTTTATATCTTCCAAGTAACATGCAGAGTGCTTGCCTACAAGCATTCTCTGTTGGGGAAACTGACATCATCACCCAATATGTGATTGGAAATTATGCCCAGTTATTTGGACGGAGAGCAGAACATGTGCGGGAGAAGGCTGCCCTGTGAAACAGTGTGGTCCACCAGGTAAATGATGCCAGCCTGCACAGCAGAACTTATGAGCATGTGCAGCATCGGGCCACCAACATCATCCACCTTGCCCGTCAATGGGCTGAGGCTCTAGCGAGGGACCAGCTAGCCACAGGTGGGGCCCAGTCATCCAGCCCCCACTGACACCCACTGAGTAGCTCCTCTCCAAACTTGGGGAACCTGCCCAATGCACAAGCCATGATGCTGAGGGAAGCATTGTCAAGGTGGGTTGCACACACACACACACACACACACACACACACACACACACACACACACACACACACACACACACACACACACACACACACACACACACACACACACACACACACACACACACACACTGGATGAGGAGCATGCAGGTAAGGGCCCAGTGGGGATTAGTACACTAATGTATCAGACATACATGTATCTGAATTGTATCTATATCCATGTGTCAGGTCTGATTGCAGTTGTGGATGGGGTTTTCTAGTGCACAGAGGTGCGCATCTATGGTGAGGACAGGACATTGTGTATTATTGCAGTTTGTACTGTAGATGCGCAGACATGCTGCATCTAGCCTGTACCAAGGCCACATGTGAGTCTGCTGACAATAACTCTCTCTCACAACTACCTAAGACCCTCTCATCTGCATATGGGACAGCAGCCTGAAGCTGGTGAGTATGACATTGTTCTGTTGTTGCCTGGCAATACCCCAGGCATGTGGCATGGATGCAATTTACCATGCACATAACTATCAGTAATAGCTATATTGCTTTATGTAATACCTATATTGTTTTTTGTGCATGTTCACTTGTGCTGGGGTTAACTGTATTGCATCACAGTTGTCACCACTGGGGCCTATCTGATGTGAGTTCAACATTCCTGTAGCATACCTCACAACTTGTCAGTGCCAAGACATCTGGACAGAGGCCAGCAAAATGGGCTGGACAAATGGCCTAAGGTAGGGACATGTGTGACAAATTAGTGGTATACAGTGAATATAGATTGTGTACACACCCCTCTTAAGATGCAAGGTGTTCCTGTTACATACTAATTAGGACCATGATATGTCAGTCCACACCACTTCCAGCCTTTAATGTGACCTATAACAGGACCAGTTAACTTGTAAAACCAAGCATCTGGACTCATGTATTGAACCTACAAGGTTGGCCACCTGTGAGGGCGGCAGATGTCATATCAGCATGATTTTTCAGTCAGGTATGATACCTCATGCTGCCATATGTGTCATTACACTCACTTTGGCCTATTTGCCTACAATATCACATACATGAGCATTGTTAAGGCACACAGACCACTTCCGACCATGTATAGGTTGCAAACATATAGATATTCCAGCCACATCTTTACAGAGGACTGTATAATCATTCAACCTGCTGCATGTGAGGCAGATGCTGTTACCACACTATATAAGGTAATGGCAGTGGGAGGTGGTCACCAGCCGTGTATGGAATATGCCACACAAGATATGATCTTCACACACACACACACACACACACACACACACACACACACACACACACACACACACACAGTTGCCAGCAGTGGGATTAAAACTCCTGCCTATCTAGGTATTTCTACTATAGTGCTATGCAGTTATCAGACATGCCACGGAGCTTATACTTTTCCACCTCTTTTAAAGGTACTTATAAGGTGGATGACATCAACAGGACTACTAAACTGGAGTGAGAGAAGTGTAAAGGATAGTACACAGGTCAACAATGGTGTAACCCACACAGTACATGATTCTCTCACAAACACAAACACACATCCAAACAGTTGCCAGTAGGGTGATTAGAACTCCTAACTATCTAGGTATTTCTACTATAGTGCTACACAGTTATCAGATGCACCACAGAGCTTATACATTTCCACCTCTTCCAACGGTACTTCTAAGATGGATGACATCAACATGACTACTAAATTGGAGTGAGGGGAAATGTAAAGGGTAGTACACAGGTCAAAAATGGTGTAACCCACACACTGCATGATTCTCTCACAAACAGACACACACACACACACACACACACACACACACACACACACACACACACACACACACACACACACACACACATATCCAAATAGTTGCCAGTAGGGTGATTAGAACTCCTGCCTATCTAGTTATTGTTACTATAGTGCTACACAGTTATCAGATGTGCTGCAGAGCAGATGCATTTCAACTTACTCCAAAGGTAACTCTAAGGTGGATGACATCAACAGGACTACTAGAAGGGGCAAGGGGAAGTGTGAAGGCTAGTGCACAAGTCAAAAATGGTATAAGCCAGACATTACATGATCCACACATTTGCCAGTATTGGGATTAGAACTCTTGGCTATCTAGCTATGTCTACCACAGTGTTACACAGTTACCGCATGTGCTACAGAGCTTACTGCATTTTCACATAGTGAAAGTTGCTGAAAACTGCACAGCTGTGATAATGTATTACAGGTGGCAGACAGTGCCTTCTGCTCCACCTGTACATTGTGCTATTTCTTTCTGTCTTGCACTTCAACTAGCATTATGGCTTGGCACTTCACCAAGTTTGCTTTTCAAGAAGTGTGGCACACCTGGGAGACATCAGCAGTGCTCTTTCATCACAGATGTAGCCCCAGTACTTAATAGTTAGGTCCAACTCTCCTAGCATGTTTGAAGGGCAGTTTTCTGTGCTTTCACCCGTTAACCTGGTGCACTTGTCCATTCCGAGACACTGTTGCAACTACCTCATGTACACAGAAAACCCTCCCCTCTAAACTCCAAACACTCAGACCTGTGAGGGCTACCCATATATCACCCAAATGTGGACATATGCGCTCTTCAGCAAAAACTGGACTAGCAGGTCAAGATGATAAGATCAACACCTGCAACACGCCATGTGGAAGACATAGCTCACCATGACACACACTTTGACGGCCATAACATACAGTGAAAAGCCAAACACCCACCTTCCCAGAGGCACTCAATGGGCATTTACCCAAACAGCACAGACCAGCAAGACAAGCACCCACTCAGACACCACAACATGGTACATGGCAAGGGATACATATTTAACCTACACAGTGAGCCCCTCAACCTAAGCTCCTAAGGCTAACCGCCTTGCACAATACAGTGATCATGGGTAACTAAATACTGAGCCACACACATATCCCACTCACTAAGTTGAATATGGAGCAGGTAACAGCTAAATATCTATCACATGCCAGCATCTAACACATGGCACAGCCAGTCATGGCACTCCACAACAACCATGAGTATCACTCTGTATCCATGTGGGTGTAAATGACTTGGGACACACCTCCCTGGACTACATGACAAGAGACATGGTTGAACTCTCTGATCATGTGGTCCAGGCAAGTGTGACAGTAGCCCTGAGCAGTGCACCACTGTCACCCAGAATGATGCTGTGTTACTATCAACAGATGATTGACTGAAACATTGGCTTACATGTTTTGTGTCATTCACAGGGGATCCAGTGTCTCTCTGCTTGGGATGACATGATTGACATAACCCAATGACTTGCCACAGATGTCCTACATCTGTGACCACTGGGTTTCCAGGTACTGGGTAAGTATCTCATCAACCCTAGACAGTGTTCCTAATGTAATTACTGCCATAACAGCTAGACATGTATGCAGTCTGAGGGTCATACTACTCAGCAGCAGATGTTTGTCAGGATGCAGTCACTCAAAGCACTTGGAGTGGAGGACAATGTCTGCTGTAATGGAGAGGTGGTTCACAGCTGCAGAAAGCAGACCTGCTGTATCAGGCTATAACGCATTCCATAGTTGTCAGCCCCCAAACATGGACCACACCACACCTCCACAGGTGGTGTTGTCTCTTTATTCATTATGGCTAGGAACACCTCCAGACTAGTATCCCAGCATAATTCATTGGAGATACTTCCAATACAACTGCCTTGGGGTAATAGTGCAATCCAGACCATAGCCTGCTATGGGTCCACATTTATGTCCTTAGACTGTCAATGCACATTCCTGAACACTCTGTCATCAATGATGGTCCAATGCAACACTGACATAGTACGAGTCCTCAACTACCCCTCCATCACTGAGGGAAAGTAGCCAAGTGCCAGTACAGTGGCCCAAAACGTCTGGAATTTATCATTTCCAATGCCAATGATGAGCTCATATTGACCCCCGGTAGAGGATGCAACAACCTTGACCTGTGCTGACTACTTAAATATGGGACTATTGCTCATACACAGATGTTAATCCCTGCATTGTAAGATCCACACAGGCTGTAATCAACATGGAACTCAACATGTCAGCCACACACCCCACAATGGTAACCACCTTGCAAAACCTCTCCAAAGCTGACTTTTCAGCCATGAAAATAGGGGTGGGATGTCTTTACTGCATCCATGGTAATGGAAATAGCTGCATGATTGTGGAATCATAGACATATGCACTGTACAAACAGGTACATGAATGCATGGTACTAGCCAGAGCAAGCAGAACCCAGACACTGTCCTCCAAACACTGGGAGACAATGTGATGGTCCCCTGCCATTACTAAAGTGTACATCAGAAGCAGGTCACGGTTGCAGAGAAAGGTGGTGTCCCATGACTGTTGAACTCCCTTATTAGCCTCAAACACAATGATGGATCCCTCATGGAATCCCCTACAGGCATCTATGATGGCAAAAATGCAGTAGACACTGATGACAATCACAACAGCCTTTGATAGTTACATCAACAACCTCCGCAGCATTAAACACAAGTGCTATGAGTTACTGCACAACGCTAATACCTATCCTGAGACAACAGATATTGGCCACAGTCTTGGCAAGACATTCAGTGCCAACTTTACTCCACTCTCCCCCCACAAGTGAAGTGCTGAGTAAATGGGTTCTCACATGATGTATCCCATTTCTGTTCTAGGCATCTGTGTGTCACCAGGATGTGGCCCTGCAGCAAGACCATAGGGCATGGCAGTGTGGTAACACATCCACC
The DNA here is from genome assembly GCF_019279795.1 of Protopterus annectens. NCBI lineage: Eukaryota > Metazoa > Chordata > Ceratodontiformes > Protopteridae > Protopterus > Protopterus annectens. The sequence continues at coordinate 912,122,011 of NC_056726.1, forward strand.
ATGTCATAGGCAGGGTACAGTATGTGCACAGACATCTCCAGTCTGTAACACAGTGATTGCATATGCCTCACAGATTATAGGGCTGAGGGTTGTACATAGTTATATGTTGCTTTACAATATCTGTTGTAGATTGAAGAATGGTACGTGTTGTGGTTTTCAGAAACTTCTGATTGCTAATAACCACAGCAACAGGGGATATTCATCAACCAAATACACTGAGATTACTATTCACACACACACACACACACACACACACACACACACACACACACACACACACACACACACACACACACTTGCCAGTACTGAGATCCATAGGTTCATTGCTTCATAGGTGTGTAGTAGGTGAATGGGCCTGAAGGCTTTACAAGGCTAGCCCAAGGGAATACCTGGGCATCAGGCCACATAAAAACAGTCACCAGTGTGGCTCAGGAGTATAGTCACTGTAGTGGTCCCCAGGGGTGGGTATTGTATTCCCCATCCACTCATCCAGATTTCTATTGTGGGTGGCCAGTGATGTGCACTGCTTCACATGTATGTAATTTATATTCCATAACATAGACCGTTTTTGGGTTGTGCACATGTCCCACATGCATGTTCTTTTAAGTGTGGAAGTGTTCTTGAGGTCTCTGGGGCATGTAGTGTGGGCAGATTTGTATCTTCAGAAGTAGCATTCCAGAACTCATTTGGTGAGATATGGCTATGTAACTGAGGTAGTGATTACACCTACATAGACAGTATGATACGGGGATTCATTGGAGTTATTGGAGTCTGTCCATACAGGGC